>NW_024523933.1:1837563-1883951 GCF_017590135.1 Pyrgilauda ruficollis | reverse complement strand
TGGTTCTTAAATTTTTCTTTTTTTTTTTTTTTTTTTTTATTTTTTTTATTTTATTTTATTTTATTTTTTATTTCCTGCTCTAGTGGCTAGAAGCCAAAACTCTCCTATTGAATGCCTCTCGCTGAAGGAAAAATCTGCTTTGATTAATTAATGTTAGTGCTTTTCCCCAAAAAGAAGACGAAAACTATTACCATTATTTTAGCTCTGGAGAAGCTTTAAAGAGGGTCGTGGAAGACTTACTGAGCCATACCCTCTTTTCTTCCTCCCCTCCTCCCTTCATTAGCACCACACCTCGAGGCACATACACACAAAAAGAAAAGGGAGAGCCGAAAAAACTGAGCAGTTACCTGAGAAACCAGATACGGTGCTGTAGGGCACCATGGGTACCCCTGTACGTGAAGAATTCAAATGGGAGAAGTAAGCTCTGCCGTAACCACCCTCTGAACCACACCTCATTCAGTACACTAATCCACCCTATACTGAAATATATGTGTCCAGGGCATGCACAGATCAGTTTTGTAGCATTTGTAACGTGGTGGAATCCCACATTAAATGTTAAAATCTCACTCTAATGTGGATTATATATAATTCTCTCCAAAAGCATAAAAATAGTGATAGCTATAAACCAGATAGTAGATCAACCATTCTTTGTGATATCTGCTTTCCTATTCCTACACTGTTTGAAAAAATAATAGTTTGCTCCATGGAAAATAGACAAATCTCTGTTACACAGATGTAAACTTATCAACATCCCCACCGATGTTTGCAAGCATCACAAATGTGTTTGTGCTAATTGTAATCATGAAAGCATTGTGATGAATAATACGTTCTCATTTAGATGTTTTGAGGCATTAAGTTTTAGGTCACTAAATAGTTCTTATACTATGGTATGAGTTCTGCATTTCCTTTAAAAATACTCAAATAGTCAATATTTTTGCTGGTAGCCTTGCTTTGTTGCAGATTTGTTGTGCAACAGAAAGCCTGTTTTAAAAGGATTATATTTCATGTTTGGGAAAAACTGCTGTAAGTTTGAAAAAGAAGTTACACTTCTTTTTTGACCTTCATTCCATTTACACCTTTCTGTGCACACATCCTGTGGTTGTAATCTATTACTCTGATCAAGTTTGTCTTTCCACCATGAAGCTAGACATGCATTTAGAAAATGTCCTAGCAATGTATTAACATTGAAATGTGGTTCCAAGTCATAGGAACAGAGTGATCACAAGCCATACTTGGTGAAGGAAGTCACTGTGTTTAACAATTGAGATCCGTACTATGTCTTAATTTTACAGTTCCTGCTTAAGTGCTAGGAATTTTCAGACTGAATTATTTAATAGACTACCAGGTATGAAGTCAGAATTTGTAAGGGAGGAAGCAGTGTTCACAGCACAGCACTTTTATTTAACAGTTAATTATGAAGCTGTGCACAGAGAAGCTTTTGAGATTGTTGCCATTAGAAACTGAGCCCTTGTGGCTAGAGTTATGGTCAGGCTGCCGTCTCCACCCCCACCCTCCTTCCGCGCCCTCCTCCTGCTCCGCCGGCTGACCTTGCCACGCTTGGCTGAGCTGAACCTTGAGGTGCTGCAGTGTTTTACATCGCTGGGCTCTAAGGTTTGAGGTGCGAGCATGCAAGGGGTGGTGCCATCTGCGGGGACAAGAGTCTTTTCTTTTGCTGAAAACCTGCCAGCTGTTATTCAATATCACTGAGTATCATGTAACAAATATAAAAGCTACATGTTGGGGAGAATGTCTCTTTCCCTACTGATCTAGGCTGGAACACAGCAAAGTTTCCATTTACTTCTAGCTATTGTGAAAAGAAAGCTCCATTGACCTATTTTGACACACAGCCAGGGAGGTGACTCCATCAGTCAGAAGCTGACCATTTTTGTTTCCAAACGCACCCACCAGAATTTTAATACTGTGCTTTGTTTGAACTGAAAAGCCATCATTTCAGTGTTTTTTGTCACCATTGTTCTCAGCCTTAGGTATTTTACATGGTATTTTGGAGATACACTATCAGCCATCATTACAGTATTCTGTGTAAAATTATTTATTTTGTGTGTAAGTCTGAAGAAAATTTCCAGTGAGTTTTCACATTATGCGGTGGCACCGAGCAATCTTTTGTGAAAAGATAACACAGATTTGCTCTTTTGTAACCTCTTCTTCCCAGGGAGACTCTGATCCTTCACCAGCACAAGATGTTTGAAGTTCTGCAGTTGAATTTTGCAAGACCAGGAGCAGGCCTTGAGACCCTCTAATTCTACCTGTCACTGAGCATCTCCCCCGCTGGGAGTAGGGCATGCAGGACGTGGTTGGAGCAGAATCCTGAATTAATTCTCTTGGGAGTAATTGATTTCTACAGGCACAGCTTCCAACGGTACCCAGTACTGATACAGAGCAGCACAGAGTAGTTTTTGCAGATCAGCAAAGGAGTGGTTCACTTTAAGCAACAAGGCATAGGAAAATGTTCTGTAGAGAGCAATTCATTAGCAGGACATTGCAGCCTTTAGTCTGGATTTTCGATGGGTCGAACTGCATCATTGCGGGCACACTGAGGGAATGAGGTGCCCATGCATCATTCCTGCCAGACAGGATTCCTTCAGGTGCACCTTGCAGCGTTTTTGCTGTTGTTGTGAGAAGAGAAAATTGAGCCCAGTTGTCGAAGTACTGAAAGCTGGGGATTTTTTCCCCAAAGTTATCAATTAGGCGCTGAAGCTCCACTTGCTATCAATCATTTGAAAATCTCCCTCTGCATGATGCTGCCTGGCCTCAGGGCTGGAGCAACAGCTGGGCATTGCCTTGTGGTCCCTTAGCCCAGAAACCTTTGCTGAGATCTTCTTGTCAGGGAGGGAGCTCTTTAAGCTCTCTGTTCTTTACCCTTTTTGAGAACCATACCACATCCAGTTTGAATATGTAACCAAGCCTTGGATTAGAGTACAGGCATAAGTTGTGTGCTTGGAATCTCTTGAGTATAAGTGAACGTTTCAGCTGGGATGGGCAGCAGAACCTCTGGTCTCTACTTTCACTACCTAGGAAAACACTGTTTGTGGCTGATGCAAATGTATGTTAAGCAAAGTAAAAAATAGAATTTATTTTTATGCAGTTACTGAGCTGTGTGAGATGACAGTAATTATTTTTACCATTGCTTAAAAACCTGTATTTTAAAGAAAATGTAGCAGTTCAAATGTGTTTGGCATTTGAGAAAGTCAGAAGAAATATTATGGATTGATTGACAAAACCAGCAGTTTTACAAAATAATCTTCAAGCACAGTATCTAAAAAGTGTTGTGATTATCTGAAATAAATCTAAGCAAAGAGATGTAAAGTTAAAGTCTGAAAGGAATTTTCATGAAGATGTGGTGAACATATCTACTGATGTAATTTCTGGTGAAATAAAAGATGGTAAAAAAAAAGAAATTGCTTCAAATTTCAGATATGCCCTTTACTGTAGCAAACTTACAACTGTGTATCGCCTTTTGCTTTCATGGTCAGAACTGGTATTTCTTGAAAATGACATCTTTCCACAACAGACACTATATTTACAATAAATATTTTACACACATTAAATATAGCTGTTTTCAGTGTGATTTTAGCCAAAAGTTTTCCAGTGCTTTAGTGTTTCATCAGACTGTGCAGACCCACAGTTATACCCCTCCCTTTATCTGAAGAAAGAGATACCAGAGAAGCTAAAACGCAAGCAAGACTAACTAAATTTATGTCTTTCTTCTTGACAAACACTGTCCTGGGAAATTTTACATAAAGTAACCTGTATGTTGGAGATATCTCAGATGTGTTATGGCAATCAAACAGTAGTCTCAGAGTTGCGGTTCACACCTCGAGAAATGCTTGGAAGCCAGTCTGTCAATTTTTTTTAATAAAACGTCAGGCATGTTCTTATCACTTCAGATTAACCTTGCAGCTCTTTTAAGTGTAACCCAATAACATGACCAATGGTTAAGCTTTCTAAGCTCCTGGAATAGCAGTGCTTGTTTAATTCATACAATAATCATTAGCAAACTTCATTTCAAGAGCAAAAACTTGAGTGGTGGAGAGAAATTCAAATGTGTGTTTTCCTGTAAATCAGACTTTTGGACTGCTGGCAGTTGGCCCCTTCCCTTCATCACAAAACCAGGCCTTCTCAAATCCAGCTCCCAGTTCTTCTTAACAGCTTTCCCTGGCTTTTCAGAGGCAACTGACCATCTCCCTGTCCTCAGGCTCATATTCAATCTGCATTGAAGAACTTCAGAGAAAACAAAATATTTACTTCCTCTCTCCAAAAAGATACAAAATTACTTGTTTGGTGCTAGGTTGTTGAGGTACCTGTTTAGATATTTAGCAGAGAATTTATCTTCCTTAGTCTACATACCCTACAAACAGGATTCCTTGCTTAAAACCCTGTTAAAAGTCTTTCTGGAGCAGTTTGCCTTCATATTGTGATACAAGTGGATAAGAGGAGGGAGAGTGACCATACTTCTTCTCCCTATGTGCCAACAAGCCTGGACAGCTACAGGAAGAGACCTCTGTCATTACCATTTCGTAGCATATACCAGCATGTGCCCACTCAATATTCATGACAGCATTCTCCCAGAGCTCTGACTAGAGTGATTAAAAGCCCATTGCAGTTTTGTGTCTTTCAAACATAGCTAAACCTTCAGAAATCTGATTATGACAGTAACCAGAAAGTTGACGGGAAAGTAATGGGGCTTGCAAAGGTTAATTTGGATGAAAAAAACTTGTCATGAATCCATGTTACAAAGCAATATTTTCTAATCTGTGAGACTTGCATATAGTGGGCATGTGGTGGGAGGAAGGAAACTAAAAAAAAGAATGTCTTTCAAGCTCACAGATTTGATCATGAGAAGCCTTCAGCTCCAAGTTTGGGTTTTGTTTAAAGTAAATATCTTCCTCCTGGCGAGGCAGGCTTAACAAGTGAGGAAGTAATTTCCAGGCACTACACTAAAGTAATTTTCTGACACTAATGAATCTACATTGCTAATGTGTATAAACTGCTCAGATTCTCCTTTGCAATATTCAAGACTAGAGAAAGCCTCCTGAAATGAGTAAAATTGTTAGGATTTCAATGGAATACATGGGAACATAATTTGGCCAGCTTAATCACCTGTGCCTGTATGAGTTGGGGTGTGCACTATATATTTTCTGTCTTTGGAGTAAAGAACCACTTTAATAGCCTCATACCTTGTGTTACAGATATTCTGAAAGTGCTTGTGATACACGCTGAAAGTTTCTCCATAGAGTCTTAAGTTTGACATTATAAAAGATTGTTTCTATGAGAAGGATGCACTGAAAGCCTGCAATAAATTATTCACCATGTCAGTGACCCAGGTGTTGGATAGCTTTATTTATATTGAGTACATTTCTATCCAGAGGTGGCATCATTGAAATAAATGGGGCTTTCTCATCTGTAAGGAGGCACAGAGCTCTGAGTAAAACTATCAGAAGCAGTTTCAGGCTGTGTGATTTTTTGAAGAGAGATACTGTAAGAAGAATGTGGTAGATTCTTAATGGAAGATAAACAAGCTGGGGTTTTTGTTGTGTTGTGGTTTTTTCAGCATGAAGCAATATTGAATAATAGCTTACACATTTACATAAACAGCTCCATGAATAAAACAAAACAACAAAACACATTAAAAAAGTCACAAAACTGGAATTTAGCTGAAGTGAAAGCTGAAGCTTCTGTAAACCATGGCAAGATATCACTTGGGTCTCTTACCTACAGCTGTGCAAGTTGGCCTGGCTTTTTCTAGATATCAGTCATATATCCTCCAGACAGGAATGCAAAGCTAATATTTCTCCTCTTTATAGCAGTTAAGATCTCAGAATGGTCTTTCCCAAGACCCTTTCTTTTTGGGAGTGAGGAGGGTGATTTGCCTGAATTAACACGGACATGCCCCTCTGACACCCTTCTTGCAAAGACCATTTCTGAAACCCCAGGGTGACAAATTAAACTGGGCTCAGCAGATTAAGGAACATACTGTGATATAAAATACTCACAAAACAGGAAAGGAAAAATGTAATTCAGCTGATTTTGTGATTTAAGTTAGCTGATTGTACTTGGCAATCCACTCTCATTCCTGATGCCAACCTGATCTTAATGGTGTGTTTTTATTGTGAGTTTTTGTTGACAGCATAAACCACCTTCACAGTAGAATTTTGCTATTTTCCCCCATCTCAAAGGGTGATTCTACAGTACATACAGTAGGTTGGGTGTCATTTGGTACTAGTATGGGCTTTTGTTAAAGAATTAATATTTTACAGTTGCTTGTAGCAACTGTCATACACTGGATAATGAAATTTTGCAAAAGTGTATTTTAGAAATAATATTAATTAACATTAATAATATTACTTTAGATTCCAGTGGAAAAGGCACTAACCAGCTTTTGTGATAATCAAGCAGGAGAACAATTTCTGTTATTATAATAGATATAGCAATGTACCTAAAAATATGCTTCCTTTTATATACAAACATTTCTTTCTTTTAAAGAGCTAAATTCTGTGCACATATTTGTATGACCCGAGTTTGCTGGAGAAATTATGAACTGTAGGATCAGTATCTTGACTTCCAAAATATCTGGACAATCAGAACCTTAAACTGAAATAGTAAGCACTAGTGAACAGTCAGCTAAATCCTGAATAATGGAGGAAAAGGATAGGAAAAAGCCTGAATTCAGCCTTGCTGACAGAAGGTGAGAACAAGACCAGCCGGTTTATAGGAATGTCCAGGAATAGTTGTTCTAGATAGCAACATAGAAGCAGAGTGAGAAGCGTTTATCACCTTTGATAAGATGAGGGTAGATTTCCTGGGGTTAGTGAAATAATCTCAGGAGAAAGCAGCGGGCTTTCTAGTTGAAGCAAACAGCAAGCAGAAGTAAAGTTCAAGGAGTGGAGCAGGTAACTGGAGTTTGACCAGCGGCTGTAAGAGTCAAAGAGAGCCCCCATAAGCAACTACAAACAAAGAAGAAAGAGAGACTAAAACAGAGAGAAAGATAACAAGAAACACCAGCTTGCCAAGTTTTTTCCTGACTTGTGTAACAAGGAGGTGTCTGAAGAAAAAACAAATACACATAAACATTCTGAGCAAAAAGAAAAAAAAAAAAAAAAACCAATATCAAGAAATTTGTATCTGACCCATAAAATCTTGACAGACCTCCAAGAGAGAAAAGAAGTGTTGTATTTAGGCCTATGGCACTTACCTGAAAGAAAAATATTATCTGAAATATAATATTCTTGTTTAACATTCTGGGGAATGTAAATAATTTTAAAAGAAATTTTAAAACATGGGAATTAGTTTCTCCTGCAATAAAAGATAGTGCAACATAGCAATACATATGTTGTGTTATAATACCTGTAGGTTTAAATGCCACCAAGCTTCAGAAAAGAAACTTAGATCCATATTCATTATTGCTAGTAAAAGGTTGGGTTTTTTTTAAAATTAGATTTTAAATCTCTCGGCAATGGTCTATGTATAGACTTAAATTCCTGAATCATCTTGAATGGCTCCAGTTACGTTGCTATAGCAGTGTGTGTTATACCAAACCAGCTCATCCTTGGAGGCCTTGGATCGCCCCCAGCTCAGCACAAACTCTGTGCTTTGTAGAGGTACTCACCTCTCATGGGGCTTTTTCCAGCAAGCCTCTCTGTAGCTGGTTTTTAGAGGTTCTCAAATGCTTACAGCTCTACAGTGAGCATTTTATTAGTTATTATCTTCCAGCTGCAGGGATCTTTCCCTTTTTTTCACTGAAGAAATGTAGCCCACCTCCACAGCTCTGATTTCAGCTGCCTTACCTAGAAATGAGATGCATCCCATTGCAGATGAAACCTGTGTCGGTACCTTGAGATCAGACATCCTTATATAACCAGCACTTAAATTCAGGTGTTGCAGTGTGGAACTGAGTTCTGCCAGTGCAAATTTCACTTTACTCTTTAGCCTCTGTTCCCCATCTCAGCTGTTGCCTGCCAGCATCAGTTATTGATGAAGTGCTGATAATGCTGACAGCTTCCCAATGAAGTGCTCAGGCACGGGATGCCATGCCAATGGCCTGCCTTTTACCACCCAGTACCACAAAAGCTCCGACATCTGCTCCCAGCCTGGCTGAACTTTATGTCTCCACAACAGTAAGGATCAGGGGATGGACCTGCACACGCACTGTTGTAAAAGACATCCCTACAGATAACTTGGTCAGTAAGAGAAGGTAGATCGATCCTTCTTTGGGCTGCTGAACAAAGCCTAAGAATTAGAGGCACAGGTGATTACAAATGACTCTGGCCACCACAGTATCTGCTGGCAGGATAATATGGCACAAACAGTCCATTGGATTTGTGGACTATATTGAAAACTTGTTCTTGATGCAGGTAGTCAGTGAACCAATGACGGGATGTTGGACCTAAAGGTTAAGGGCAGTGTTGACTGCAGCAACTGTGAGACTGTGGAATTCAGGACCCTAAGAGAAGTGAGCAAAATAAATAGCTGAATTACAGCTCTGGACTTCAGAAGAGCAGATTTAGGTCTGTTCAGGGAGCCTGTTCATGGAAAACTGTGCTGCAGGGCAAAAGGCCCCAGGAGAGCTGGCTGATCTTCAAAGACAGCCTCCTCAGAACACAAGAACAGCGCACAATGTTCAGAAAGTTGAGCAAGTATGGCACAACGCCAGTGTGGATGAACATGGAGCTCCTGCCTGAGCTCAAACATAAGAAGTACACAGCAGGTGGAAGCAGGGACAGACTACTTGGGAGGAATGAACAGATGCTGTTCAAGTGTGCAGGAATACAGTCAAGAAAGCCAATCTGCAAGTCCAGTTTAAAGTAGCAAGGGAAGAAAGGGGCAATAAGGAAAGTTTCTTTATGTGCACCAGTAGCAGAAAGAAGAGTAATGAGAATGTAGAACAATGAGAATGGGCATTGCTTCATGAGGCAGGGAATCCCATGACAAGGGATATAAAAAAGACTCAGGTAGTTGATGCGTTTTTTCCTCAATTTTCCTTGGCAAGTCTTCCCCCTGGCCCTCCAGCAGTTTGCAGGCATGAAGTAGTACCCACACCAGGAGAAGATGGAATCAGGGAGTACTTAACACACTTAGACATTCACATGGGATGCATGCAAGGGTGCTGCAGGAGCTGGGTAATGTCATTGCGATGCTGGTAACATTTTTGAAAGGTCATGGCAATTTCAAAGGGGGGAGATTCCCAATAACTACGAAAAGGCAAACGTTTCACTAGTACTCAGGAAGAGCATCTGTGTAACTCCAGACTGGTTAGCCTCCCCTCAGTTCCTGAGACAGTTATGGAGCAAATCCTCCTGCAAGCTATTGCTAAATGTATGAAGGACAAGAAGGTGACTGTAAGCAGTCAGTATAGATTTATCAAGGGCAAACCATGCCTGACCAACCTAATATGATAATGTTGTGCACAAGACAAGGACAATATGTGTTGTATACTTTGACTTTATCAAGCTTTGCCACAATCTCCTGTAGACTTCTTATCACCAAACTGGTGAAATATGGGCTAGAAAAATGGATGATAAGGTGAGTGGAAAATTGGCTGCAATATTGGGCTCAGCAGGCTGTGATCAGTGGCACAAAGTCAATTGTATGATGGCCACTAGCTGGTGTCCCTCAGGAAGCCCGACTGGGACAGCAGTGTTTAATCACGTCGTTGATGACCTGGCTGATGGCACAAACTGCGTTCTCCACAAGTGTGCAGGTGACACCGAACTGGGGGGAGAATTGCTGCTGTTCAGAGGGACTTTGACAGCCTGGAGAAATGGGCTGACAGGAATTTCATGATGTTCAGCAAATGCAAATACAAAGTCTTGCACCTGGGATGGAATAAACTAATGCAGCAATACAGACTGAGGGTCAGCTGACTGGGAAACAGCTTTTCTGAAAAGGACCTGGCAATCTTGGAAGAGAAGAAGTTGAGCCAGCAATGTGACTTTGTGGCTGGGAAAACAGCACCCTGGGTATTGTATTAGCGAGATCTGCAGGCAGCAGATCCAGAGAGCTGACCCCCTGCTTCTGTATTTGTCACTTGTGAGACTGCCTGGAATAGCATGCCCAGTTTGGGGATCTCCAATAAATGAAAGACTTGGACATACTGGATTGAGTCCTCAGGAGGCCAGCAAGCTGCTCCAGAGCTGAGGCCACATGACCTATGAGGAATGGCACTAGGTGATGGACCTGTTTAGCCTGGAAAAGAGAGATCTGGGGGAAATCTGAAACTAAATGTTGTGTCTGCAGCTACTTGATCAGAAGACATAAAGGAGACAGAGCCAGACTATCCCTGAAGATGCACGGCAACTGGATGAGAGGCAGTGGCTACAAGAGGGAACACTGAGATGCAATTTGAGGGGTTTTTTTACTATGAGGTTGTTTCAATACTGCAAGAGACCCAGAGACACTATAGGAAAAACATTCCATCCTTGGACATGTTAAAGACTCAACTGGACACAAATCTGATCTAATTAGTCCTGCCTTGAACAGGGTGGATGAGTGGCATGTCACCCAGGTATGGTCTACCTGATTCTGTAAATCCGTGATTCTGTGTCACATGGTCTAAGGCTCCTGTAAAATCCATAATGGGAGGAAGAAGTAAGTATTGACTGTAACTTGATTTTAAAATTCTCAAGTGGAGATGAAGATGTATTTATAATAGCAATGCCTAGAAATTAGCATAGAAGGTTGCACAGGGTCAAAAACTGCAGAAACAGATCCCAGATAGTGGTTGAGGGTGTTCCCACCATGTCATATAAATGTAATGTTATTCTGCAATTTTTAGTGTTGTGTCCATAAGTGGAATTGCTCCAGCAAACACCTGTGACAAATTACAGTTCCTATTTTTATCTCGGTAGCTGGAGGCTCAGAATCCAGTTTCAGGCTCTGAAAATGATTGATACTCAGCCAAAGAACACAGATAGCCAACCTGTATATGGCAAATACACTTAGTAATAATGGAACATGAAACTGAACTAAAATAATAACCATAACGATACGCCTGGTCAGTCAACGAATGCAGCTTTTTTTGCACCATCAGCAATATTTAAGCCAAAGTATGTAAGACCAAAAAAAAAAAAAATAGAAACGTGTCACAGAACTGGGACATTCTGCACATAGGTATAACCCATTTGAAGAGAAATATCAACAACAAAATTCTGGGAAAAGCGCAAAACTCATGTCCACAGTGTAGATGATGCATGATAATTCAATCCTCTGTGAACTGCCATTTCTAGCAAGACTGTTCCAAAATGTTACTAGGGGCACTGCAGCATATTGCAGAGTGTGTGTTGGCAATGCCAAAAACTGAGGGAAATCAGGAACATGGCAAAAACATAAGACAGCTGCCAAATATTGATTTTCTTTAAAGGTGGGAAGCAAAGATACTGGGGTTTTTGAAAGTGAAGAAATAATGTTGGCATGTTTTTTGCAGGTCTGTTTGTAAAAGCTGAGGAGGCAAAATGTAGTGGTTGAAATGGCTTTAATGTATTCATGTTCTGTGCATAATTACACTGAGGGGAACACATTTGACAAGAAACCAATAGCAATATATCAGTGCCTGTCTGGGAGCATCTCAGTTGTTACCATGCAGCAATTCATGAGCCCTTGGATTTCAACAGTTTCTGTCAACAGAAATAACACTTCCATCCCCCAAAATCTCAAGTCCATGCCATGTGAAATTTTTAAAAGTCCCATGTACTGCAATATGTCAAAGGTAAGTCAGAAGAGTGGTGAATGAAATCCTAATTTCACTTTTACTCTTGCACCATGATAGTTTTCAGAAAGTTTGTCAATGAATGGAAACAGTATGAAGTGAAAAATGTGGGAACTATATTTTATAAGGTTCTTATCCTGTTGGGTCACTGGTCACAGAGGATCATGGCGAATGTTGAAGAGTTAAAATTCAGACGCTGAATGAATCACACACATTCAGTAAGCACTGAATCACACAGAGTATCAACAATAAAATGCATTTAAAAATTCACATAGGGAGAAATGAACTAGAGAGCAAAAACTCACACTGGAGTTAAAGCTCTCTGAATTTGTAAGACAACTAAAGAAATGGAAATAAGTATCCTCCTTTTATAAGTAGTGCCTGAAAGAAAGAGTCAAAAGATAACTTTGTTTCTGACAAGAACTGGTTTAGAATCATTTAATGTTTTTAACTCTTTTCAATTAACATCAGTAGAAGAAACTAATGATGACAGTACTATAGAAATCTGAGGAAAATATCACATCATATAAAACAAAAAAAGATGAATTTTTTTTAAACCGACAAAATAGAAAAATGAAACTATGAGCAGTTGTGACTGTTTTAAGGGCTTTCATTCATCTTTGCTTAGTGAGCAGCTCAGATGCTGTTACCTCTTCCCAGCTGTTTGCTACGGTCTTTTTTAACAGGTCATCACCCTTCAGCAGAACTGACAGGAGGAAATGTATGCCCATGCACAATCTCCTTCAGTACAGGAACTGTACTTTGTTCAGGCCCACCTTCGCTGGTGATTTCAGACTGCCTGCCAGCCTTTGTGATAGCACAGCAGAGGCACAAGCACAGGTTTCCTCATGCCAGTCCCACACTTGTGACAATAATGGAGGCACCAGATGACTTTTCAACCTTGCAGCAACATTTGCTCTAGTAAAACTATCAATGTTTTGAGCTCATCAAGAGAGTCTTGTGCTTTTAGAGGATTTTTTTCCTTCTTTTACATGGGAAGAGAAGGTGAGGGGCTGTGCTTCAGGGCTGAGGTGTGAAGGGGTAACCGTTAAATGAGCAACACAAAATTAAGATCTAGGACTTGTGCAGAGATTACATTGGAAAGAAAGGAACAAAAGCTTTGGAGCTGGTCTTCCAAGGACTCAGTGGGTTTCAGAGCACAGATGATAAAATCATCTTTTCTTCCCTTTGCCACTCTCCTATGCCCCCCTGTTCAAATTCCTAGGAGGACGCCCTTCATCCCAAAATAGAAACTGCTTTGGAACAGGACAGTGTTACTGCTCTGCAGGAGGAGAGCAAGTGAAACAGCAGGTAGCATGGGTGCAGCTTCCTGGCCAGAGCACGAAGCACAGTGGAAAAAAGGGTGGAACCTTTCACCTCTGTATAGGTCCAAAACCTTTAAAGTGAGAATGTTTCCCAACACATTCCTGTACAGAAGAGTTGGAAACATTTTTGTGCCCTTGATGCAAAAGGAAAATAAAGTAGCTTTTTGACCATTTCCCTCCCTGTTGGGAAATACTGTTTTTGAACATCACCATCTCAGTTGTTTTTAACAGCTATTTAATCTGAAAATACAACTTTCTGATAGTCTAGAGGTTTTTAAGTTACACATAAATGAAGCTTTGATGTGAGGAATACAGTCAGTTGACAAAAGACTCCTGGCAGCTTTGAAAAGTGTTTGAGCTTCTGGAATAAAGCAAAGAGAAGCAAAAAAAATGTAAATTTCATACATAAATTTCAATGGGAATAGCAGATCTCATTCAGAAACAAACCCAACCATACTTACAGGGAAATGAAAGTACAGCTGAGGCCAACACCTTCCTGCCTCAACAAGCCAGAAGGTACTTTCTTTTTTATTTTCGTGTCTCTCATAACTGTATTGTCGAAACTAGAGGTCACTACCTCAGAGAGACTGACAAATGCAGAATGGTGATGAGAGCAAATGGAGAGCGACTCTTTGGCATTAGTGGTTAGGTATATCAAGTTTTTATCTTTACTAGTGAGAATATAATTTATGAGGTGTGGATGGAAGGTAATCATAAACCACTCTTGCCATTGTCAAAAGCACTTCACAAACAACCCTTCTACACTTAGGAGAGCACATGCTTTCTTTTTTTCAGATTGAATTCACATCTGTGGAAAAATGTATTAGTTGTAATGTTCACAACAGCAGGGCTCTACAAATGACAACTTAATCTGCCCCCAAAAATAATTTTACATTTCTAAAATGCATTTATGCATTACTAGATATACTGCTGTGAGCTGTTGCTGCATCCATAAGACACAAGGGAGTAGTGTGTGTGAGAGCACAGACTGCAGAGGTTTCCAGAACAGGTGTCCAGGCCCAATTCAAAAGTCAGACATCCCTGACATGAAGGTGTAGCAGAAGTGCAACAAAGCAAAGTGTTAAGGCAGACTGTGCATCTGTGGATCTGATAAAGAAAAAATTACTGATCTTAGATGCAATTCAGATTACTGGTGGAGGTGAGATACTAACGAAAAGACTAGTCTTACTGTTGGATTACAATATCTAAAACAGAAGTATAAGATATTAAGTTCATCTTAATAGTGTATGGCCAGCTGTTGCTGGGTGATCCACACAATACTAGCTGAGATTTTGTCTAAATATGCCTAGATAATGTTTCCAAGATGTTGCACAAAAACTGCTTCAAAAGCCACAAAAGGGGAACGTAGGTATTGGAAATAAAAGAAATGAAAGGGAAATATTTCTAAGTCTGTTGTATATGCCAGAAATACAAGCCAAGTCAAATGAAAGAACCCTTATTGACACCACAGAAATGTTTGGACCCCTGGAGCAACATAGGCATAGGTTTATTTATGCTGGCTGAAGAAATTAATATTTGTCTTAACTTGCTATTTTCACTTTCTTCTGATATATTTACTAGAAAATATTGCAACTAAATAAGCAATTATTTGTAACAAATTATCTTCTAGTGTAGAAAGAACCAAACACAAGCCACAAAAATTAATTAAACAATAAAGACGCCTTCAAGAATTTTGTGGGGGGAGGAGTCATGTAACTGCCAGTGCTTGTTATCTCAAATCTAAACTGTTTTTGGAAAACAGTATCAAAATAATAAAGCACTGTAAAATAACCTGCAGAACCAGACTCATCTGTATTTAGATTAAATTACAGAAGGGCAGTAATTAAATTTAGGTTGTCATCCACTGATATTTTACTTGACAGGATGCTGAAAACTACTAAAACCTGCTGTCTGCTGTACAAAGAAAGGAGAATGGCAGGATAAAAAGACTGATATGATCCAAGAGCTGCCATCACTTCATAAACTGATTCTATGCATCAGGGAATCACGGTCTCAGAAGACAATGTTGTGCTTGTGTGAGAACATCACTCTTCAAATATGCTGTGAAAGGACGGGTGACCCCTTCTCAGAAATGGTAGTAAGGGATACAAATTAGCAGTCCACAGAAAATGCTGTCATGCTGAGAACATCTCTCCTGAGAAAGTCTCTGGCATAAACCTAAAGAAATGCTAATTGCTGAGCCTTATGAGGCTTCCATCCATGCCCCAAAGGACCTTACTGGCCTTGGCCACCCTTGCCTGAGGCTTCTCCCCACACCCTGCCCATGACACAGGGGCCCCCATTTCAGTCCAGCCTCAGGCACCCAGCCCCTCCTCGAGAAATTCTGGGGGTTTCCCTGTGTCCAAATTGTTGTTTGAACCATCATTGTGGATTGATCTCTTGCACCTGGCTGGTGGCCGTGCCTGTGCCTGATAGTCACTGGGCTGTCTACTCAACCCAACACTGCTCTCTAACACTGAGAGACCCTTCACGTGTCAGGCTTGTTTCTCCACTGGTGTACATGACAAACGTGTTTGAGCATTTTTTGTTTCAAGGCCTCACTCTCATTTTGGTTTTAGAATGGTCTGACTTCAGAAATTCCTATGAATTAACCTATTTCAGCACCTAGCTGAGATGCTCTAACTGTGCTTCTCCAAGAAGTGTCTGGGTTCCAGTACAAAACCCTGCTCATAAGCCTTGTTCCTTTCGCAACTGAAAGGACTGTGTCCTTCCCACTGTAACCAGTTACCTCATCCATGGAAATCAACAGTTGTTATAAGGGATGATTGAAGACCCCTGAACTGATAAACTTTCAATCCTGACAATTTTAATACTGACCATGTCTCTGTCACTTCAGTGGAACAGGAAGCCTTGCCCTTTTGAAATCACTGAAAACAGCCTTTTGAGCCTTCACAATGCCACACCTTTATTTGTGAGATCAAAGAGCCAGTTATTAACTGAATTCCTGTTCTCCAGGTAGGTACTTAAGTAATTTTTCCCCATTTCAATGTCTTAAGTAGTTCATTCCATGAGTTCCATGAGGAAGAATTTCCATTTTAATAATTCTTGGGGACCTTGACTGAAATGTCTTTGATTTTTCAGAATTCTTATCAAACTGTAGACACCAGAGCTGGGCTTATTGTTCCAGCAGGATGACACACACCGTTGTGTAACCTTCCTGCACTTTTTGAGTATAAATTTCTGGATTATGTGTAAGAATTGCATTACCATGGGAGAATCTGTTCAACTGATTTATCTCTCTCAGGCTTCTTAAGAGTTATTTCTTCCCCCATTATTTGTAGATTAATGAGTTTTCCTGTCACCATACCCAAAAACATGAAGCTCTATTAAACTATTTACCAAAATCTATGATATTGTCTGTTCATTCCCCTAATATTTTAGATTTCTACAGACTTTAGAAGGAATATTTCTGCCTTCTCTTTATCTGTGACAACAATTTCAATGGTATAGAGGCCAAAATCATCTAGGAATATACCTATTCAGTGAAGAATTCTCTCTTACAGTTGCTGTTTTGATCCCGTGAAGTAACTGTGTTTCATATTGACTTTGGATTGATTTGGTTCTCAGTCTTCCAGTTAATTGTGATCTTGAAATGTCTTCAACTATATAATTATACCTAAAAAGTATATGCCTCAAAATGCAATAATTAAGCCTTCAATCAGTGAAGGTGAATTTAAATGACTACAGATTATACCAGCTTTGCCAGGGACAAATAATTTTAATGGCAATATTTTGCAGAGTCATGCAAGGCTCCTGGAACTGATTTTCAGTTCTTGTCTCTTGCTCATTCAGGCAAAATAAAAAAGAATAAAAAATGTACCATACTTTGCTCCCAAGGTAGAAATATTTCACATCGTTCAAGGTATGTTTATTACAAACAGCTAAATGTAGCATTGCTGGTCGCCTGCCACTGCACTGATGCAATGCAGTCCATCTCACATGGTGGAAGAAGAGGAGGGAAGGAAAGAGAAGAACTTTAAAGCACAGAAGACTGTGAAACAGTTTCCAGGCCCTATCTCACTTCAGCTCCTTAAAACTTTTCCATTAAATTGCATTGTGCAGCATCAGGAAAACAAAGTGAAGTTTTGGTGAAAAAAGGACATGTTTTTGTGCCTGTCCAGTATAACCATGAACACTGGCCATTCCAGAACAGCCACTGATCCAGAAGAAAGATATTCAAATAAGAGGATGGTTAATCTCAACCTGAGGCATTCCACATTGATAGTGTTTTGAATTGAGACCCTATATTGTAAGCACATCTGATAAATATTTAGTGGTTTATCTGGCCCTGAGGAAGCTGAGAAATGAGTCAGTGAAACCAGAACACCTGTTATTTATGCACTCAGTTCATAGCCCAGCTGCAGGTAGGATAAAAAGGTTCAATTCCAGTTGCAAATGCAAGGTATTTAAACATGTACTTACATATGCATTAAGTAGATCATAAGCAGTAATCAATCTATTTATTTATTTTTCAAATATTTGGATGCATTTGAATCATAATTAATTATTCTCCTACAGTACTGTCACAGTAATACTTACAAACAAGCCTGAACCAAAAAGTATTAACACTATAATGCTAATATTCACAAGCAGATCCCTGGGAAAAGGCTAACAGAAAGTTTAAAATTGCAGTGAGAGAATTCATGGATATTATTTTAAAAACCTATAGAATCTATTTTAAACCACATGTTCACTGAGTTTGAAACTAGTTTGTAGAATATTATAAAAAATTTTCTCTTTGGCAATGCTTGCTGTTTGTAGAGACCATATACCTTTCTTTGTGTTGGCACTTCATCTACCATGATGTGGAATGTTAAAAGAAAGTAAAAAAATGGTGCCATCGGAATCTTAAGCAATAGGGCTGTTTTCACTGATTTCAAAAGGGTAAAGTTTTCTAGTTTGTTTTTCCAGAAGGCTGATTTTGATAATATAAAAGCACATCCAAAAATGTACTGGCACATTTATTATAGAAATAAGTATGGACAGGAAGCAGTAAAAAAAATGCACAAGCCAGCTCAGAAAAGCTGAAGTCATTAAGTTCCTCTTATGGATAATCTAAGTTTCAGGTACCTTTTATTTATATACTTCTTTTGCTTTAACAAAAATGATAAATTTAAAAAACAGAGCTGAGCTGTATTCTATTTCCCCTCTACTGTTTTAAATAAGATATCCACATTCTTTCCATTTGTTATGGGGCATTAAGGGCATATTTTCCTCATGGATTACATTGTATCAATTGGTAATATGCCATGTTGTGATGGACCACAAAACGTCATATAACCTGGAGCAAATTTCAGATGCATGGAAGAAATTGTAGTTGAACGACAAACCATGAAAATCTAGGGGAAGTCAGGCCTCTTTGGCTACAATTAAAGCATGCAGAAAATTGGTTCCACCAACAGGTTTTCCTGTGTTCGGTGATTGACAAGGTTTGTTCAACTCCTATGGCACTGCGCGTCCTAAAGTTTGTGCATGGAATTATTGCCACACATGGATTATACAGATGCTCTGCAAATGGAGAATACGAAAGTGGTCACACGAGGGAGGAAAACCCAAGGACATAGTTTACAGCCCTTTATGTTATGAATAGTTATATTCCTCTCCTTAGCAGGAGACAGTGCTTCTTTTGATTTCCAAGTCAGTATGTGACTGAACGAGTGTCATATTAATAGCTTTGGTAAGTCTCAGAGAGAAGTCTTCTTACACAGACCTGCCACTAGCAGCAACACAGAGTGCCCCTGGCTTTTACCCAGCTTGATGCCAGAGTTTCTTCTGGGTATTTAGCTCCTTCACCTTCTCTGAGGATCCAGAGGAATATTTGGGATGGCCCTGGTTTTGTAAAGAAGGCTTTCATCCTTAGGGTTTTCACTAAAACTACTGACTTATTTCAAACCAGCAATTAAGTGATTACATTAAAATAATTTCCTTAACTCAGGCCAGACTTTGAATCTGTAGTCTGAGCAGAAAAGGTGAGGTATTATTACCAGCTCTCTGGTAGCAGGTTATCAAAACACCTTCCTAGTAAGTCAGATATTCATGGCACTATCTGTAATGACAAGGGAGATGTGAAAAGACACTCTCTAAGTAGTTGGTTTCTGGGTTTTCTGTAGCAACCATCAGTTTCTCTCTGCAAGCTTTATATTCATCTAATACCCTCACAAAGTCATGTTTGATAGCTTCTATACATCAGTGTTGTAGTAGTAAGGGGGAGAAAATAGCTATAGGCCAGTTTCATGGCCAGGTTAATTTTTATTGCAGCCTTGAATTTTTGCTGCAGTGTTATGATGGAGGACCATAATAATCTGTCACAAGTATCATCAGACATCACTGTCACTGTATGTATAGTGCTGGGTTGAATTTGGTACAGTGCTTGTTATTTTTACCAGATAACATGTTGACTGCTTCATTATTAAGACACAAGTAAAGACCAGCCTGTGTCTGACCTCTGTGCATAGCATAGGTGCTTTCAAAATCACATGAATTTTCTTTCAGCTAGTCCTTTCATCCAGAGTTCCTACTGCTAGTAAAGTCTATTTTTATACTTTTTTCCCCCAAAATTATAAATACAGCATAGGGTGCATGTGTAATTTGAAGTAAAAGAATCACTTCTTGGTTTCACACTTATTATAACCTCACTGAATTTGAGCAGAGAGGCAGGTGTCTACTCTGAAATACAATGATTTGAGGGCAGTCTAAGAAAAGCAAATCATAAAGATAATGCGTGAAAATCAACAGGTCTTTTAGGTGTTTATTGACCAGAGAAACTACCATGCTAGGTGTGACTGAGCAATGAATAACTAAATTTGTGGAACAAATATTGGAAAATAAGTGGGTTTTTTTTATGATAGGACATGCCCTGACTTCTATTTTTGTGTTTATAAGTATTTTTAAAATACAGTTAGAAATTTTTATGAGCATTGATGGAACACTAAGATTATGTCAGTAATGTGAACACTGCTCAGAATAAGTAAGTAATGCCCATATTTTTAGAGAGACAGGACTCTAAAAAGTTTAAGTTTGGGATTGTTATTTGTTTTGTTGTTTGGTTGGGGTTTTTTTGGCAGATTAACACATCTATTCCTGAGGCATGGGACTACATCCTCATAAGTCCGTGTTACACATATAAGGACTACTGCTAGGAAAGATCTGTTTGAAGCAAGTACAGGATGCTTTTCTTATGATAAAAGAGATGAAGAGTGATGAGGTGCATCATGACAAAGTTGGCTGTCTTTAAATGACTGACTTTTTTTTCCTTTTGTATGCTAAATATGGCATAATATATGTGTGAAGCAAAGAGGGAAACGTGATTATCAAGGTAAAGACTGAAGTTAAACACTTGATTTTGAACAGCCTGTCAAGCTACTATATAGCTGAAAGCTTCTTTATGGTTTGTCAAAATATAGCAGTATGTCTTGTACATACTTTTCCATGTGCTTGATGGCATAGGGATTTAAAATCACTTCTCAAATATATGTTCTGAATTCTATAGGAGTTTGCTGACTTGCTGTCTGATATTTCTGATTTTTGAACATAGACACATAGATCATCACCCTTTAAAGCTTCTTTTAAAATTTATTGGATTATAATTAACAAGGATCAATTTAATAAAAACAGTAACACTTTTAAAAAACATTAAATCTGACCAATGTTATTGCGACATTTAAGAGCAAAGTGCAAGGTGCTTACTGTTCCAACATTAATCATGTGCCAGGATGGATGGGATTCATTTCATCTCACTATAGCTATCTAAAAATTAGTCATCACATCTCATCTACTCACCTAAATTCCTATTAAATCAATGGACAGAGACAGGAATCCCCAGGGGGCACACCAGCCCATTCTCAGACAGGTGAAAGAAACACATGCTTCTTAGCAATAGGTACAGACAGAACTTGCTGATATAAGACAGATGCTTCACTTATTTGTCACAGGTAGGGTTCTCACGCTGTTTGAGATCACTTAAGATACCCAAAATGTCCATGTGGGTGTGGCAGATGTGACCTAGGGCTGACCCACAGAAGACCCTTCCACAGTGGCAGCTGGAGTCTAGACAGATAGAACAGTAGGGATTTCAGGGTTCCTGTAAGTACACTGAATATGGCACTGCTGTCACTAAATCGTGTCCAATGTCTGTAAAGGGAGCTTGGGGACATACAGGTCCCAGCACTTACCTGAAAGTATCACTGCCACCCTGGGAGGTTTACAGAAGGAAGGAAAACTCAAAACTCACTGAAACTGGCTGAAATGGACTGAAAACTAAAAGTTTCACTGTACAGATACTCAGAGAAATAAGCAGGCCTGCATTGAGGAAGGAAAGTGCAGGGCCTGTCTCCATCCCTTTTGCCTGCTCTGGGAGACATAAGATTGAGCTGAAGATCTATAGCCACCAGATGAAATTACCCCTAGGGAATGAGGCTGGTGCAGAAATAAACTGAAAAAATCATATGAGCACTGGTTATCTGGGTATAGGCTGATGAAGGCAGATAAGCAAACTTGCTTGAAGTCACCCTGGCTCGCATGATGACATCAAAAGAGAGCACCAGAAAGTAGGTTTGGAAGAGCAGCCTACTGCTCTTTCAGATGACTTTCATTCCTAGTCCAGGAAAGGGTCAAAGGCTGTCTTCTTAAAAACAAAAATGGGATTATTAGAGGACAAAAAGGACATTCATGCTTAAAGCAACAGAAAGCTTACAAGCAAAGAACTGTTGTTGCTTCCTAGCTTCCCATGCCAAAGCAAAGTGAACACTATGAACCACCCACACTGCCTTTACCATGTCCCTGTGCCTCTGTCCAAGTACCACACGAGAGGAAATTGTTCCTGACTTGAGCAATGTGGCTTAAGACCTAAACATCTGCTTTGTGCAATCTTTAATTTACATGCTTATCATTTACCCTTAATGTAGGCTGACTTGGCACCGGATTGTTTGCAACAGCAACTTTAAATTTTTTAATGTTCTTTTATATTAATTCTTATGAATTAGTTACATTGAAGGTTCTTTTTATGCTTATGCCCCTTGCCTCCCACCATGCTTCTCCCAGTGTTTTCTGTCACTGAAAAGGCATTTTGGGCAACACATGGAAAGCAACATTTAACAAAGGGTTGGCCGTACCTACACATTGACCCATCCTGCAAGTGAACTTCCTTGTCTCTTTCAGAGCCCAATAAGAGAACACCTCTGGCTCTCCTACATGAGCAGGAAGAAAAGGAAGTTCCCACAAACTCTGGGATTTCATGCTACACATCCAGAGGATTTCTTTTGAACAAATAAATTTTTTTCGTTAGAAATTTTGCATAACTTCCCTGATGATCTTGCAATCTTCCCTTTGAGGTATCCCCAGATGTTGTGTCCCACACCAGTGGTACTGAGGGTTCTGGTTTTCACATAAATCACTCTTCTTAATAACCAAATTGTAACCTTAAAGGCTTTTGTTCTTAAGGAAAAATAATATTCACTTAGCTGTCCTCTCATCTTACTGCCCAAATTTCATTTTTACCCTTACTTAATATATTCTTCATATTTAAGTTCTCCAAATCTGTCTTCCCTTTAGTTTCAGTATCTTATTAAGTCTACATGCATTAAACGTGCCTTTATTTTTGCTTTATTTTACCAAAGGTGTAAGTTGGAAAAATTGCTGCTCTCCGTGTTCAAGCCTCAGATACTGTTTGTTAAACACAGGCTGTGTCCCAGTCTGCAGATAGCTGTACTCCTCTGAGACCTCAAGTATTCTAAGTACTCTTGGGATGAGAAGTACTGCATCTATGTATTGTAGTGTTAAAAAATGTTAGTTTATACTTGCCCAATTTTTTTTTAATTGTAGACTCATATATCATCACTAGAAGTTATAAAACAGTTCAACATACAGAAGAAGAGCAACATGTTGTCAGTATTACCTCCCTCTCTGGTATTTGATTGTTGAAACAAAGAGATCTAGTGGAATGTTTGGCTCTTAAAATTATGCAGCTATGTCCCACAGCGGCTTAGCAGTTCTGGCAGGGCAGTAATTGTTTTTTTCCTGAGAATTTTTTAAATTATCTGGGCACCAACAAAAATAATTACATTTTTAAAGTGGTGGATTCCGTTGTGGCTACACAGATATGAGCAGTCTGTCTTTGTTAGTGTTTATATTGTGGCACTGCTGAGGGACACCAGTGACAGGCAGGGACTGATTGTGCTTGGCACTGAACAAACAAGGTAGAGTTTGCCCCAAAGAGGTTATAACTTAAATACACAAGGACTGGGAGCTGGGGAGGGTGGTGTCACATCACTCAGGAGATTGGGAGTTGAGGCTGAAGCACCCCCTTCTCCCAAAGCTGAACACCTCTAAACCAGATTGCTTCTCTCCTGGAGCTCTGGTCTTCATGGCATAGGTGCCCTTCTATCCAGATTTCTGCTGTGAAACCTCTAATGTTCTGCCTGTGAAGTAGACAATATTGATTTAAAAAACAAAACCAGAAAAAAAGAGCCAGAAGGGTCTGCTTAGAGCTGCCAAGGTTAAACTTTGAAATGATTAGTCACTTTCCATTGCAGTCAGTGCAAACTACCAACATTTCTTAAACATTTCTTTTAGCAGTCACTTACATGAATAATTAACTCCCGTGACCCTGCCTTGTCACTTACTGGTTAACATGGTCAAATGCTATCATTAACTTTCAGCATTGGATGTGCTCTCTCATACTTTCCACCTGCTGATGCAAATGCTCGGGCTCGAAGCTCACATTTCTAAATGTAGAAGCACAAGCCCGTGTGGACTCTTCCGAGGCTTCCTCCAGCCCTGCTGTGCGCACAACGAGCTATGGTACCACGGGATCCGTGCTTTCCTTGTCTTCTCGGGTGCCTTGTTTCTGGGCAGCCGCTGGGAAAACGTGTCAGGGACAGAGCAGAGGTTTACCTCACAGTGGCCTTTCTTTATCAGCAAAGCCAGGAAGCTGCACAAATCCCTGGCATGCATCCACCTTCGGCTTTCTGAGAAGCAGATAGCGTGTCCCAGCCTGTGCTTTATTTAAAGAGGCAGACCATTTGTGGTGAATAGCTAAGCTGTGGAGTGCTGGGGTATCACAGTTGCCTGGATTTTTTTATTTTTTTCTCCCACCCAGAGAAAAATGCAATCAAAGTGGTGGTGGGGAATTTGCAGCTGATTGTGGATAAAAATGTGGCAAGGCCTCCTTGGGATGCTATTGAGAATTTCTGAGTTCTTCCCTATGGGACCACATTTTGTAGGTCTTACTCTCATAGGAAATTTTGTCTTGGAGACAAACACAGGATTTGATCTGAATGTAAAGCTTTCATTCTGCGCTCCCACTATGACCAGAATGGGAAATTGTAACACAGCAAGCTCCCTCAGTCCTCTTGACACACAGGCAATGGCAAAATGCCATCAATCTCAAAGATTTATGTTCTTGTCCTTTTAAATCCCTACCTTGCATTACACCATTATCACAATACATAAGGTAATGGCAGGAGTTGAATGAGTCATGGGAGACTTTCACTAAGATTTAATCCAAAATTTAAAAGCTGCCTACTCTGCATTGCCACAGCGTGGCATGTTTTTAAGCTACAGGAAATACACCGTATTCAGCAACATCACATAATGTTAATTGCTAAATAAGCTACCCCACGGTCCTCAGTATCAGTGCTGTAGGTGACAGGGTTAAAAACAAAACTCTGATTATTAATTTAGTCTGTCACTAGCAAAGATAATTCTTTGGTGATAGAGGTTACTATGGAGCCTGATTCAGGGACAAAAAAAAGCCCGAATTTAAATTCATCATAGTGGAAACTCTTTAAACTGCTCTTTGGTACATTTAACAATTTCTGTTGTCCCTCTGGGAACAAAATCTAAACCAAAATCTAACATGAAGGAAACAGGTTTGCTGTGATGCCAGAAGTGCTCTAATTAATGTATCTGGTTTTCATGGTGATAAATGGGGTCTGTCAGAGGGTAATAATTAATTCTTAATAATGTGAATTTCTCAAGGTTATTTTACCCTCAGATTTTTAAGAGCTCTCCATAACCAAAACTGATACTGTAAATAAACCAGTCTTGATTTGCTAGGCACGTGGTACAGGTATGTGTGTGTTAGTGAGCTCGGCTTCCCTCTGAAGCAGACATTTCACTTTTGATGCTCTGGTTTTGTTTGCACTCACTTCTCTGTCCACAAATGGCCATGTTGACTCACACTGCCCCTGCAAAGCTGCCCAGCCTCTTCACTGCCAGGACTGACCCACGGTCTGGGTTTGATACTAGCAGCCACGCTGTGTGCCCATTCCTCTGCTTTAATATTCTCATTTCTAAAATTATGGTCTACTTTGTTGCTGGAAGTGCCTACAAAAAGGACATGAAATATTAGAAGGAGAGGGTGTGTTTTAAAAGCAATTGTAACACCAGAGAGGGGGAAATTTTTTTTCTTTCCTAAAACACTAATCTCTATTCTGCATCTGTCTACTCATTTACCCTCTGGTAACACTGTTGGCTCCCCCTTTCCCAACAGTTCTCTCTCTCTCATGGAAAAACTGGGCAGGAAGAGGTCATTGAAAACATTCTTGGGGATTGAGGCTACCAGGCCTTGTTGCTGCACAATTATGCAAGCAGATCCTTTTGAAAACAACTTTTAAGAAGGAAATAGGGAGCTTATAGTGAACAAGTGAGAACAGTACTCAGTGCAACTGTGTGCCTAGTACTACTAACTTTCTGGCCTTGGACTGTAAATTGGGCTGTGCTAAGGTATAGCTGAAGAACATGAAATTGAAAAGACAAAAATAATATCAGATCTTTATGTTCATAATTTTAGGCTTTATTCTGTAATTTAAGTTTTTAGTCGACAAAGATTGAAATGACATAAAGTATGCATTTCATAGTGAAGAAAACATAGTCATGTAAGTTTAGGTGGCAAACCCCAAACTTACACTTGTCATTACACATGTCCATTTCCTTGAACACTGGCTTTTTTTAGTTTAGTTTTTGTTTTTAAGATGAGATTCTTTAGAGGAGTTTAGAGTGGTGAACTTTAAGCTGAGCTAGGTAAACACAGTTATGGATCCTGAGTAATCCTTCATTGCCAATCAAAGTAATGACTTTCTTTCGCTTGCCGTTTTTCTTTCTCTCTCACACTTTGATTTATACCCTGGAGTTTTGCTCAGTGATTTTTCAGAAGCTGCAAAAAGTTAAAATAAACACATTGAGTGCTGAACAGATTCATCTTCTTTTCATATTTTCCCTCCAGTTCTTTGCTACATTCAGAGACCTGCCATGTACAATCTCTGCCTCTGAATGACAGCCCCTGCCATGGTCTGAAACCACAGCTGTCCCACACAGAGATGTCCTTTTGGGGCAAGTTTCTCCTGTGGAGGGGAGGCAGTAATGTGCCCTTAAAACTGTCTGCTCTGTGGGTTAGGAAATGCTTCTTATGTAGGTCACTGGTCAAGTTATCACATCTGTATGCGCAACCGTCTCGGCTTGGCTGCAAGTCCGCTGCGGACACTGGGAGGCTGTGCAGGGGCAGGGTCCAGCTGCAAGGTCAGAAGCTCAGATTTGGGAAATACCTCTGCTATTGACTCTGAGTGTCATGGGTTCACTTCAGGGAAAAAGATATGAAACTGATAGCTCCTGGCTCTAGCACTATTTGTTAAATTCTCCTCTCCTTTTCTGATCACTACTTTCTTGGTTTCGTGTTTTACCTGTTCTACGCAGGTTCACCAAGCTGACCGAAACAAATATTATATGTGCTGGACCTTTCACACTGCTCAAACTTATTGTTCAGGAACACTGAAATTTTAGGTATGAACTATCTGATGTTTGCCACTGATGGCTACAATTACAGCCCACCTCACTGTAATAAACAAGTTTGAGTCAGAGGGGTTACTTAGCACAAATGAAGGCAGCACTTTGAGATAAAAGCACAGAATGATCACATTTCATTTTAAATGCTGTAATCATTGTTAAGTTGTATTACAAAAATTCAAGGTTAACATTTAATAGACAGACGGTACAAACTGCATGAGTGGTCACTTTTACACAGTGTTTATCTAGATCCCTATAAATCGATTTTAGTTTAAGTTTATTTTTATACCACTGCCACTATGAAAACAAGACTTGGTAGAAAAAACCCAACCAAACAAGCAAATGCCAAACCAGAACCCCTAAGCTACTCACAGCTATGCAGATATCCCTAACCAATGCTGCTTTTACGCTAATGACCTTAGATATTAGTGGCAGGGAAATCTCCAGTCCTTGGGTGACTGCCCCACACCCACTTCTGTGGATGCCTCTCTCCTCCTTTGCTTTGTCTGCTTTATGGCTCCTTTGCATTTTTGCTCTTTATCATTAACAGACAAGTGGCATATTGCACTCCCACCTGGTACTGTGTTTTCCTGACTATATGCCTTCAAGTAAAAACCCACTGAATAGATGCCTTGCCAACGTGTCTAAAGGTTGAAAAAATAACTTTAAAAATGCTGACATGTATTTGTTTTCTCAAAACAAACCTTGTGCCTGTAATGTTAGAAGCTTTAATTGCCTAGGGAATTTTATCCTCCAACTGTGTGAAAGTTGACAATAAAAAGGAATCTTCTTACACGGAAATCTTTTTTTTTCACTTCACCAGATTGTTTCACTATGAATCAAGGTTGTAACTAGAATTACAAAGCAGCGAAAGGAGACGGGACTTTCATTAAGGCCTGTTTTGACCTCAGTCCTGGCATACCACCCTCTGTCCTGGGATATTCCTGCTGCTGCAGAGGTGGTGACAGCTCTGCCTCTGCCTGGGAGGAATCCCCTGGGCCCAGGCATGACAAGGGGAGGTCCCTGGGACAAAAGGTATAGGACCAGAGAAGCTGCTGCTTTAGGATAAAGCTGCTGGGGCTAGAGCTGCCCAGAAGTCTTTGGAGAAGATGCCTCCTTCCTTTTCCATGGGTCCAAAACAGACACTGGCACTTGATAACCTGCAGATATCACTGCAACAGAAGAGACTGGAAAAAAAGCAGTAGCTGTCTAAAAAATTCTTTACTTAAACCTCCAGGGTTATCATCTAACCCTGCACCAGAATCAAATCTTTTCAAAGAATCATCGGATCACTTCAGCTGGAAAATACCATAAGATCATTGAATCCAGCCACTGCCAAGTCCACCATGTCCGGTCCACCGTGTCCCTAGGCACCATATCTACACATCTTTTAACTGGTGCCAGGGATGGAGATAGCCACTTCCCTGGGCAGCCTTTGGTGATGAAATTTTCCATAATATCCAATCTAAACCTCCCATAGGGCAGCTTGAGGAAATGTCTTCTTGTCCCATTGCTTGTTATGTGGGAGCAGCAGTGTCATTGCCATTAAGTATCATTGGACTTAAATTGTTCCCAGAGAGACGTCCTGATTAAGTGGACTTCCTAGTCTAAGTGTATCTCAATTAAACAGAGTGTGCTGCATCAGCCTGGCATTTTATGAATGCCCTGAGAAGACATTTGATTAGGATTTTGAAATGGTTTGTCTGATTGCTGTCATTATTGAAAATAATGTGACAAGAACTTAGGGGAATCAGTATTTATGGCAATTAGGCACCTAGCTCTTGGCCCTTTTAACAAAGACCAGTTAAAGGTTTTTGGGTGGGTTGTACAGAATAGTTTGGTTCTGTGTTGACATGGTTAGTTGTGCTTAATGGGATTAAACAGTAAATGTAGGGGTAAGCATGTGCCTGGTTTTGAAGGCTTAAAAACTTTTACTTCCCTTTCTAAAATATTTTGGCTCCAAGGAGCTGTTTTTCTGCACACATATGTTTAGCATTTTAATGCTTATTTAGAACTTGTCAGGGCTTCTTAGTCCTTATATCTGATGTCTCTGATATTTAAATATCAGATGGAAACATTCTGTATAGTAAGCCTGATGCGAAGTAAAGCCATAATCCAGAAGGTTTCATTTGCATCCAATCAACCCATATTTCCAGAATAGGACTAGGTTTCTCTTCTGATTTTTTTATAAACATTACTTTAAAATACCTAGGTTCTTACTGAAATAATTATCACCTGCCAGAGCCAAATAAATATAGATCAGTGTGACACAAAGCAGCAATAGTGGCACTGTTACTGCCCCAGGATCACCTCAACCCCTAATCCAAAGCCAGAATGGAAGATATCCTTCACACAGGCTCTGGGGAGCATTTCCTCTGGCATGTGTACATTGTCTGTCTCTTCCTCGGGCCGCTGTGTCTGCACCAGCAGCAGCTCAGGGTGAGAGCAGCTGGGTAGGACAGGGACTCAGTCTCAGCTGAATGGTCTTGTGTCAGGGGGAAAAATTACTGATACTTTATGTAAACACATATGACTTCTCGTGATTTCACCCTTGGCATGCAAGATCTGAGGTGGAAGCTTCTGTTGTTGCTGGTACTTTTTCCATAGGGTCTGACATGGCAAGAACTGGAAATGAGATGGGATACCCAAGGTTTTTAGCTTTTTTAAAAAAACAGGGTGTAATGTGCTTAAGAGGGAGTGTCAGTCTTTGGCTTTCTTAAATTTCCTGGCTATTGTTGATTTATATCAGATCCTTAAAGCTATTTAAAAACAATGTTTTGTTGGTATTTCCTTAGTAAAATGAGTTAAAGGGATGACATATTTCATGGAAGCTGATGTATGTATTCTTTTCAGAAAGACCCAAAGGATCTTTTGGCATCAGCACGTCCATTAGGCAATTGTTTTTGAGATGCCTAATACATACCAGGTAGACTTTGTGGCTCCTAGAGGTTTGTCATGCTGTTGTCCTTTAAGCAGATATCTATAGTATTTTGTGTATGGCCTATATGCAAAGTTCAGTTTATTTTTGTTACATTCCAAACCACCCTCCATAAAACTCTCATGTCTCACTTATAAAACACTTGCCTAGGATATGCGCCATGTGTGGAAAAATTCTGTACCAAATTACATTTTACAAGTTTTCATGCATGCTCATTTAGATGATTTATCACCCTCACAAGGCAAGATCTTTCAAAGCTCCAAAAGGAAGCATATACCATATGATTACTGTCAGTGCTTACTTCTAATTAAACCTGTCCTGAAATAAAACAACAACAAAGAGTATATGAAAATAAGTGCCTTCAGAGTAATTATGCTAATTCTTGGATTTCTTTGCTCTTACTAGAAAGCAGTGACAATTCTAAGAGCAATTCACAAGGACATTCATTTTTATCAGTTCACACTTGGTCTCAATTAATAGTCCTTCCACCTTTTTTTTCAAAGTGGTGATAAAAGCAGTGAGATCTGCAGGTGAGAGCTGAGTTCAAGCTCTGCCTTGCTGTCTGGAGACAGCAGAATCCAGGTAGCAGCCTGGGACCATATGGAGTTTCCTTGTCATTCCCAGTGACAGTGACACTCCTCATGCCACACTGATTGGCCAGAGGTCAGTCAGGAGCTCAGTGCAACTGCAGGGTCTCAAAAGCAGGGAGGGCAAACCAGAGCAAGGTTGGATGGACAGAAATTAGACCACTTCTTTTGACCACTGTGTTGCTCACCTGCAAAATGGTCTTTTCCAGAAAAGCAGATTGTCCCTCAGAAGAGCACCAGTTTTCAGTTCAGCTCCTTGCATGTGTATCTTTAAAATGTCCCCATCAAACTCCAAGTGCCATTTACAAGCATGGCAATTGATTGATGCTGTGCAGTGTCCTTCCTTGCTACCTGCATGGTTTCCAATGATTACTATAAATTATGGGAGTATTTCTGGTTTGAAGAGCGTAGCAACTAGGTTTCTAAACCCAGATTGTGCCTTTACCACTCACAGGTACCATCACCAAATCACTAAGACTGCATTGTTCTGTGTTTACAGTAAGACATTGGAAATATGGGAAAAGTCTCTGTATTTCAAACACATTTTTTTTTCTTATGCAGTTTTAGTATTTTTTCTTCATAATACTAGAACTGATTTTTTTTTTTTCTCACCAATTAATTCTGTTTTAGTTCAGAATGTGCAACTAAATTACTGGAAATATAACAGCAACTTCTAAGAGTCTAAACAAAGTAAACCCAAGCTATTACAGAATATATTCAGCAGCTGCAAAGAAGATGCTGCTTTAACTTGAAAGTCCAACAAAAATACATTTTTCTCCCTGAAAGATAATAGCAAAAGATAGTCAACACGAGCTGAGGGAAAAAAAATCACTTAAATTATAGAGAAACACTGATCTCTTATTCTAAAAATCATGCACGCATGCACACACACAAGAGTGGGGAGGTGGGGTGTACCATTTTTGTAAATGAAGAAGATCTGTTTTTTGCTAAATTGAACAGTATGAATCCCCAACCATATGTCATAGCCTAAATCTCGAATAAAAGTTGCATGGGTTAAATTAATACGTTATTACAAGTTAAATAACCAGAGGGAAGTATTAGTCAAAAGCTTGCTCCCACCAAAGATTTGATATATAGTTTCTAAAGAAAAAAAAAGATGCTGCTGGATTCTGAAACAGGCCCTGGAGACATTTGGATATTATCTAATAGGAAGAGGGTTTATCCTGGAATAGACCTCAGTGCATGAGAGTGACTGAGCAGGATGAAAAAGACTCCAAGAGCAGAAGCACAAGGTAGTATCTATCATTCCACACTTTTCATTTCCCAGCCAGACATATGGCTGAATCTTGTAATTTAAATGCAGATTATCTATCCCAGCAGGAATGCCTGAACATCCTGGAACCCGTGTCATGTTACAGTAGGAGTGTCAGTGACTGTTTCGTGTTGCATAATTTCAAAATATTTTGTTCTCTGCCAAATTTAAGTATTTTTTATGCTTTTAAAGGATGGGTCTTCCTTCTACAGATGCTTTTTATTCTTTTAAGCGGTAAAGCATTCACTGCTGTTTTTCTGTGTTACCTGAAGCTAGTTTGTCTCCTATTTACACAGGAGGAATGAATCCCTCCATTTACAGAACCAGGATGGCTGAATGTCAGAGAGTTTCACCCTCAGCCTGGGACAGAGCTGTAGTGTACAATGCACAGTGGTGAGCTGGTTGCCAAGGGCCTTTTGATGCAGACACATCATTTAGTTGTGTAAACATGGGTTTCATTGAAAATCAAAGTCAGTAGATATATGGCTATAGGTATATAGGTGTTAGCACATGAAATATTTTGCCAGATTTTTTTGAGGAGCAGGAATTAATAGCAACACATACACCTTTCAAAATTATACTGGTACTTGGAAAAAATCCACATGCCTAAATCCCAGGGATCCAGCCTGACCACTCTTTAGCACTGTCTATCTTACTAGATGTTCACTCTCCAGAAACATCCTGGTGAGCTGTCAAATCCTGCAAAGAAAAGATCTGAACCAGATCAGATACAGCCCAGTGTCAGGAAATGCCTCAATGTATTTCACCTAAGATCTCTCATACTCCAGTCTGACCAGACAAGATGCCCAACCTGTTCTGAAATTCTGAGGTGCCTTAACGTACTGGGCTCTGAGTTCAGCTTTCAGGGTCTTCAGTGTTTGCCACCTCACCTTAGAAATGGGAAGGGTTTTGAACAATCAGGTTTTTAGGCTGCAGCTCCTAAAAACCTCAAGAATGCTTAAATCACAATGTTGGAGAAATTTGTAGAGGGAGTAAACTCTGCTTTGCAAGTTAAGTGGTGGTGGAGGAAAGGCTGCATGGGCAGAAGGAGAACAGGGAAGAGAAAGCCTGTCTGCCTCAGCGGCTTTACACCTAGGGGAGCTATAGATGCTGCAGGTGCTACTGAATGCTGAGAAGCTCATATAAAATGGCAGGGGCACCCCCAAAGTCATGCTGATGCTATGGCCCAACAGGTAGTTTTTCTCAAGCCACACCTGTGTGGGCAACCAGGGCAGAGGTACAAACATTAGCATGCTATTAGTCACAGCTAAATCATTAAGTGGGATCTGGTGCTATTTTGGCACTTGTCACCAGGGGTAAGGCCACATCAAGTTTAGCACTTATGTGAAAAAATCAGTTGTGGCCATGGCAAGGCCTAGGAAATCCCAAATGCTAAGATTCATCTCCCAAGTAAAGGAGAAATGCCTTTTAAAGGCTACTTTTTAGACTGGAAGTAGGTAGTAAATTACAATGTGGGACACAGGAGAATTGACTGCATGATGATAGATAGAGCAGGATTTGTCCTGAGCCCTGTAGAGGAAGCCACACCACACAGCTGAACCTAACAATCTCTGTGGCCAGAGGAGATAGATGGAAACATACTCTGAACACACCTTCATGGAATACCACTACTTTGTATGTCCAAACAATGCAACTTTGACTTATGTGTAATGAAAAAATTGATTTAAATAGAACTGAATCAAATGAGACATATCCCAGCACAAGAAACATTCAAACTGCAGTAAGTTTATGTGCAGGGTGAAAGATACATCCCTCGGGTAGCAGTTATTACATTTAGTGTCTAAACTAGTATGTGTGGTGCTGTGGAGAGCACTGCCATATGCAAAAAATTTACATCCCTAAGTATGTAGAAAAGAAATTACAAACTGTGAAGCTCATCAAAACTTATTTCAAAAAGTCATTGTGGTGTCTTTGTAAAGGTTCTTTGATTCTTCCTCAATTGCATGCTACAAGAACAAAATCCTTCCTAAAAACTTGCATGTAGGGTGATTAGTGAGCTAAACTGGAGACAAAAGTGAGAAAGGACAAGGTAAGCAATTTTTTTTTGGCATTACTGTCCTTTCCACTGAATTTCCAAATGCCTCTTTAGCAAAATGTGTTTGATTAGGCATGAAGGACTGTTTCCACATTTTTGATGCTCATTAAGAATTGGTAGAAGAGAGCAGACCAGCATTTGACAGCTTTCTTTTAAAAGTGTGTTCTTAAAAATCTCCATGTTTTACTGAGAGATTTTGATGTGCTCAGTCTACAAACTCCAGAATTTTAGGTTTGCCTTTGCGTGTTTCGGTTTAAAACCCCAACCAAGAAAATCATCATTTTCTATGCCTTGTAGGCTTTGATTCTTTGAAAATCTGACTTAACGATTTTTGCCTTTTACTTCTCACCTAGATAAACAGTCTTTAAAAAAAAACAAAAACAAAACCTCCAAACAAATTAATGCCATCAACAACAGTAACAAATGCCCTGCCTGTGAGCACAATTAGTAAGAAAACAGCCTTAGTTGTGTTTAGCCTGCGGACACCAGTGGAGCTCCACAACCATAGATTCTAATTAAGGGATTGACTTTTCAAGAAAGATTAGAATAATGAAATGCATTTAGCTTTGCTAAATGATGACAGGGAGGGAATAAGACAACCCTCAGCAACAATAAGGCGATTGTAAACAGCAACAATGGACAAGAGTTTTTTAAAGGAAGAGAAAGAACATTTTCCTAGGCACCAAGAATAATAAGGAAAATTGGATACGTAGATAGAATAAATAAGTTCAATGTTGATTGTTGGTATTCTTATTATATTTTATCTTTTGAACGAAGACTGAGATGTTTATTGTCAAGGATGGATTTATTCATGACCAAGGAAAATGGAAGGGTGCTGACTACATTGTTACCACTGCCAAATGTAGCATCCAGTTTTGTGTGACCTAGGAGATGCTGTACCACGGTATATCCACTCATCATGGAAAGGCTTGCATCAGGTCTGGTTTCTAAGCAGCCTCTGTACAAATGTTCACCAGAAATAACATTTACAGAATTGCAAACCCACTTCATCCTTCAAAGGAGCAGTGGTGAAGCCACTACCTTGCTGCTGCAGCAAGAGGGGAGGAGTGGTCAGGAAGGCAGTGTGGTGTGCCCATGGTTTTCACACTGCATTCAGGGGCAGAAGGTGTTCCATTTCTACCAGGAGCTTGAGTAGATCCTTGGCTCCACCGCTGGAATTGCTTGTTAGGTGTCTAACCAGCTTGGTGGAGACACAGAAATAATACTGAAGTCTTCATAGTCTGCTATCGCTGCTCAACCCTGCTGCAGGGATTTCTCCTACTTACTTCTGAGAAAGAAACATTTTGGGATTAGAGCAGCTCCAAAGCCTCTGTGAACACAAGGATTCTAACATGTATTTCAAAAGCCAAACTCAATACTGTTAAGTAGTTCTAGGTTATCAAAACCCAAGCTCGAGCAGATGTCTAGTTGCAATAAATTATAATGCTAATGACTCATTAAAAACATTGTAGTATAACCCATCATGGTTTTTGGGTCTTGATAGTAGAAATGCTATTTTTGCTGAGAGAAGAAGTGTCTTCAAATTAAACTGTACTGTGTCCATCAAAGCTCATGTTGAACAACATAACCACTTCCACTGAAGTCATAGGATCTAGAGATGGATACAGAACCAATACACAGATCTGAGTGTTGAAATTTAGAGATGAATCCAGCAAGGCTCAGATACTGCCTTCTTCCTTTGTCACCTGGGAGCAGCTTCTGATAGCCCCCAGAATGTTTCTTCTCAAACAGAAAATTAATCACCTTTGTCCCTGCCTTCTAACATTAAATGCCCTGCGTTTCCTCCACCATGTGGGCTCACCAAATTAACACTTTCCCGCCATTCCTTGTGGACAGAGCTGGGAACATATTACTGCTAATGTGAAGTTTGTATCAACATCTACTGTTTCTAATGTGATATTTGTATCAAATTATGCAAGTAGAAAGACAACTGGGAATTATTTTTGCTCCATTGCAGAGGATGCATGCAAGCGTAGCACTACCATGCAATTGTGATAGCGTGTGATGGTAATATTTCCAAATTGTATATTCCACAATGAAAGGTCAGCAAGTAACCACTCAGACAGACACAGTGTCAGACTTCCTTTCTACCTGACATGCAATCTTCCCAGAAAATGAAGACAGAAATGCCTGAGTACATTTGTAAAACATAGAAGGAGGTGTGCGTACAAAACCAATTAAGGAAAGAATTGCTTTTTGCTGCTTTTTTTCTAGTGCACTCTTTTTGAAATTAACCTCCATATACTAATTAACCTCTGTGTGACTTTATGTAAATTAGATGGCATTCTTTGCCATATTGCTATGGTAGTGTAAGTGATATAAAGTGATATAAAGTACTTCAAAGATGGCCAACAAAGTTTCTTTTCAATGTATTACACTGTAAAGATGCTGGAATGATCAGGCTCTCTTGGAATGAGAGGCAAGAAGGACAGATAGATGAGGAAGAGAAAAGGTGAAAAGTGATGTGAAAGATCTTGGGAAGTTCACACATTCATGGGCCACATCAACAACTTGATAAACATGCTGAGGATCACTAATTCAATGTAGATGTTCAAATTAATATAATCTCAGGACCTAGGCTCATGCACTGGAAATTGATATTAAGGGTGTAAACTTAGGAGTTGTAGAACCCATGGTGATTTTGGAGAAGTAATTTCAGTAGATGAGAACTATCACTTAAGAAGCCAGGTGAGTGGTTCCCTTATGATGAACAATTAGCTTTCTTGTGTGTCTGAGACATCAGGGAACAAAAAATCTTGCAAGGAAATTTAACTCAGGAAACAGTGCCCAGATTTATTAAGATCTGTTGTTGCACCTGAAAGATTTCACACCTAGGTGACCTGGTGTTATACATAACTACTCAAAGCACGTGGGATAGCAAAGATATGAGGAGCAACCAAATCAATGTCAGAAGTGCTGGAGTCCATGTGGAAGCCAAATGTAACTCTTGATGTCAACTGAAATGTTTGATATGACAAAGACATCTGCCAAATCTGTTATTATTATTACTCATAACTCATGTATTAAAGTATTAGACACTAAAATGTGCTTGTTACATGTTGTATTACATGTCATATATGGTCAGGGTACTGATGTATCATTTAAATTTTAAAAATAGCTGATTCAGCTCCTTGGAAAGATGGCTGAGGTGCTCAGCTCAAAATAGAACCACGTCATGACTCCCAACCACCAAAAACTACTGCACTGCAACTCATGTGTGTCCTTACATGATGAGATTGGAAATTTTACTATACAACTGCTTTCAGTCATTCTTGATTCATTTAAGACACTCTCTGCTCAGTACTCTGGCTGTGGCACCTGATTCTCCCCATGACACATCCAGAACAGGTATTTCCCACCATGCAGTATGAATTCCGAGCTGGGAGCCCACAGGTGATGTGCAGTGAAAGTCACTACTGTCATGTTGTTGGTGGATGTAAAGCCGGGTGTCTGGAAGCTTAGCACAGTAGCAGCTACCCTGTAGGTGCACAAATTTTGCTGGATTTACGCTGTCTGTGAAATGTTCAAAGACTTGGAACAACGCCAAACAGCTACCTGGTTCACTGTCTGCATCAAGCAGTGGATAGTCAGACTGAAATATTTACTTCAGGGTAGTCTACGGTATAAAGAGGAAAAGTTCAGAGAAATATTAAAGGGAAATTATATAATGAATTATAATGGCATTAGACAACTTTTCATGCTGCTATTGCCTGGGGAGTGAGTTTTCAGTATGATGGAGAGAAAGGCATGGTGATAGCCCTGATGATGAGGCATTTTGTTCTTGGGGCATCCTGATCATCAAAGTCTCCCCAAGGAGAGCAACCTGCTTAACACCTCCCCTCCACCCACCCTTTTCCCAATGCACTTGTTCCTGGGTAATACAGGAGGTATGTCAAAATCTGAGACATCAAGGAAATTTTCTGAGATGCTGTTTCCCTTTGCTCTCTCCATCTTGCTAAGGAGAGGCATTCAGTTAGCAGGACCTTTGGCACAGCAGCACCAAGGCTGCCAGCAGGGCACTGTCCGCAAGAGCCAGTCGCTCCTTAGTGCACATTCAAACCTCCACCCACAACAGCCAGCATTTATTTGTGTCTCAGTTGGAAAACCGGGTTCCCTCCTGGCTCCAGCATGTGAAAGAAGACTGGAGGTTTCTGAGGCTGAGGAATGGTGATGCCTTGCAAACAGCCCCAGGTTTTCCAGGTTCAGTGTAACTTTGCACTGCTACAAGAGACACAGCAAAGACACAACAGCATAGGAGAGGCGCTCATAAAATGATGCTTTAAAAATGAAAAGAAAGCTTCTTCAGAGCAAAAACACACAGACTAAGGAAAAGGACAGAGCTGCCTTTTCTGTCTACCCCATGGCTGGCCTCATGCTCGGGTGTGTTTCCATGGAGGCTGTTGCTGTCACTACACTGCTCACGCTGGAGTGTCACATTGGATGGGGGCCAGCTCAACAAGAAAAATAAAGTGAGTTTTGAAGAGGTAATGTGGTAAATGTTCTTCTCAGTCTGGCTACCAATATGTGCTGTCTAGCCTGAGGCATGCAGCACATATGGATAAAGCTACTGAAGTTTGGTACTTTTAACTTCCCGAGTCACTTTTTACAAAACCAAAGATGCATTAGACTAATTGTAGAGATTAAAAAAAAAAAAAAAAAAGGTAAGGAAAGGCGAAGCCGAGCAATCTGATCCCAACAGACTTCCACTGCCCATTTCTCAATTCTTATTCTGGGGTTTACAGCCTTTTCTGAATTCTGGGTGATTTTCCCTGCTGCTTAGGCACCAGCAGAGCAAGCAGATGTTCACAGCAGCAGACGGCCAGGATAGCAAAGCACCCTGGCCATGCTGACAGGGTCCAGGCAGGTGACAATGTCAAGGGCAGCAACAGATGCTGGCATTCGGGCCACCTGCCTGGGGCAGCTGTAGGGACAGTCCTGCCCTCTCACTATTCCAGCAGCTGCTGGAGGAGGTAGCCTGGCTCCAGCTCCTCCTTCTGTCAGGGAAATTCAATTTTACCTCCACTGCTGAGGTTCAAATGAGTTCTGGTGCTAAGTGCTCCAGAGAGAATTTGGCCAGCCCATTTGGGGAGGCTGTGGTAGACAGTGTAATGTTTGTAGCAAAGCAAAACATAGGTGAAGTCTGCTCTTCAGAAATCTGCTCCTCTCTCACTTATGGTCTGTCAAGGCACTTCAGCAGTCATTTTGCGGTGCCCCTGGGCTTCTGAGAGAGCATCACAACCTCCTCCTCTTTTTCCCATCTGTCAGCTCAGTAGCGACAATAGGGCAGACTGGAGTTTCTTTCAGCTCATTCGATTTCTATGGTTAGCATTTGCCAAATGCTCAACCATTTGTAAAAATCATGTCATCGGTTGTCATTAGAAGGAGAATTGATAACTGGTACTTACTGAGCTTTGCAGTCACTTAAACAAATTCATTCTCTTAGTTCAAAAAACAAAAATCACACAAACAAGCCCAGATGTTAAGTAAGCAATTGCTACAATACAATGCTTAGATTTTTTCAACTGTTATATTGATATCCAGTGGTACAACTATGGTTAATAACCTGTGAAATTCAGCATTAGAAAAACCCCTATAACTCATTAAAAAATTACTCAATTTATTAATCTGTAATGTGATATATACAACTAAGTCCAGAGAAAGCCTCTTAATGCTTGTGAGTCATCAACATTTCATATCAAGGAAGCATACTATCCAGAAATCACCATGATCATTGATATGTCCATGATGCTCAGGTGCAAACCCAGGCATTTCAAGCCAACATAATTACGTAACAGAAGAGTTGAAAAGAACCATTTTTCATTTTCAACCACAGAAACATAGAATATGCCTGAGTTGAAAGAGACCCACCAGAATCACCAAGTCCAACTCCTGGCCCTGTACAGGAAACGCCAAGAGTCACACCATGTGCCTGAGAGTGTTGTCCAAACACTTCTTGAACTCAGACAGCCTTGGTGCTGTGATCACTTCCCTGGGGAGCCTATTCCAGTGCTCAACTGCCCTCTGAGAGACAAACCTTTTTCCTGATACTCAACCTAAACCTCCCTTGACTCAGATAATTCATTTCCTTGAGCCCTGTCACCAGTCACAAGACTGGTACCTGTCCCTCTGCTTCCCCTCAAAAGGAAGCTGCAGACTGCAATGAGACACTCTCTCCTCTTCTCCAGGCTGAACAGACCAAGTGGCCTCAGCCACTTCTCATATGGCTCCCCCTTCACACCTATCCTTGTTTCCTTCCTTTGGATGCTCTCTAATAGCTTAATGTCTTAAATTGTGGTGCCCACAATTTAAAACTGGCCCCACCACTCAAGGTGAGGCCACCCAAGTGCAGAGCAGAGGAGACAATCCCCTCCCTTGCATGGCTGGGGATGATGTGCCTGATGCACCCCAGGACAGGGTTGGCCCTCTGGGCTGCCAGGGCTGACTCATGTTCAACCTGCAGGTCCTTTTCCCCAGAGCTCTGCCCCATTTCTAATCTGATTCTTAATCTCTTCCATCCTTGATGCTGGGTAAATGCTTCCTAAATCCAAGATTTTCTGGTACTGGAAAAGCCAAGTTGAATGGCCATGAAATCAAAAGTTATCAACATGAATGCTTTAGTAACACCAGAAAGCATCTGTAAGATGGGGAGGAGGAATGAATAAAGAGAAAACATCTAAGTGCTTATGTATTGGAAGATTTATTCTGTTGCAATTTATTTAACACCTCCATGGAGAACAAAGAACTTCACTAAATTAAAACAACTGGGACGAAACCCACAAGTTCTTGAAAATATTTGTCATATCTAAAATTTGTCAGGAAAAGCATGAAAGATTGTTATGATAATACCTGCAAAGAAGATATCCCAGATATTTTTGGCTGTCTACTAGATACAAAATCCATGTCCAGCTGAACGCTTTCCTTTGCTAACCTGACTGCAGAATGCTCCTTATTCCTGTGCACTACCCCCAGCTGTTTCTGAAACTTTTCTTTTGGCTTTGAATCTTCTCCTTCTGGTCTTTAACATGCAGAACTTCTTTTGGAGCCTATGGAACCCATGCACAGGGTACAAATTAGACATCATCAGTTTTACAAAGATGCAGCATAACACAAAATTAGCAGGAGCCATAGAGAACACAAGACAGTGGGGGTTACGGGGGAAATTGGGAAAGGTTGTCATATATTATGTCTCTATCTTACCATGAGAAATGTAGTAGCTCTAATGTTCATGTGAGACTACTGTGTGCCTCTCTTTATAAAGCAGTTTAAGTGATGACCCCCTTTTTTTTTTGTATCCAAAACAACCAAAAGCAGTGCTCTTTATAAAGCAGTTTAAGTGATGACCCCTTTTTTTTTTTGTATCCAAAACAATCAAACGCAGTGTTTAATGCAAGGAGCTGAGATCATGGAATATAACACAGACCTTAAAATAGCATAAGAAATTTTAATAGAGTGATATTTAGGTTCACAAATTCAGCTACAGAGTTTTGAAATGAAAATCCAGAGCAATCCATTCCATTCATGGGCATTGCATTGATATGGTGTTCAGAGCCAGGAAGTGCTCATCTCCATTTTTTTGTTTGGTTTTTTTTTTTGTTTTGTTTTTTGCAAAAATGTTAACCAAACATTAAAGACATGCACATATCAAACCTTCCCCAGAACACATCCTTTGATGACTTCCTATTCCCTATTAAATTTTGCCAGTCTCAGATTATACTAAATAAGGAACTGTTCCTCCTGTTCTGGATTTTGAATAAGATCATAAGCCTTTAAGGGATCTTTCTAAAAGAAAGCAAGTTTAAAAAAAAAAAAAAAAAAAAAAAGCATGATCTCAGTTCAAGGTTATAAAAAGGGCACAGAGCTTTTGGATCAAGGGAGTGAAGCATTAATACTTTGTGGCCCCACTTTCCTAGAATATGTGCCTTGGCAATATCACTAGTCTAAATCTGGCAAATTGAATATTTTGATCTCTGTCCCTGGAGAAAAACACACACATATTAATTATATCAGATTATAATTTTCCTCTCTTGTGTAGTGTAACTGAACTACTCTCCGTTATATACTTTATTGTATCATAGAGGCTTCATTGTTTACACTAACACTACCATTTATGCAATGAGCTAGGTTGTGTATTTTTAGGAGGGGTTTAATGTCAGTGGGCTGAAGGAAAGATTTCCTGATAGCCTGTTTAAGAACAAACAATTTGTTTATATGGCATACAGAAAAAAGACACAAAATCTCCAACATTCATACCCAAGGAATACTACTGCTGATGTTCGAGTGAGGCGTGTGAAATACAACCCTGATGCTTGATAGTTTGCTTCCACATTTTAGACTGACTGCCTTGGTTAATAGCCACCTAGAAGTTGACTACAAAGCATAGCATTCGATGGCAGAGTGCCATGCATGTTCAAACACTTCCTAAGTAGATTCAAAGGAACAGAAGTCGATGTCCTGGCCCAAAAGAGTCTCTACTCTCATGCTTGATGGCAGCTGTCAGATAAAGGAGCAAGGTCCACATATTCATGTAGAGCTAAACACCAGTTTGAATGGAGAAAGAGTGGAGGAAGCACTTGGCAGATAATCACAGGCTGGATTGCAAGACAGCAACCATACCTGAAAGGTTGTATCTACTGGTGTGGTCAATTCCTTGGCAAAGAAAACACGTTTATTTGCCTGTATCCAAAAGGGAAGGCTTGTGAAAGGAATTAGCAATACAATCCCTCAGCTGTAGGTATTTGAATTGATTATCTGTCAACCCAAAGGTTTCTCTAAGTTCAGCAAATGAACACAATCTGTCTTCTAAAATGCATCATGTAATTTGTTAAAGCTTTTGTCTAACCATGCATCCCAAATAAAAATGCATTTAGGTTTTGGTTTGGGTAGTAAGGTTGATTTTTTTTGGTGTGTTGTTTATTTGAATTAGAAAATTGAATACAATCTGAAATGGAATAAACAATAGGTAACTTAAGTGATTTTTTTTTATAACTGGTGCTAATTTAAATTACAAAATCTCTCAATATTCAGGACATTACTGATGTGTTTCAGAAGTATTTTTATGTGTTTTAGGCAGACATTGTTAAAATATGCTGTTGATTTTCTGTTTTCTTTTGTTTTGAGGTTCCAGTGTGCTCTCTGCTGGTGGTGCCATTCTCCATTTTGAAAAATGATCAATTATTAATAAAAAAATAACCTTAATGCATGCCTAAAGGTAGAAGTTGCTAAATTGCATTGAACAGTATTATTTATTTGCACATGGATTAGGATCTAAGATAAAATTATAAAACAAAGAAGAAAATTAAGAAAATTTTCTATCAGTGAAGAACAAAACCAGGAAAGATCAGAGGCTAAGGAACATTAATGGGAAATTTTGTAGTACCTTGTTTTTGGTAAGTTTTAGGAAACTCCATTAGGGAAGAACAGCTACAGGAAGACTGGAAAGAGTCACCTGATATTGTAAGCAGTTGGACTCTATAAAAGTGATTCAGTAGTACTGCTCTGTAGGTAATAGGGCAGAATTGGAGAAGAACTACAGAAAAAGTCTAAAATCACACAAAAACGTACTTGTTGAGCTTTAGGAAAAACAAGCAACCAAAAATGGTCTGTGGGCTGATTTGTTCTCCTGGTTTCAAAAGTACGAATTTCTAATTTTAGAATAATATATGGCAATACACTGTTAAGGTTCCTGTTTCAAAATTTAGGGCTGTGTTTCTGAAAAAATGCTGAAAACTCCTGTTGATTCAGAGGAAATATAATTAAAGTTTCTTCTTTCAAGGAAAAAAAAGAATAACAAAAATAACAGAGAACTTTCTAAATCTTGAGAAATACTAAATGCTTACAAAGTATTTCTGTGTTAAAATGTAAGCCAGAACATTTTCAAATAGACTATATATGCTCAGCTTTGTTAAGTTAGAGGAGACTGGAAACAGAGGGGTCAGGTGTATGGAGTGAGCCAAGATGGTGATTTAGTAGGACAGGTTTTCCATAAAAGCATGTGATTGAGAACTACATTTCTCTATAAATCTGTGTTATATATCAAATACTAATGTGTAATATTCCTACTTCTGTATCAATCTATTGATATATAATCATGTAATACATTCCTCTTGCAAATGTAGCCACATATTTTTTTTTTGCTTTAGATACTGCCCTGCAAATTCATGTATATAGGTAATAGTTTTTAGTAGCAGGCAATAGACCATGTAAACAGCCAACACAGCACATAATGAAATTCACGAAGAACAAATTTTATCACCCAATGTCAGTCAGCCAACCCCTCTTCTGGATGATTTCTTTAGATATTTTATATAAACGAATAAAATATTTCTAAGTATGACAAAATAAATATTGATGTTTTAAAATATTTTATCTGAAATTCAATGGAAATGAGCTTTGTCTTTTTCTCAGGGCACAGCAAGGTGTATAATGTGATGTTTCTCTGTTACGCACCTTATCACACTGTCTACATGCAATCTTCTTCTTGCTATCACTATTCATTTTTCATGTGCCAAGTATTCATTAATCCTTTAACCTCGGTAGGTAGAAACCAGTTTGTTTTTTTTTTTTTCTGCAGAACACTCAGTGCTCCCTGTTCCAAGTGGTTAAGAAGGATGAATGTTGTTAATACGTATTTTATTGATAAATCTGAATATAAGCTATGCATCTGTCCAGGGAATGTTTCCAGCTGTTTTCCATAGTAGCCTGCTTCCTATGGGATTGCATATTTTATCTTTTAAAACAAGTGTTACAATGTTAACTTTTGACTTGGGTGAAATCTAATGAATCACATATGTAACTTACCAGGAGTAGCTGGAGCTGGTTCTGATCTAAACTACTAGCATAAGAAATATGTTGCTTGGGTCATTAGACTGTATTTTAACTCCATGCTTTTTTCCAAAGGAAATGGTTAGACCAGAGGCAACATTACAATAGCAAATTATGCCTAATCCCCTTTATGGCTTGTGGAGACATATATTTCTGTTTATAGCCATTTTAACATTTCTTATTTATTATTCTTTTTTTTTTTTTTTTCCCTTGTGGAAATAGAGGTAAGATTCAGAGACAAATAGTGAAGAGTTATATTATCCAAAACATTTATGCCAAGAAGAGGCAGAGGACCATTACAGGGAAAGAGATGAGTAGAGTTGTTTCTGGCAGCTGGCATGAAATCCTCTTTGGGAACAAACATTGGTTCTGGTTCTTCTGGCTTCCTCAGTAAATATTGTGATGAGCAGCAAATATTAGTTTGTATTTACTGAAAGTAATAGCATTTTAGCAGCAATTATTTACCTGCGCTCCGCCTGGCTTTCTATGTAAATACACAAGCTGTATGGGCATTTACAAACACCTTCACATGACAGGACAACCTCCTAGATGCAGGATCCATCCTTCTTTTTTTTATTTACCCAATAATTGTTATGACTGGGACTCTCAGGAACTGTAGAGCTGACTGTGAATTTGAGAGAATAAGGGGTGGCACTCATAAAGAACTTGCCGTTTTGTACCTCCTTTGACCATGGCTTCTGCGAGGGGCCAGCACAGCACCCTGATTATTCAAAAGGCTATTAAGCTTCCTTAAATTGAATGGCCCCCGACCATTGGCCAGAAACCATCTAAGCAGGCGGCCCTGGTCAAAGCTCACCTTCGCTCTGGCCACACCGTGTTTACTTTATGCAACACCAGCCACAGGGGAGGAGGCAGAAAACAGCCACATCAGCTTTACATTAACAAAAGGCTTTCCAAGGCAAGAGAATCCCTAGGTAAGAGAATCCCTAGGTAACCTGTCAGGCCAGCTTAATAGCTTCAGTGCTGCCCAGGCATGGACCAGGATCTTTCCACCAAAATACTTCACAGTGCAAACACGTGTAAGAAAGCTTGTGAAAAGAAATAGAGATTTGCTTCTAAAGGTTTAACTGACTCTTAGGGTTTATATTTTTGTTTCCTAAGATTCTGAAAGTTCTTCTTTTAAAACATGAAAGTAACAAAGACTTTGTGTTTTAAACAAACTTTAAGATTATGGAATCTGTTCCTCTGTATGTTTTTACTAAAACCTTTACAACTCCGTATCCGCAGCCTTTACGTGAGAAAAATCTTCCCCATAAAGGAAGTTCTCAGTTTGCAGGGGCGCGACTCGGGCTTACGAGCGCTGACCAAAAAAAAAAAAAAACCAAAAAACCACAACCCCACGCCTCGCATACTTCTCACGAGCTGCAGTCTGGCTGTGCGAAGAAAACAAAATAAAAGAGAAGGGAAAGGCTTGCAGCGCTCAGCCCCAGGTAACGGCGGGGGCCGGGCCCGGCCAGACCCTCCGGCGGCGCGGCCGTCAGGCGGACACACCGCCCCGTGTGTCCTTTCCCCGGGACGCCCCTCAGTGTCGCGACCGCCTGTCCCCCCGGGCCCCTTCAGCGCGGCTACCGCCCCGCGCCGGCCCCTCGGAGCTCCCCTCCGCCTCGTACCGCCGGGGCTCCCCAAGGCGTCCCTAGAGCCTCGCCCCCCCACTGTCCCCTCGGCGCTCCCAGAGCCCCGAGTTCCCCCCGGGCTCCGCCATGGCCCCGCACCCCGCTGAGCTTCCCCCGGCGCCTCTTTCCCCCGCCCCGCCCTCGGCGCCCCCTCGCCCCGGGCCTCCCCTCGGCGCCCCCGCTGCCGGCCGCGCCCGGCCCCTCCCCGCGGCGC
>NW_024523933.1:682325-1152661 GCF_017590135.1 Pyrgilauda ruficollis | reverse complement strand
GGGGGGAATTGGGGGGGAATGGGGTTTATGGATCTTACTGAACTTCAAGCTTGTTTCATGAGTCCCCTTCCATTAGCTTTTTTTTAAGTGTGTTGAATTTCATCAAAAGAATATGAAGAATTGTATTATCTTATGATAATATGGGTTTATGAGAAAACCCCAGAGTTCTGGCGTCTGTAGCGGAAAATGTGGGGTTCACTGGCACTACAAAGGGGCCTGCACATGTCTGACTCCTCTGTGGTCAAATTAGTCCTTGAGTGGACAGTCCCGGGAAAGAGAAGGAATAAAAATGTGAAAATAACAGGTAGGGAATGGCTGCTCATTTGGAGGGCATAAAATTTTCTATCATTCTTCATTCACAAATTTTATAACTAGGTGAACAAGGGTTGAAGAGCTGCATGATCATGCTACAGCATCTCCAATGCATTCAGACTTCTGCTGCATAGTTTGAAGCAATCTAGCAGACAGTGAGTTATGTGAAAACTTATTGTCATGACTAAGACCATAAAAAATGGAAAATGAGACAATTAAAGAACCCGTGACAAATTTTATAACAAGTATAGAAAATAACACAAAGGTAATCCGCTGTATTATCTTTTCAAGGTTCTTCTCACATGTTGTAAATAGGGTTTATAGTACTAGCTATTTTTTTGCTACTTTGCCATCAATCACCCTGAGGCATTACTAAACTATTACTTATCTGCTGACAGGTAAAATGAAACTTTAGTGCTGATATTACTGAAGTTTTATTAGTAAGCATCAAGAGCTCAATAGTAACCAAAAGACAAAAAAGTAAACTTTGTTAAAATATTATGCGGAAATTTTTTGGTTGCTCACTTTTCTTTTGCTCTCATGGCAGTTTTTCTGCTTGAATAATTTGAACTGACTGGAAAGGGAAGACAATATACACATGGCTGACAAGTTTTCTTTTGTTGTGGCTTAGCTTTTGAGTAAGAATTTTTTTGTACTGCTACCTGATATCTAGAGAAACTTCAGGTCTTGGACAACCACTCTTTTATAAGAGTTATATAATTTTTGTGCTTTTCTTTTAGCTTCCTATTGTGTCCAAATTCTGGGTGCAAGAAAATGTTACAGTACTGGACAATTAATAAGCTGAAACTGAAGTATCTTTATGTAATTCTTATTATTAAATCAAAAGATTTCTTCATGAATCTTGTTTCCCTTTTCATGTCAACTTTGACAACAATTACAAAGAAGATAGCATTATCTCAAAGGTGGGCATTGCAGAGAACATCAGCAGTTTAAATAGCACCACCAAGTCAAAAAGAACCATGAAACTCTGAATTGTACTAAACGTGCTGCAGTAAATATTTGAAATGGCTAAATTGTTAATTTTTAACCATCTAGGTTATCTGTTGGCAAAAGACTTCTCAAAATGTATCTTGTCCAATCTTCTCATCTTATTCAGCACAAAATGAAGCTGGATGAATTTCATGACAGTCTGTCTCTGCAAGCATAAATTTTAAATATATTGAAGCTTTATTTTTGCTTCATATTTTTCTTTGAATAGAGAAGACCAAAAATCAATCATATACCTGGGATTTAGCTACTTCAAGTAGAGGTCAACTGAAGAAGAGCTGGCTTGGTATTAAAGATAATCTACAATGTCAAGATAAATGTTTAAAGCAAGCAGTTTTTAAAATACTGATTTTAATAAGATGTGTGACCCTGATGCCTATTATTTAGTCTTGCACATCTTGCTAACATTAGCTTTTCTAGACTTGGCCTGCAGAGAAGACACTTCCATTTGCTTCAGCAGCAGATGTATGTATTAAACCACTTTGTGCAGCAATTTCTCAGCTTACCAAAATTCTATTCGCCTGCTTATTCCAGTGACAGGCTCAGCCTGCTATCACATCTAGCTGAAAATTAAAATTATTTCACTGTGGACTAGAATGGACTTTATTCAAGAACTCTACTTTTTAACAAGTCTAGTTGTTCCTTTGTAATTTACTATTGTTATGATAATACAATATTGTATTATTACAACAGTGTCTTTTTTCCTTTGAATTCTGATGCTTCTAAAGGCATGGAAACACATAGATTTCACAGATAATTCTAAATTGAGATGGCATGTGAAAATCAGAATGATACAGATGATAAAGAATGTTATAGTGGTTCAAGTATCAGCAGGAAATAAAATAAAATTAATATGAAAGAAAATATTTCAAAATACAAAAAGAAATAGTCTAGAATGCATTGATAGGAAGACAGTTTGGATTAAATTATAAGAATGCTGTATTCTGTGGGAGCTTCGCCATTTAATCAACTCAGCTGATACTTAGCCCTTGGCAAATATTATGCAAGGAAATCAAGGGATGATAGATGGCAATAAATTAAGGATGAAATTGTTTGAAATATTTGCTTTTATATGCAAGTTGGTATGTTGGATGTGTAAACATCTGTGCTAAAGAATTCAATCCACAAAAACATATTCTGGAGTTGGTATCTCATTGCTTTAACTTCTGTTCAGCCACGTCATTAATTTTCAACATGCACTTATTTCTGATTCACCGTCAAGGGTGGCACCAGAGTTAGTCTGGAGATGCTGAGCACAGCAGAGTGAGGAGGACTGCACACACCTTGTGATCAGTGCTTCCTATCAAACACTTACAGAGCATCTGGGAGTCGATGCCAGTCTGCTCTGTGGTTCTCCTTGTGTGCTTTTCCCATTGGAAGACTGTGGTTCATATCCACAGAAGATCAGCGCTCCCACGCAACCTAGTGTTGCCTGCAACCTGACTGAATGTGCACTCCAGCCCCTCCTCCATAGGGTGGATAAAGATGCTAAACAGGCCCCAAAACTGAGCCTTGGGGAACACCCCTAGTGACCAGTTGCCAGCTGGATGTGGCTGCATCCACAGCACCCTGGGCCCGGATATCCAGACTGTTTTTACTATCCACAGTGCCATGGAAGAAGCACAACATCAATGTACACTTACTTGTAGGATTCTCCAAGCAGAAACTCCATCCATGAATATAGAGGACTGGAAATTTTCCTAAATTTTTGATTTTGCTTTTCCTAGAAACTTAAGAGGGATGAAGGCCTGGTATGATTGTGAGACAGGAAATGTGTTGTCATTTTACTTTACTGGGCAGAGATAAAACTAGACAGGTGAAATGGGGAGATCTAAATAACTTTTATTTTCACATATGTCTTAAATTAATTTGGGGTGTATTCTATTAGAAATAACTAGACTATAAACATAGAAAACACAGTGAGATTTACAGTCATGTTGGAGAGAACATGGGCAAACCAGGGTTGCCTGTCATGACTAGAACATATATTAACAGATTGCTTACATCCTTGGGCTGAGGAAGAATTGAGCAATTTTTTTTTTTTTGCAGTTGTTTTCTGTAAAAGAAAAAGGAAATAGTTGTTTATAGCAAAACCACATTTACATCATAGTCCTCATACCAAAAGTACTGAAATGATCTAGCAGCCTGCAGCACATGTAGTCTAGAACAGTTATGTTGAGCTCAACAAGAGGAATAGCTACTAGTGATCACATGCAGTGGAAATAACTGTTTAAAATGTCATAGATATTTAACAAAGTTACAGAACTCACTGAAATGTGTTCTCTGACTGCTTGTTTTTGTAAAAGCGCTTGAGCCAGTGGCGTTTTTTTTTAAAGTGTCCACTCTAACCCTGAAACTGAAACTGCAGAACTGTTAAAAACTTCTGTGAAAGAGATTCCCAGCTAATGACAGTGGGCAGAATAGGTAGGATGTTCCTCTGTAAGAGAAGGTCACTGGGTTAAGCTGCAGACTAGAATTTCAATTCCTTGAAAAATTACTTATCTGCCAAGCTGTTGGGTTGTTTTCTGTGGTTTGTAATTTTCTTTGAGAAAAACGAAAGATCCCAAAATGGTGAATATACTGGATTTATAACAGCTAAAAAGGCCATTTTATATCTTCTTTTACTTGAATAGAATAAGGATTTAATCCCTTAGATCTAAAAAAAAAAATAATATTTGGGCAATTTTTGTCATAAATCATTTGATTCAGCAGAGTAATTGACAAGAAATACCTTCACACAGTAGTTCAAATAATCTACACCTTTGTATTGAAGGTCTAAATAAGAAATATACATAGGAATTAAAGATCACACTCTATAAAGAGAAATTAAGTTTTGAAAGTGAAAATTTAATGTGTTGCTTGGGACAAAACATCCCAAAATAACTATTGGATTCACAAGCAGCTCAAACTTAATGTCTCATGCTAGGGCCATGAAAAGATTTAAGTGTGTCTTGTGCATTTTTTTGACAAGTCAGAAGTATATCAACTGTGTGCCACAGCAGGACCATATTAGAGACACCAGGAGCCTAACCCATGGAATGATTTGAGGTCCCCACCTGTAGAAATGAAAATGCATAAATGTCATAACTCTTCCTGTGCTCTGCAGCGAAGGCAGCTCCACTGCGGTACCTCACTCTGCCATTTGCTGTCTGATATATCTAATCTGCCTCAACTGTCCAGTCTCTTGCTATGATTCATTTCCTCAATATGTGTTTGTCCTCATACACAATTTTGCTACTTTACATGTAGAAGCAGCTCTTTCTCCTACTGAGATACAGATATTGGAAAGTCTGAAGTGCAAAAGTTATATTCTGAAATACTGAAATGAATCAGTATATCCTGTACTTGTGAGAACATAGGATTTTACACATCATAAATGCATAGAGGGATTCTGCTTATTTCATCCTGTTTAGAAATCTATGATTTTAATTTTTCCTTCCAGTTTTATACCATGTCTCAACATTGGCTTCAATCATGGGTTGAGTTTTCTTTGCCTTCGGATTCTACTTGCATATGCTTGTTTTCTGTGTGTTTCCCTCATTATCCACTTTTTCTGTTCCAAATATTGTTTCCTTTATACGTCTGAAAAATGTTTATTTTCTTTTTAGCGCAATTTTTGTGGTAATCAAGATTTCTTAACCCTCAGGTTCCTATATTCAAGCTATTATGAGCAAAACCGCATTTTCATTCTGTTACTTAACAAGAAAAATGAGGAAAATAAAAGAGTAAGATTTCAGCACTTATGAACCTGGATAAAAACTGAAATTTTCAACTTAAAGAAGGTATATTCCTGATGTCTGTAAAGAAAGTTGAGAGATATATTTAGACTAAGTTTCCTTGTTCCTGATCATCTAGAATGGAATTGTCTACTCAGACCATATTGCAATGGCTTCCAACAAAGCTGCCTAGGATTTCTTCCAGCAGAAACCTAAGTCCACTGGAAAAGAAAGGAGAAAAACATATACACTCACGTCTTGGCTTCATATAGGTTTGGAATATGGCTAGGAGTTAGATTTCTCACAGATTCCACTTTATATTTATCCAAATATGAACACCTATACTCTCAAATGGAATTCTTGCTGTCATCCTCACTGCCACCATCACTGTGTCATCCATGCCTCTCAGCCCTCCAGTTACCCCCACACCTAGCACTTGTCCTAAACATCTTCATCCACGTCTCCTGACATTGAAATCTCCTTTACTTCAAATGAGTTTAAAATTCAAATGGCTTCTTAATAGATGCTAGTGAAAAGCAATATTGCCACCATTTGTCTTTGATAAAACACCATTTGTCATTATTGCTAAAGTCTCTGTTCCTCCTCCCCAAAGTCTGCTGACAGGAAGAAGGTGTTATTGCTGCCTTTGATTCTGTCACATGTGTTTTGTTTTGCCTTTTTTTTTTTGTTCTTGTAGTTTTCCCTTCTTTAGGGCTTGCTTAGATGATATTTGAGGGTGTCACTTCTTCGACAGTGGAAGTTCTGTCCTTCTACTTCATCTATCCCCAAAGGTGTTAAGAGGCAGAAAAGCAGAACCCATCCCTTCTCTGCTAATGCTTTGCCCTTCACAAAACACAGAGCAGGAGCAGCACAATACATTTAATATTCTTCAGCATTTTAATGCTGCCCTCAGATGTGAGAAATTCAGTTCCTCTATTACCTTTTCTCCCACGGACTGAACACTACAAAATTTAGATCCTGCAAGAAGAAGAAAGGAGTTCATTGACTTGCTTTGTCTTCCCAGCTGCCAGAGCTGTTTGTGTTTTTTATTAGTCTACTTTTACACAGGAAAGCATACGGTCACTAACAAAGAGTAACTTAGGCTAGACACCTTAGGCCTCCACTTGATTTAAGAAAGTCTTCTCAAATTTGCATTAGCAAATGGGTTTTCTAAGGCAGTTGCTACTTCATGTCTTTTCTTCTCAAGGGAAGTAGCCCACAGAACCATTTTGTGAATTTATCTTGAGATTCCTTGCTGGAGGAAATTTAGCAAAGATTTAATGTTTTATAGACAAAGGTTTCAGACTGAAGTACTTTGAGTAGAAAAATTCCTGAACAGGTATAAAAAAACTGTAGGAGACTGGAAGTTTAAAAGAGCAACTTTTCAGTTTTCTTAGATACTGTTTTCAGCAGAAAACCCCTTTTGAAATATGAGAATCCAGGCAGTGTTTGGGAGAGCAAAGAAAGGCCCGATCAGGAGCTACATATGCATTCTGTATTTATCACCAGTACATCTGGAGAGTTTGGAATTTGGTCCTTTATTCAAGTATGTCTGTTACAGTGATCTGCCAACTGACGTTAACAAAATACTCCCACCAGTTTCACCGAGTGATGGATTGAGCCCTGAGGGCTCTGCGTGGTTGTGCAGGCCAGTACTGACTAGCTGTGTGTCTGTTCATTTTTTTTTTACCCATCCAACCTTGCCACACAAAAAGTGTTGGTAAGCCACATAATGGAAAGCACGTAAAACTAGGTTTTAGGTAGAATATAGCCCTTGTGGATAAATAATCACACTTTCCTTCCTCAAGTACTGCATTAGAAACAATATTCAGTATAAAGTGTTTGTATAGATACACTGATTGTAAAGCAAGATTAATACGAAAGGCAAGAAGTCTGCAATAAAACCTCCTAACTTAAATCATCTGCATTTGTGTACAAGCATTCATATTTAGCAACAGTCCCAAGGCTGAGATTAAAGCTGTTTGGTAGGTTACTTCAAGGCCTTTTTATTGCTAAATCTTATTATGTCTCTAAAATGTAGAAATTAATCACCTGTCATCAAAGCTACAGTGGATTATTGACTTCTAAATGTCTCTACGAAGTGATTCATGACAGAATGAAACAGGAGACTGAACTAGCACTGAAATTCTTTTTGCATGTGATAAAAAGGGTCTATTAAAAGTGTTTGAACAAATGCTGGCTATTAGGTAATCATCACAAAGGATTTTGTTATCAAAACGTGGTGCTCCTTGAATAACCTTATTCAGTTACATAGATTTGCAACACCAGACCCCCTAATGGGGAAGATATCTGGAGAATTTAGATTGCTCATCTGAGAAGCCTGACATTAGCTAAATTGCTGCAGGATATTCTGGTCTACCTGCAAGACAATGATGGTGGAGTATTGTTTACACATACTCCCAGATATTTTAATCCCAAATCATGTGGGTATTCTAATTAAGAATCATTGGGTTGTGACAGGAAAATTTCTTATGATTTGGATATTTTGCAGTATATTCAATGTCAGCTTTTCTTTGAAACATGTCAAAAAATGCCATGAGGATGTACTGCTTAGGGGAAAAGAAATCTGGCTTTTGATTAAGTCAGTTTCTCAAGGATTTATAATGGCCCCCATTCAGTTAAAGCTATCATGCAGCTGGAAAGTGACTGTGTGATGTGGTCTGGGAATGCAAGCTGCATTGACTGGGACTTCTAGGAGAAGTCTATATGCTCCTGGCTGCTCCTGACAAGTCTGTGTTCATCCCACTAGGAGGTCCTGCTGAAAATGAGAGGGGAAGTCCTCCATAAGGATGTGCTGATATGCATTTCTTCTTCAAAAAGGGAAATGTTAAAAATATTTTTTAAGAAAATCAAGATGGACAACATAGAGGCTCTGAAAAGATATCCTAGGTGTTTTCCATATGTTAGGATGCCAGGTTTACAGCAAATATCTTTGGAAAGGTAATTTCTTAATGTACTTTCAGGGTTTCCATAAGTCACACTATGAGTCTGCAGAGAGGGCCTCAGTTTTCTTCTTTTAACAGTCAGGGGTACAGGCTGAAGGGTACTTCCTCCCTAGAATTTCAAAGCATGTGCTCTCACAGCAGCTCTGCACACTGGCATCAAGTGTGCTCCTGTTTATCTGTTGCTTATGTGCATTGTAAGACAGATACTCACTGAATTTTCCCTTAGAGTCACTTTTTTGTCTAATACAAGTTAGGGAAATATGAAGGGAAGATGTTCAGAAGACTGACTGTTATGCTTTTAGCTATAAGACTGAGGATAAGAGAGATTATAACTGCAAAAATAATGAAACACCAGTTTTCCTAATCCATGTGCAAACCCAGAATTTCTCTCTAGCTGTTTAATACCCACCATCAGAAGTAGCTGCTAAAGTCAAGAGTCTTGAGTTCCTACAGTCATCCTGCCATGTGATGGCTTCCACTGGGCTCAGAAACTGCATCTTCCTCTGTCCTTGCTTCTATTTTCCACATTGATTTTTACAGAAAAATGGTGACATTGATTTGGATAAAAATGGAAATGCTTCTGATAGCACCATGTGGTGTCAGGCAATTTGGGCACTTAAAAATGATTACTCTCATTCAATCTAACCTGCTCAGAAGGGAATTTGTGTGTGCTTGTGTCTGTGTTTTCCTGCTTCCTCTGGGCTATGAAGGGCTCTTCTTTCAGGCCTTGCAGTGTGTGCAGGGTTTTCTGTCTTTGCTCTTTGCCAGTTTGCTGCTTCTGTCTTCACTGTTGTAACTGGGTTGTTAATTTTGAACTCCTATGTCTTTGTTGTGACGAAGGGTATTACATGAGCCCTTGGATGCACATACATGCTGTGCACGTGCACTGTGTGCCCGTGCTCCCTGCAGAGACACCAGATTGGTGACACAGAGGACAGAAACGACTTGCTCCACAAGTCATGTGCACATGCCAGTATGAGTGAATGTTTTCAGTTCTTGTTCCTGTCCCCCTCAGTTGTAAGTGGCATTCCTCTATTTATGGTTAAACAGTGTGGGGCATGCTCCTCCTCACACACCTTACTTGTGCTGAACCATTCTGCTGCCTTGTGTTAGTAGTGTGTCCTGGAAAGAAACTCAGCATTATACACCAGTGGGGCTGTCCAGAGGGCTGCTACATCCCAGCGTGCAAAAGCACATGGGGTTACTCACCTGGACACACAACTTTGCAGTTTCCTTTTTTGAACTTTTTGTTGGGCCAGTTCTCAAATTTCTCAAAGTGCCTCTGGATTAGAGCCCAGCCATTCATTTGTGTCAGCCACTCTCTTTAAATTCTGTGTTGTCTGCAGATTTGCTGAGGATGCAATTTGTGTCATCATCCATGTTGTTAATGAAGATGTTGAAAAATATGAGCCCAGTACTGACCCTTGGGGGTACTGTGCTTGTTACTGGAGAGCAGCCATATGTTGAATCATTGATCACTACCCTTTGGGTATGGCAGCACAGCCTATTTTCAACACCCCTGACAGTCCAGTCCACTCAACATTGCTATTAACATAGAAAAACCTATCCTTTGGGGATGGGATTTTTTTTCATTTTAGAATAGATAACAATGGAGAAATATCAACTATTTAAAATGTGGCAGGTGTGGCCAGTGATTAAATCAGAGTCCATGTGGGCCTCATACTGTATTCAGTATATTTTGGGTTCATTTTTGAGCCAAGTAACACTGTCATATCAAAGTGACTATGAATTACCTCCTTTTAGACTTTTTTAATAAAATATGTATTAACTGTGAATACAGTACCCTTGGTTATTCATATATTTTTTACTGGGACCTTTGGTCCAGCTAAGGTCAATAGAAGCTTGCCTGAACTCCTAGGGATGTTGTTAGGTAGTCCTAGCATCTTTATCATTGGTATTTGCAAACACCTTGCGGCAATACTGTTGAAAAGTAAGTATTAGATTCAAATGTGGCTGATGCAGGCACCATAGTTGTCATCCTACTAATATCTGTGGCAAATCTGAGAAATTGATCTTCTAGAAGTACAGCCTTTTACCATTTGAAATAAAATCTTCTGCTGCTGTCTGAAAAGCCTCACAGTGACGTTTCTAACTTCTTACTTTGAATTGTATTCTATTCCTTCTCTTAGAAATATGTTACTGCTTATCTTATGAATTTTTATTTTCACTTGACCTTAACTTTTAATCCAAATATTGTTGAAGAAATTTTTCAGCATTAAAGTGGAGGTGGGAATTCAATACTGGCCTGTTATTGAAGAATACTGGCTTTGTCTCTCTGCCAGAGACTGGCTAGAGAGCTTGGCCTCAGATGAGCATGTAGCTTAGAAAATTCAGAGATGCAGAGACCTTGTTATTATCTTTTAGGGTCTTCTATAGGTTTTCCATTCTGATAGGCACTAGCTTTCCTGGCTTTTTATTCCTCTTTTCCATAGATGCCAAAAAATTTGAAGGAAGAAGTAGAAAATAAGAAAGCATAAACTCCTTGCTGGTGTTCTCTTAGCTTGTCTTCAATGACACACCTATGAGAAAGGGGAAAAAAACCCCATCTGTTGGAGGAAGGACTTAGGAAGAGAGAAGGAGGATGATAACAACAGAGTGAGTGACTCCTTGCTGATGTATTCATCTTTGGATGGATATGTGTGTTTGTCTGTCAGGGAAATGGGACTGCCTTCTTCCCTAAAACACTTGTATACCAGGAGTATTAATATACTTACAACTGCCTGTGCTGAGAATAACAGGAAATTTCTTCTCAGTGTTTTGTGTGAAAATGAGGAGTGAAAGCTCTTTGTGCCCTAGTCTGTAACACAAATATTATTGTTAATGAGTGTATGAAAAAATGGGACATGTAATGACATTTTTTGAAATTATGTGTTTGGATCTAATTGGTTTTAAGAAAAGTCTTGTAAAATACTTCTTTGTGGAGTACTTTCAGATTCACAGACACACTGTGACTACCTGGGTTGTTCTTCAGAGCAAAATGAGAAGCAGAGCTTCAGTAAATTCCAAATCTTATTGAGAAACCAGATTCCTTATTATCGATGAAAGAAGGTAGGCACTTTCCTCAGCTAAAGTAGCTACACTTCTGTGTAACATGAAAAAACCTCTCAGACCCTGTCTGTATGAAAGAAGCATCATCTTTGTACCATGGGGAATATTGAAAGAACACCTTTTCCCTCTAATCTTAAAATGGCAGCCGGGAAAAAGAATTTAGATGAAAGACTCTAAATCAGAGTGATCCCTCCCTAATGACGGTGTAGCTCAGTCTGGTTACAGCTCCTTTGAAAAAGGAAACTGCTGGCAAGTGCAGCACAAAGGTGCAGTTCATGAATGGCTTTCGTGAATGGATCAAATGGTCTTGGGATGGTGTAAAATATGTACAAGTGAGATCATAATTAAGTTCATTAAATTAACTGATAGCTACTCTAACATCTCATAGTCTCATGGCATCTGACACTTAGATACATGTTTTATTAGATAAGTCAAGAACGGGGATGTGTTTTTCTGTTTACTCACAGTTCAGTAGTTCAAAGAAGAATTTCGGGGAATGTGTTGTATATATTTGTGCCCCTTGAGACACATTCTCTTTTGTTTCTCCTACACTGATCCATTGTAACATTTCCGATGTCAGATGACTTTCTTGTACAGCCGTGTTCACTGCTGAACACTGGATTTATGGAGAGGAAAAGTTTGGGGCCCTCATTCTCACATTTTCTGCTTTACTTGTTTTCAAGTGGACTTCTTGCTTTGCTTTTGATGGCACAGTTGGCGATCCCTGAATCCTTCTGCAGAGCTCCATTTTCTCTAGTAGCATATGGGTATCTAACAGGTGGAGCAGACACTGTACAAATGAGAATTTGCCTTTGGGTCTTTTCATATTTCAGCTTCTGTGAATCTGGCTGTTGCATTTTTTACTAATTTGCTATTTTAAACTTGGTGGTTTTGTTGTTTTTTTTTTTTTTTTTTTTTTACTTATGGTAATCCAGCACATTTCTGATGTGTCTGAACAAGTTTAAAAGATTGCTGCAAACTGAAAACCCCCTATGCACAACTATGATGCTTGCTCCTCTTCCTACTCCTCCCTCTCTACTGTCATGTTGTTGTGGTTCATGAAACCCTTTTAGGTGTGGCAGTACCTTTTCCTTGTCTCCTGTGAAGCTTGTCTCCTGTCTAGGCTTCTTCCTCAATGCCTTTCATCACTGATTTGCGTAAGCTACCTGCCTCTCAAGGTTTGATCACCGTATGGATGCCATGTACTTGCCTTGTCTCCTGCTTCTTTAGAGCAAGAAGTGTGGGGAAGACCCTGAGCAGCTCACCACTAGCTTAGAGGAGCCATTAACCCTGCTGGAAAGGATAAAGAGAGTGGGTTAAGGAGTGTTTTGTGTTGCTAGACTGATGCCAAGTGAATCTGACCCACTGTGTTTATGCACTCAGTCAGCACCAGGCACTCTACGGAGAATTAACAGATAATAAAACAATGGATGTGTTAAAAATGCCTATGACAAATTCAATACAAGAATTGAAATACAGGGTAAGTAGAAAGGTGAAGTGTTGGTGAAAGTCTTAAATCTCAAGCTGACCTTTTTTTTCACCCGCAGGACTTGCTGTTGCAACTTCTGGGCTGTTCCGTGGTTGCTTTAATTTATATGACTAATGACATGAAAGATATAAAACCTGTAAAAAGACAGTGTTTGGCTGCTTAAATTAAGTTTATGAGTTTTTCTTAAGCCTGCCAAACAACTTAAATATTTCATGGCTTTCACAGGCTACAGTTCTAATATTTATAACTCTTGTGTGCGGATTTCAAAAATTATAATTACAACTCCCAGGATCCCAGATATAGCAGATGTTCAATATTTTTGTACGATGTTGGCAGAAATGCTTTTCATGCTCTTTTTGATCTCAGTACCCCATGTATTGTATCTGCTACAACAAGCTGTTGATAAGAGAGTTTATTGTTATTTCCCTGTAAAAGACTCTGTAGGGCAGATTCAGGATGGCATATAAAGAAGAATGAATGAGGATTCAGCCCTAATGAATAATGAGGAACCCTGTGCAGTGCATTCTTTCAAATGGTGCCCTAGTAAATGGCATATAAGATTTCTCCCATCTCACAGATCCACATAGGACTTTTGGAGTTATTGTGACCCCTTCATTTTAGGCTACACATCCTTGCCCCATTCGCCTGTATTGATGGATCATGTCATTTCTCATTCTCTCTTGTATATTCACCCCCATGGTGCCTCTGTTCCCTCTATGAGAGTGCAAGAATAGCCTTATTTGAGTTGGATGCCAAAGCCCATGTATAAGTTTTAATCAGAGAGTTGATGTGTGAGATAAAATTGTGGCACTGACTAGGCCTTCTCTAATGATCTGCTTGTATGGGAAGAAGAGAAATGAGCTTTAAGCAGCTGGGCTTGTCTCAGCTCTTGCCATGGTTTAGTTATATTGTATGCCCTATTACTGTAATTGGGCTTTTTTTTCTTACAGTGATATTGAGTACTCAATATCAGTTAAACTTCACTGTCACTCAAATGATTGTCCCAAATTTACAACACCATAACTGTAACCACACTCTACCCTTTAACAGAAAGATTTTAATGCAGTCCACAAAGGTCAAAATTTAAAAAAAAAAGAAAAAAAGGAATATCACATTAGTAGGTTAATACAATATCCTACAGTATTACTGTAAATGCTTAACAGTAGAAAATAGTAGAGGTCATTATATAAATCAAATTATGTAAATTTAATTATACAATTATTCATTTAGGTCACAATTAGAAATGTGCAGAAGATATTAAATTTCACACCATTTTAAAAGAATTGCTTATAAAAAATTCAAATTAGTACCTGGCATCTGATTTTCAGTATTAACTTAAAAATACCCATACAAATACAAAATTTAGATTGAAAACATAATAAATTCTGAAAAAAAAAATATAGGTACAAGTACAGACCTCTTCTATTATCCATGTCTATGTACAACTGTAAGAAAGCTGATATACAGTGTTTTCAGGAATTATTTGTGTTGAAGCTTGTCTGTTTGTTATTTCTTCTAGTTGTGCACACAATGAAATACTCAAACAATGTGAAATGTTGCCAATTGCTATTTACAAACAAGGAATCTACCAAAATCGAAATATACAAAGCATGCAATATGGAAAACCCTTGAAGCTTGCTGAGATTGTCTGAAGCAGAGGATGGTAATTCAAATGATGTGTTCAAATCAGTGACTTCAGATCTGATAAAACTACTCTGGACAACAATCAACTGTAGGAGATTGTTTGGTAGTTTTAACAAACAGATAATTATGTGAGTTTGAACAGCACTACCCAGGTAGTGCTAATAGATTTAAAGTTGTATTATTTAGGGAATATTTTAGGGCAATATTTTATACACTAAAGGTAAGTTGAGTTTAAAGGAGTGGTTCTGGATATCCGAGGAAGTTAACTCACATATGTTGTACTTGTCTGTTTATGGGGCAATATAAAAATCAACACCAAATTATGGAACTGGATGTCTGGAACCATAGCAACACTTTTTAGCATGCTGGTCAAACACCCCTTCACTGGTTTTCCTTTCTCATAACCATCTGTTTAATTCTCTTGGAAGTCAAGTCAATTTACCATCTTACGTGCTTGAAATAGGTGGTTCTTTTGCATCTCTGAGGTACAAAAGTGTCTTAAACACAGATCTAAACATCAGTGTTTGCTTTGGCACAGTTTCAGTAATTTTAGTTCAGTGTGTTTTGTATCCAGTATTTGTAAACTGAAAAGGTTGTCTTCTGAGCTGGGTTCTTCTGCGAACTCTAGGTTAAAAAGTATGCTTGACTCTGTGTCTCTCCAGGAGATACATTACCAGCCAGAACTGGTGCAGAGGAGTTACTCAAAAGCCTGTAAAATTAACAACATAGCCATGGGCAGTGGACTGAAAATGCTAATTAATGTCTCATCGTGGACTGTGGGATGAGGCAAGATTCATTATGTCCTGGCTCTGCCACTTAGTTCAGTTCTGGAGATTTTGTATTTTAATGTAACTGGATGGACATTTCTGACTGAATTTAGTTAAATAGGCTGTTCTGAGAACATTTTCACATACTTCTGTGGAGATTAAATGCCTTGCAAAGGCCTCTAATTTTCCCTGGACAAAGTTGTTATTTATGGGCATCATTAAACCCATGCTTCACTCTAACAAGTCTTATTGTTTCTACTTCTCATCTTTGTCCAATTCTAAGTTACAATTTTCAGTTGATTATTATACCAGGTCTGAGTTTGCTGGGTTGCTCTTTGCCCAGAGGTGAGTTTTTCCGGGATGCCAAACAGGAAAAGTTCAGATATCTTAAAAAACCCAGATGGGTATGGGGGGGGGGGGTTATTTATAATACTTATAATACTTTAACAATTCATCTAAGATAATGTCTTACTATATCTGTAGACTCATGTCTTATATTAGTAAGTGATTACGAGGAGCTGATATTTGGAAAGAAACAAGTCAAGCTTTGTGGCTTTTTAATATCTTCAAAATGTATTTCTCGTTTTTTACTACAAATGCTTCGTTAGTAAACACGTGCAGTGTCTGGGGAAATATGTAAGTTCTGCTGCATCTTTGATTACTGAAAAATGTGCAGACATGAAAAATGCATCCGCAGCATTTTGAGGGAAGGCTCTTCCTTGCACTTGCTCTTGAAAGGACAACCTGAAATAAAGCAGACACTGATTTGATGGAGCAAATGAGGGAAAATACAGATTGCATTCCTGCTTCCCAAAGTGTTGTAAACATACATGCATCTATTAATGTTTGTGGGGCTTTGTGACACCTTTTAGATGCATCATAAAAACAAATCCTGTTAAGGAAAAAGATACTTATTTTTAAAGTGGGGCTCAGATGTTGTTTGGTAAATGAGGTATGGGACTGTATGCTGAAATATGATGCTAGCAGAAAACACAGAACAGCTGCCTCATTCATGGAACCTTGTCCATCTCGTAGACAAAATGTGGTTATTTTTCCTATGGAAATATATTGTGCAATTGTATAATAAATGACTACTTAAAACAAGGATTCCAAAAGAAACAATGACTTTTTATTATTAATTCCTTGACTTCTGATGATTTTTCTTTACAACTCTGAAGTAAAATTTATGACAAGAAAAACATCCCTCTAAACATTGCCTCCAAAGTAAGTGAAGCTGGTATAACCAGTTAAGCTGGATTCTTGGAGAGGTATTCAGCCCTTTACAGAACATACTCAATTGTTGTGGGGATTTAGCATTCCTTTGCTCTAGGTAGTAATTAATCATGATTCTTCAGCTCCTTTTTAATTATGTGATTGATGATTTCTGATACATCAAAAGAAAATGAAAAAAATGGAAATCAATTGGGAAATGAGACTGGAAAAAAACCCCAAACGAATAGCAAAACCAACACTGTGAGCACCACGTGTGCTGTATAGAACCAGAAGGTGTGGAGGAGGAGATACAATTTTATAACAGATAGACAAAATCCCTCTATTATTATAAGGGCAATAGTTAAAAGTTAGAAGTGCAGCTAATTAAAGTCCTCATCTTCTCATTATTTCAATCCCAATATATGTAGATGAGCTTGTTCCTCACACATGTGATTGCAGCACAATGAGTGACAAAGCATTATATGCTACGAGCATTATATGTCTGGAACCTTTATTTATTAATATCTGGAGTTTCTTTCTCCCTACTCTCCTTTCCCATCTCCACTCTGAGACCTTAATGAGTCTGCCATCAAGTGTTAGTTGACTCTGCTCTTAACATATTTTCATTGTCAGTTTTAAAAGAAATGTAGGGAATCTTTATCTATTGTGCCCCAGAGAGGGAATACATTATATGGTAATGGGTGAAATCTCTTACTCTGGGAAACAAGATTAATATCTCCCAGAGTGAGAATGGGAAGAGTTTTGTATGTGATGAACTCTGTAGAGCAAGAAATAGGAAGCTCATGAATGCAAGAAATTCAAATGGATCTGTATCCCAGGGAGAAAAAGAGAGGCCAACAGAGCCATTGTTGGTGTGACAAAGTGATCCTTAAAGGTACAGAAGCAGAAGTAGTTCAAGATGTCAGACACACGTTGTGTTCTCTGTTTCTTAAAACATCTTTGAGAGAGAGGTAAAAGAAAACAAAAAAGAGTAGGGGTCACAAAGACCACGGCACACACCACAGCAAGAAGACGAGCAAAGGCAGAAGTGCAAAAGGCCATTGGCAGGGCACATTTTTCTATTTCTAAATAGGAGGGTCGAAGAGATGACCAGCAGGAAACTCATACTTGTGAGGCAGAGATCAGCAGGAGGAAAGGAACCAGCTCTGGATGAGATGGGAATCATCAGCTGGACAGTCAAACTATTTCACAGTCTGCTGGGAGGTCTGGCCTTCTCTTTCATCTTGAGGACTTTGTAAGAATAGCTCTGAAAAAAAAGACAACTGGACAAAGAGTTTTTCTTCAGTTCTGCTGGGACTGCTTTAGCTTGGGGTTTTGGGGTGTTTATTTTTTGAAGGATTTTGATTGGTTGGCTTTTGTGTGTGTGTGTCCAGAAGTGGTGGTGTTATTTTACCCTCTCCCTCCTCCAAGGTAACATGAAAACATGATAGGAGGTTTGAATCATTCTTTTGAAAAAGACAGGTTTAATATGCCCAAATTTATCTTCATTTCAATAAGCCAGCATGTTCTGAAAGTTCCTGCTGACACACAAAACTTGCTTGGAAGAAATTTGATTCAAACCATTCACTTTACAATTGAGATGATATTATCAGTGATTTCATGAGAAAAAATTTCTTAAAATGGCTATATAAATCTCATAAATGGGAAAACAGTTGGTCTGATTTGTACTTACTGTAATAGTAGATATTCTGTGAATAAAGAGATGGCTTTGCTACAGGATAGATATCAGATCATTAACATTTAACCCAGTGACTCTTGATCTTAATAGGAGGTCATTGATGAAAACACATTTGGTAATTTCAGCTCATCTTTTTTCTGATGGAATCTTATATCATCCAAAATAATTACACATATACTGTGTACGTACATGCGTAGCTGGCATAAAGTTACACATGAAGATGACTCTGAGAATATTCCAAATTGGAAAAGTCTACAGTAGCAATAAAAGCTTATCATTGTCTGTCATTGGCCTAGTGTTAATGTTGGACATTATTTGAAGGACCGAGAAACTCTGGGGATCTGTAATAGACAGCAAAGTCTCTCATCCATAACTCATAGCTTCAATCAGCTCAGGTCAGCTGCGCCAAAAATCATCACTTGACACAAATCTGTGATAGCATACAATGAGCTGATGATGTTTTTTTGGTCACACAAAAACACCCCATCACCAATGAGACCCTGCTGGTCTCACCCACTGAGGATGTGGATAATCTCACCAGAGTAAGAGTGACCACACAAGTAAAGCAGCTGAGGTGTGGCATCCACAGCTGCAGTCAGGACAAGCCCTGTGAAGACAATCTTCTTCAAACCTATGGCTCCAGGTGAGATACTTTGGGATCCAGAAATTTAGGAGCTGCTTTACTTGTGGCTGGAACAGCTCTTGCAGGTGTCTCCAGTGTGTCTCTAATTGTTAACGGAGATAAATTCTTTTTCATAAAACTGCCTCGAATGCAGATATTAATGCTGGTTCTTTTCCACTTGAATGTAAATTTGAGGATCTTACCAGATTGTATTTGATTGAAACTTTCAATGGCTTCAAACATCCAGGGGACCAGGTAGTGAAGACGCATGTTGGTACACAGATTAAATAGACTGGCTTTTTTTGACATTGGAATGAAAAACGCCCATTTTGCAAGGCTGGATGCATACTGGCAAAACACTGTGGGAGAGATGGAACTTATCTTGGTTTTGTAAAGGCTTTCTGTGGTCTGTAAGTGTGGTTTTTCCTGTCATTTAATTCAAGGGGAAATGTATGGAGGGAATTGGTTACTCTCAGGGGAAAGTAATGGTGAGGTTCAGTGGCTTCAACTAACTCATGTCATTTTGTACAGGAGTAAGAAAATGTACAAACCAGGCTGATAAATGGGTCTGCAAGTTGATGAAGTATTTCCTTTAAGCCCTCCAAAGAAGACTGCTAGTATTTACACACCAGATTTAGCTCTGGGGAGATAAGGTGAACAGAGAGGAGAGAAAAGTGTGTTGGGCTACAGGGTTTTGAAGGAATCGGGTCAGTTTCTCATAGGTCAATTTGACTCTTCACAGTGGCAGGTTTTCTGCTTATTAAAATGAAGTAACCAGAGCTAAATACTATCTGCCGAAATTCTCTTGACTGGCTAACAACTGTGAAAGGCAAAAATATTTAATAGCTTGTTTGATGACAGAAGCTAGTACTGTAGCCAAAGATGGTGAGAAACAACAAAATGGAACCAGCAGTAACTTGTAAGACCCTGAGATATAAAATATAAAAATTGAGCTAGATGGCATCAGCATTATATATCTTGCTTCCACCATGATAATCTGGTGGTTTGATTAGAGAAGATGCTACAGAAGGAGTTTGGAGAAAAGCTTTTGGAGAAATTACCAGTTTAGAGCTGACAAAGTGGGGTTGATTTCAGCTCACAACTTGATACCTAAGTGTAGTGAAACAGGACTGAGATATTTAAGCTCCTTTTACAGTAAACCAAACTATTAGTGTGGTCACTGTGACCTCTACAGGGATATCTAATGCCTTTTGAGACACCTCAAGATATTTCACCAGTCCTTGGCTGTCTCACCACAAGTGTATAGTAAGTCTCCCATAAGTCCTATGCCATATCTGCCAATCCCAACAGTTGTCTTGAGCTCTTCATGGGGTCCCCAACCACCTTTTCTGGAGGAAGTGAATAAATCCTCATCCTTCACTGAATATATTTGGAGTTTTGGCATGTAGTTCACATGTAGATACCTAATTTAGATGACTACACGTTGGACCTGATTTCTACCTCAGGTATCTCTTTATGGAAAACTGGTTTTCTTGGAGCTAGGAGCAGGGTTGGAAATTTCCCAGTTACAGAGTCCCAAACAGAAAGTGAGTGTAGTGTGGTTGTCAAAAAGACATCACTCAGTGATATTTACATGGGCAAAATTTACAGTAAAACTGAGGATGTGATCTGCTGTGAGTAATGCAATGTCAAGCTGCCTCTGAAAGGGGCAGTCCTTGTTCTCTTGCCCTCATTGTGCCATGGACTTCTCCTTTTTCATTTCAGAGAATCAATTGTCTGTATCAGCAAGATGAATTATTTCAGCAGGCTGAGAGGACAAAACCCTGCATTTAAAAAAAAATTGTATTTTTCAGAGTTAGTTTTGCACTTGAACACCATGCAGTGAATCAACTCATCCTGCAGCCACTTGCTTATCGAGGCCAACAAAAAGAAGGAAAAGGAAATGGAAGACTTTACTTCAGCTTTTTGCACTCTTTTGGCAAAATTGTAGTGTTAGCATTGGCCTAAAGGCATTGGAACAGAGGGAAAGCAACTTATAACACCTAGGTAAATCTATTGCTTATATGTAGATATATTTTACCAGATTGTTCTTTGTTTTATACGCTGTCAATATGTATCATGATGGAAGCAGTAGCTCCTGGGGATGATAAGGAAGATTTCTGTCTTTCCACAGGTTTTTTAGTGAACTGGAGTGTGTGTGTGTGTGTGTGTGTATGTGTGCACACTTCAGAATCAGTATAGAAATGCTTGAACCCACTGCTTTTTCCTGGTGATCATACACCAGATATGTGTATTATGAATAGAAATGCTTTGAAACAAATGTATTTTTTAAAATAGCCATTTTAAACTTCAAATAAGCATTTGATATATTAGAACATACTTTTTAGTAGTTTAAGTGTATTTTCAATCTGTTCTCTGAAGCTGTCTTTTCTGCATATGATCTCATTCTCATTCTGACAAAGCATTTAAAAGTACAAACAACAAAATAATTTTTTTCACCATTTTCCTTCCAGGTCTTGGGGCAAGTAGCTTAGTTATGTTAAGATGCTTGTTTTGTCTTTTAAATGTTTTGTGAATCTGTTTGAAGAAAATATCAAAGGAATCCTGAATGAACGAAAAGTGATTTGATGTAGCAAAAAGGATCTAATCACTGGGATCTGTGTTTGTGTATCCAACCAAAGAAAGTAAAAAAGCCAAAGGAAATTAGATGAAGCCAATAACTCTTTGCTAATATCTTTGCTTATGTATCAATATCTTCTTTAATGAAAAATCAAAGCTGCTATTGCAGCTGAAGTAATAGTGCTTTTGGGGGGACAAAAAGACTAAAAGAAACCAGTATTTTTTTTTGGAGAAGATTTTAGGTAGCAGAATCACAGATTTAAAATTCGATATTATTGGGGATTACTAGCACTACTTGGGGATGTAAAAAATTCACAGGGTAAAAAATATTACCCCCGATTTAGGTAATTTTATTGCTTATATGTTATTCAAAATTTGGAACCACACTGCTCAGTAAAGAATGTTTGCAAGGATAAATAAATGTATAGTGTTGTTTTCATCACATTCTGAAGGGCAGAACATACAATCCAAGCTTGAATGTCTAAGAAAGACACATTCAAATCTGCTGTAAAATAATTATTTTTACTGCAACTTATAACACTCCTCTTTTTTTTTATATAACTAGATAGCCTACTGCTTTTACAATATGTTGGTCCCTTCATGTGCTAGAACATAGCTGAAGAAGAGAGTAATGCATATTTTCATCACAGTGCTCTGAAGAACTCTTTTAATCATATTTTGTTCACTGGCTGGGGGAAAATTTCCATAATCTTTGTTGTTAAATTGGTATTTGATAAATTGGTAATCACGGCTATCTTGATTAAAACATGATTAAAATACTCTTCAAAGTAGGGAAAAATATATATACTTTCATGGCTTACACTGACTATACATTTTAAGATCATTTAACAGAAAATCGGTTTCACCTCCTGCAAAAATTCTTGGTAATGTTCTGCAAATTATTACACATCATTATGCTCAGCTGTGTTCCTTATAGGCGTGGGGTTCCCAAGGACTTAAGATCCCCAACATGTTCAGGTGTGTATGCACACGTATCTCAATGTGCAGAACTGCATAGGTCTGGACCACAAGAAATTACATGAACTTGTGAAGTCTGACCTAAGAAAATGACAGAAATATGTTAATTGCAGGTTGTTGTTGTGTTTGTCGCTCCCTAGTCCTACAAATGCTTAATTATATAAACTAGATGGGTTTCAGAGGAGCTTGAGAGATCCAAATTTTGGAGTAGCTAATGAAATTGAGATGAGGAAATGGAAGACCTGGTTATAAGTTGGTAGCTTTGTTATTTGCTTATTTTGGGAGAGTCTATTCATTTATTTGGGACAGTCTATTCTAAATAAATGGATAAAGCTGATGTTGCATCATCATTACTGTCCACCTGGAAAGATGTGTATCCTACTTCCCCCCATACCCAAAATCCTATGGTGACTGTGTTTGTACTGAAGTCCATGGCCTCACAAAACAGATGTGATCAATGCTTGGGAGAGCTCTGCTTGGGATAGACCAAGCGTGTCATTTGGAAGATTCATCATGGGTAAGGCTGAGCCATGCACTCTGGCTCCATTCACCGTCATCCTTCTGACCACTGCTTTTGTCTGGACCAACTGGGTTCCTGGGTATTTTTGTGAGCCAGCCACACACTGCTCTTTGGCTGGGAAAATGGGGGACAGATGGGGAGTATGTGGGAAAAGGTAAGAATCCCTTATACTGAGAAACTGAAGGAAGTCCCAGAAGGCAGAAGGGAAAATTTTCTATCAACTCATCTGAAAATGAGTTAGCAAACTAGACAACAAAGTTCCACTTGACCTAAACTTTCAGCAACAATGAAAGCTGTGTACTCACATTATAGACTATGCCCTTATGCACAATATTCTGTAGGGAAGATACTGTATCAGTCACATTGTAAAAGACCTAGATCAACTTAAAAAAATAAAACCCAATAGAATGATTACAGCCGCTGCATAGAATGACAAGTATTATCAACAAAAATTAATCAGGCGCATCTTTTAGTGAACTCAATTAATAATGTGCAACAACAGGGTCTCTTTTCTTAAGATGAAAATTAATTAGTGGAGGGAAGGTCACTTGGAGATGCTGACATCACTCATCAGAATGCTCTGGCAGCTCTAATTATTTGTCTTCCAGGCTTGGGTGATCAGAAATTATTGCAATACCTGAGCAACATTTTGAAAAAGCTTTGTGCATGGCTCTTTTAATTAGACCTGGTATTTGATTAATGCAGTGGAAGCATTTAGATCAGCCTCTTATCATTGAGTGACTTAGAAGTTTTAGGGTATTATAGTGTGCAAGACAGGGTCACTACAGTAGATTTTTAATTCAGACTTTAAAAAAATCAGCTTTAACAATTTAAATGAACATACACATCCTTTCCCTTTTTCTTTATCATTACCTTGAATGAAATTATATATTTTCACTATCAACTGAGGTAAACTGCACAGTGTGTGAAAATGTAATTTGTGTGTGCATAATAATACACAATTTACATTTATATATATAAATTGCAAAGCACCTGCTAAATTTGTGCAAGCTGGATTTATATAAGATTATAGTACAGCAGAACATTGAGCTGTAATCTATATTGCATTGACTTTTTATTTATTTTGTTTTTATTTATATGTAGAAACACACACACTTGTGTGTGCATAAATATATATGAATGATTTCCTGTTAGAACTGTGTGAATAATTTAGAGCAATTTTCAATGCCTTTGCAGCCAGGCACTGGCTCTTTTTCTAATGAACCTAGCTGGTGGTACAGGTTGTACTGGCAACTGAGCAGTAGGCAAACACAAAGAATATAAATATTATTGAATGTAATAAAAACAATAGTGACTAAAATAAAACTTTTCATATTCAGAAAAAGAGAATACTAGTAAAAAAAATATCTGCCACAGATCTCAATCAAACAATTAAAAGGAACTATGGACACTTTAGGATGATAAATGCTCTTGGTAGATGGCAGCTTTCCACTTCCTGTACCTCTGAAATCTCGCAGGTTACTTTGGAAACACAACTGGCTTTTTCTGTCCACGGCTCCTCCCTGGCCAAAAGATCTCATTATTCTAAAGTCTTCCTAAAGCAAGTCTGATCTTTTAATATACTGATTGTTACAAGTACACAAAATGCTTGAAATTTTGTTAATCAATTTTGATTACGAATGAAGTTTAAATTTAGAGCATATACAGAATACCATTGAAAATACAGCATACTATTTCATAGGCAAACAAGAAGGCAAACCAGTGATATATTTCCCCTGTTTTTAAATCAAAATAAACTCTGAAATGAGCACAATTCTATGGAAGTTAATGTAATTGTTCTGGCTGAACACTAGATTTGGCCCATTATGTTGCATTCTCTCTCTGATTTCCTCCCAGCATGGTTTTATTATGACACAGCTTTAAATCATAAACTTATTCAGTCTAAGAGACTATAAAATAGAGTAATCAATTTTTATTTTTGATGTGTTTGGTTATTTACAGCTTCATTGTCCAACTAGGGAATATGCAGCACTGATATACCACCACTGACTTCAATAGAATTATACCCTTTTATACTGAGGCTGAATTTGGCAATAACTGCTAAAAATGAACATATCCAGAAAATGTAATAAATTGCAATTTCTCACAAAACTCTGTGAAATAAATAGCTTGGAATCTCCTATTACTTAAAGTTCTAAAAATTATGTTTTACTGTATCAGATATAATTTGTTAGTTTCACCCATATGGAAAGGGGTCTAGAAATTACTTTCTGGGTGGAAGGGATCTGAAATAAAAATACTCTTGCAGTATAACCTGAAGATCAGTCAAGGCCACAGAGGATAGTTTTGCTTGAAATTTATGTTGTGGTAAGTCAGTTTTTGTTCCACTGGCCAGCTGAGTTGACTTTCAGGAATGAAGGGATGAGCTTCTGTTGCTCAGACCTACAGAATTATTCCAAACATTGATTTCTCATTGTCCACCAAATCTATTGCTATGAAACAAGTATAATACTTCTCTGCAGCGGTGTGATCCTAAGAACTAGATTGCAGTGATCTTTTAATTTAGATTTTGGAGTCAAAATTTAGTATTGAAATAAACTTCATGCTACTAAATGAAAATATATTGAAAAATACCAAGAAGGCTTTCAGATACAGTTAATGCTTAGAAATTTATTTTCTATGAGGCAATAAGTTCTTCCCGGTAATTTTATTTAGGCTTACACTGTACCCAAATTGGGAACAGCTGTTTGGTTTTTTAGACAATGCCCTGGAAATTTCTATAAACATTTGTGGAGGCAAATTCTGGAAGATGGCATATTAAATGAGGTGAAACATAAACATTCAGTTTTTTCACATCACGTGGCCAAGTACTTAAAAAGATGCTAATATGTGTTAAAAGTTACATTTGAAAAAATAGAGTAAGGCAAATAATAATGTGGTGAAAGAATACAAGATAATTGATCTTCACTTGTAATTTTGGGCAACTCAAGATTGATTTTTGACTGGTAGCTTACCCAAATTTCACTGCCTTACTAGTAGAAAGAGCACCTTTTACTCTGCTACCAATTTTAATTTAATGTGATTCTCCCAGTAGTGTGCTGTCACACCTGTTTGCAGGAAACCTGTTTCAAACTTCTGTGTGAAATGCCTCACACCAGAGCAGGAGTATGATTCAGTTGTGTACTGAGAGGAGTCTAACATCATGTGAGATTCCGTGTGCTACCTCCTCCACCTCCAGGTGCCATTCCTAGAGTTCATCACATCAGTACCTCACCTCTTGGCTCAGGAAGATGCAGATATTTGGGACATCCTTCCACAACACATCTATCTGTTATTTTACTATATCTGAGATCTGAATTTTAAAAGATTGAAAATGTTCAAGCAAGTGTTGGAAATACACCAAATTCCATTACGATTTGACACTAAAGAATAAATCAGTTGTCGAAATCTCCTTGAGGTGTGCGCTAAACAATGTCTGGTTCTTGCAACTCAGATTTTATTGTGGCTTTATTTAGCAGGTGTTTACAGTCAATTTGTTTAGAAATGCTCTGTATGTTTTTATTCATTTGTAGTTGTCATATTAACTCCCTTTTTTATCACTTTTCACTAAAAAGACAAATTTCTAGAACTTTATGGCTGAATGTTTACTTAGGGAATTTCTGGGATAACATAAATCTAATTTACAACAGTAAACTGGAGAACAGAATTTAATTTCAATAATGTGAAGAACTTCATAGGCACATGCCAGCAAAAAATAAATGCAGGGAAATGAACTGCAGTTAGTCGAACACTTGGGTTCATTTTACAGTCTATTATTAGACTTAAACTTTGTCCACTGTTCTTCATAGTTCATTAATAGATACATTTTATATACAAAGCCATACTTGCTGATCTTATACAAAAAATTTGTGCATAGAATACCACTGCTTCCAGATTTTAGTATGTCATAGCAGCATTTTGCACGTATTTATATAAATGTACATTTTTGATGCTTTCTTGAAACAGGAATCTATGAAGTTTTTCTAAGGACTGGCTTTGCTCATTGTTTAAAATGAGTTACTTTGTACCAGATGCCTGGTGTAGTTTATGTTAATGTTAATTAACAATATCTGAAGCAAATAATGATAAATAGATGCCCCCCCAAACATTATGCATCTAGTTGTCTAGGTAATCAAATTAGCACAAGCTTTGCCAGTGTTTAGACATAGGTCTTTATTAGAAAAAGTATACATCATTCCAGCTGTGATATTTCTTATGCTTATTATTTTGATCAAACTTGAATCACAAAATTACTCTAAAGAAATTTACTGCCTTTGGAAACTATTTATCTCTGATTCTGGAGGCTAAGCTTAATAACTCCTTCCTGCAAGTACAGAATTAAAAGAACTCTACATTAAAAAAAATAATGCAAAGTGCTTTGTTTTATAAAATTCTTTGTTAAAAGGCCCTCAGCTTTCATAATAGCAATAAAATCAGGTATTTCCATCTATTTATAAAATACATAGAAGTCTATCCTTGAACTGCCTTAGTAGCATAACCATATCATGAAGATAAGCTTTTATGTGTTTTGATTTTGACCTCCCTACCAAATGCTAACTTATGGACAAAGGGAAGTTACACACTTCTAAATATATTAAAGTTGTGTGTTACATTTTATATCAATTAAATAAATATTAGACAAACTCCCACTACTCTTTGTTTAGCTGTGTGGGGCTCAGCTGTGTTGCTTCTAACCCCAACTACATCACTTCAAATTACCAGTAAATTAACAGAGTAACACTTTCAACCTCAGAGCAGATTTGATCCAAATAGTCTTTAAATGCCATTTCTGTTCCTATTAACCTAAAGATCGGCACGGCAGATATTTTCGTAAGGCTGCCCAGCAATACAGGGCATTAATGGCTAAGTTGTGACAGCACTTTTCATGATGATTTATGATTCAGTGTTTAACTTGATTACTCCACTGCTGACTCTGAATACTATTTCAATTAGTGCACAGAAGGTCACATCACAAATATTCCTCTATAATCTATTCCTATTAACACTAATACACAGAGTAACCAAATATTTTCACCCTTGTTGATTCAAACCATCCATAGCACTAACTGCAGACTTGTTTACCATTTACTTCTCTGGACACATCTGAAATGGTAATTTTTAGTGCTTTGAGTATCATTAGTAGCTGTACCATGCCATCATGAATAAGCATCCCTTTACTCATGTGTGTGCATTCATAATTATCAAAGGTTTAGATATTTTAAATGGAAGGTATGTTTTAAGAGAGAACTCGCCTCTAAATTATTATTTCACAGTTAATCATGAAGGGGAAAATAATGAGAAAGAAGGCATTTAAGAAGCACAACAGGAGAGGTGAACAAGTTACACTCAGGAGAATACATAAAACTAGTAAAGATGAAATGTGGGAGCCATGCTTTGCCTGATGGTTATCTACCACATTCCTGCACACACCTCTAGTGCTCCTGGTGATAAATGAGGAACAGCTAAAGTTTGGAAAGCTAAAAAAGAGAGCATGAGAAAGCTAGGCAGCTCAACCAGAGACATTAATTCTCTTGGTGCTACTCACATACACTTTCTGCCATCTCTGAGTCTTGAAGAAGTATTTTTGTGCCTCAGACTTGAGTAGGAGAGACATGTTAATGCTTCCAGCTCAGGCTCTTGCTGCCTCCCTTTTGTCAGGATGGCTATTCTTTCATTTGTTTCATATTTCAGTTTTGTTTTGATCAATAAATTGAACATCCCTTGTTGCAGTTCGTTTTGGGAGTGGGGCACCCCGGGGAGTCTGCGGAGGGCCCCCTAGGCTGTGAGTTGGCAGCAGCAGGCAGGCAAGGAGACTCCACACGGCTTCTGCTGGCATGGTCCTTTTCGTCTCAGGGCTGTCGGTGCTCTTGCCGGGCGTTGGGCGCCACTCCCTCTCTTCATATTCTCCAAGGAGAGTTGCATTGGTGGACATTTTCAGCAGGCGAAGGTCAGTCTCTACCAAAACTACAGCAATACTTGCTGCCCCTTCCTGTGCTACTCCTGCTAGTCCTATACACCTCTGAAAGCCTTCAAATGCTGAATTCCAGTAAAGATTCCTGGCTTTTGGTGAGATGATGGGCTTTGTAGAGGTGACACAGGCTCTCTAGATGAAGTTCTGCACTAAATAAATGACTTTTTCACTGAGCAGAAGAGGGAACAAAATTCTCTCATGTCATGAGCAGGGCTTTAACTGGACAAAAGAGTGGGATTACTTCCCAGCCTCTGCTCTGCACACCATTTACACATTTAAGACAAGATGGTTTCATGTTAATATCAGGTAGGATTAGACACCCTCACGGAAATAGCCTCTATTTCTAGCCTTTCAGGACTTTTAAAAATTCAAATGCAAATATTATCAGTGTTTTTGGGAAGAACACATTCACAGTCTTATTCTCTGAAGAAACTTTTCCTGGGTCTGGGAATGGACTATATTTTGAATTGGCTGACTTTAGTGGAGGTGACTGCATTAATGTTTCCATTCAAATCAGGAATATGCTTTTAACATCAGTAACCAAATTGTTCCCACTTTCAGTGTGGTTGGTATTTCACAGCAAATTTAAGAGTGCATGAGCTGGACTCCCTTTGGGATGAAATTAGCACAAAGAATGTCATCCAGGAGCCATCAAAAGAGTTCCAGCTGCTAATTTATGTTCATCTTGTGGACCAGATTAGAAGTTCACTGTAAATTTCCCCCTAAACATTTCTGTGTATGTCAGGTCCTTAGCAGCAGCCATTTAGCTCTAAAGACGTGTGCAGGTCAAAGAAAGGGTGTCTTTAGACAGTAAAAACCCAAGTATATTGAAGTCAGTAATTAACACTTTTATTTTTTAACAATGTACACACCTAGAAGGTAACAAGAGTGTTTTGAAATCAAATTACATTATATTATTATTGCATTCATTATTTTATAGGTAAATTTCATCTTTCTCCCCCTGCCCCCTCCCCCCAAATATTGCATTCAGAGCTAGCTTACACAAATCTGTTGTTAATTTGCACACAGATGTCACTCTCTGCAGGATATAAAACCAAAGCAGAGACAGCCAACAGTACTATTTGTTGTGGCATCATATTTACAGAAGCAGCCTGGCTTTCATGTTTTTTTTTTTAATACAAAAAAACTATCTCTCCAGAGGGAAAATGGACAAAGCTCTAATTTGCTGCTCACTAATATTTAGGTGCATACATATTTATTTGCTGTATTGCATGTATTCTTTTTGAGAAACATAAAATTGTTGAAAATTGAAGTGTTGGAATAATTTCTAGAACAATGCTACTGTTTCCCACTGTGTTGCAAAATGTGTCTGACTGCAATTTTGGACAATGTTTTTCAGGGGACTAAAATTGTGGCTTTTTCTTTTCCAAGTTTTATCATGCTGAAAGTTCCAGCAAATATTTAAAAATGAACCATGCTGACGACCTCTTTTCTCACATAGCTGGTAGGAAGTGAATTGAGATCTAACACATATTGAGCTGAATTGAGCAGCTAACACGGATATCCGCAAGTTGTTGGAGAAAAACTTATTTTCATGAATTACAGCTTGGAAACAGATGCATCGTGGTAACTTGCAGGTGGAGCTTTGTAACAGCCACCCACTGACTTATACCTCTGGCAAAATGCAAGTAAGCTCAGACAAATTTATTTAAGCCCATAAATCTATAGGTGATCTATACAAATAGCCCAAACTTGCCGCATTTAAGGACGAAGAAACACAAAACTGTATTGATTATTATGTAGAATAACTTTCCTTTATCTGTGCTGTAAGAATTTTGTCTCTGCTGTAATCAATGTGAAGAATTATATGACAGCATAAACAACACCATTTTATTTTGGTATTTTATCTCTGATATTTGTGATTACAGCACAAATAGGAGCAGAATTAAAGGAATAGTGTGCCTGAAGAACTGAAGAAACTGCCAGTAAAACTCTGCCTTTTCATAAGAGATTTCCCCTAACACTGAGTATAAGTACATAGAATTATGTGCAAGGTTGTTACATGAATAACTCAACTATCACTTTGTTCCACTCATTATTCCACTTTAGTTTTAAAATAAAATTCACTATGCTTTTTGTAGAGAAGAGGGCCTGAATTTGGAAGGCAGCCACTTGTAGGTATACGAGTGTTCATGAACTGATATGCATACATTAAAGCATCTCTGATAATAATGTTGCTTATGAAGTGTCACTTGCACAACATTCTGTGGTGTATGTTTAAATTGTATCTTGAGTTTCTGTCCAGGCTGCTAAACTATGAATTCAAGGGCAAGGGAATTTGATTTATTCTTCTGCATTAACCTTTTCTGCCTGCAATAAATATAAAGGGATGTCACTAGCAACAATTCTTTTACATTTTTGGTACCTTTGTTGAACTCCCTTACTGTTCAAATTCTTTTGTACTGTATGACATGTCCAAGAGATTTGAAAAAGAATAAAACGCTACCAAAAATTCATGCATGATAATTGCAATAAAATGACAGAACTTAATTTCCTAAAATAATCACTCCAATAAGTGTCACATGACAATGGAAAACTGAACCAATATTTCTCTATTTCCTGCTTGATATAAATTCTAAAACATCTTCAGACAGTTCAGTACTCTATGTGATGTGTTCCCAAAGGCGGTACTTTTAAATACATTTATAGGAAAGAACCTGATGTTTCTTGGATTAAAATAAGCATTATTTCTTCTTGTGCTTAAGCAAATGTGGTGGGATCACTCCTAGTACGTGTAACAAAAAGTGCTGGTCTTTTTAACTTGTATCTAATATCCAAACTCAACTTTCTGGAAGGTCACATCAGTTCTTTGGCAAATGCACCAACATTTTCAAATTTCAGAAGTGGTCTGAATCACTGCAGAAGAGAGAGAATGAGAACTATAGAAGAGCAGGCTGGAGGGAACCTGTTCAGAGCTGGACAAAGGAAGAAGAGACTGATAAAGAGAGAGAGAAAAAGGACTGGCATGGGCAAAGCAGGACACAAGCTGTGCCTGGACATTACAGGAGGTGGGGAAGGAAAGCTTGCAAGCAGTAACAGCCACTTCTCTCCAGAGCCTTAAACAGAGTAACTGAGTTGCAACACCCCTCAGCTGTATGGGCTGTGGTTGCACAACTGGAAAAAAAAGCATCTTACTCCCTTTGGAGTCTAGGTCACAAGGAAGTAATTTGTTTTCACTTTCATGGCTTTTATAGTGTGTTTTCTGACATTGTTCATGAATTATTCCTTCTTCTTCTTCTTCTTCTTCTTCTTCTTCTTCTTCTTCTTCTTCTTTCTTTTCTTGTTTCATTTTGTTCTTATTTCATTTTTTATTTAATTGGGAAATTAGATACTTAGGCAGTAATAAATTTGTAATAAATGTCTTCAGTGTACAACCTATGCAGAAAGAAATACATAATAGAGTTTTCTCAGATATAGTAACTTCCAAAATTAACACTCTTAAGTTCCAGAGATTTTCAAGTGACATCAACAGCTGCTTAGAAATTTGCTTTCCTCTAATATTTGATGTTACAAAAGTCCATTGATTGGTGGGTAGCATCAGGAGGAGAACATAGGGAATTGCTAATGTTCAAACTATTTTAATGACCCTCACTAAGGTGCTGAATTAAGGTTATGCAGGTACTTTGCCATTCCTTAAATTTGACACGAGTCTTCAGAAATTAATTTTTTCTGTGACCCAATTTTTGCAGGTAATTATCCTTTCTGTTATTTTCTCTAGTGCAGGGAATACCTCAGCTAAGATTTTCATCCTGAGATTTGGCATATCTCTTTCCAGCCATCACTACAAACAGGAAACAGTGGGAACCACGAAAATTGGTCTGTGAAATAGTTGACTTTCTAAAGTATTGCACATTCAGTGGATTTAACTTTTAAACAAAGACCCACAGTATTTTTACTTATCTGGCTTCTGCTGCTCATAACTAAAAATAAATAAATGCATGAAGCGGTGAACAATGAAAAACTTCCTTCTGCGACATGAAAATCACCTCTGCCAACAATTTGATTGTGTCCTAGGGACATGCAGAGAAGGAATTAAAAGGAAAGATCCTCTATCAGCTCCCTTTTGTTTGTGTATTGTTTGTGACTGGATCCGTTTATTAGCCCGGAGATAATGTGACAGTTGACTCGAGCAGTAACACAGCACTCATTAGTAAGCTTGACAGGAAGGTGCCAGCAGCTACTTGAGATTGTATTTTATCAATCTTCATGGCTCATTTGGGAGGCTCACTACACTGTGATCTACTCCCAGTGCTCACTGGGACAGGGGCAAGCAACTGCGAGTGCTACTAAGAATGGGGACTTGCAGAAGTTCTCTTGATGAGATAATCTCCTAGTGGAGAAATGTAGTGCTGACCTAACAATCCTGCAACGTCTGCCTGACAAATTCAGCATCTAATGTAGGAGACTTGTGTAGAGTTTTTAATGTAAATTTTCTAACATTTCTGTACCCCTTAGGATAGTTATTTGCAGAACTCTCTCTGAAAGGAAAATTGAAAAGATGGGTAAAAACATAATGCCACTCTTGAAACTGTCATCAATTGAAAGAAGCAATGACAATATTTTACAAATTTCAGTGTTTGCTCTCTCTTCCTTGACTTTTCCCATGATATTTTTGGTAGATTATGGTAATTTTGAAGTAATTTAATGGGGTTTTTTTAAGAATTTTAAGATGGTATTGATTTGCAGCACTGTGATTCATCACAATGATGCCAATCCCCATATGAAAAGACTTTGTATCATTCCTTCCACAGACATTAAACTGCAGTAAATAACATGAGATAATATAAAAATAAAAAAACCCCAGTGTTTCTCCATTCCTCTCTGCATGTTGAGCTCTTCAGAGGCATTAAGAATATGTTTTCAGTGCCCCTGGAAAAGATAGTGACATAGTCATAAAATACACACAAGCTAAGATTCTAATTTATTTACACTGTTCACGAATGAGTACTTTGGGTAAAAAATTAACTATTGCAAGATTCATGATAAAAACATGACTCTTGGCAAAACTGGTGCCTGTTGTGTGTACTGCTGAAATATCACGTGCTGCTGATAGTTTCCTACTGCTGTGTGTTGGTAATGTCCCCCAGATTACCAGCTGAGGAAACAGAATGTCAGCTTTTGTCAGGCAAGAAGAAATGTTTTAATGTGTTTAGGAGGTTAGTGCAGTATGAATTACTGAAATACCATATGTCTCTAAAACACATGGCAAATTTATCTTGCCAGAAGAACTGCAAGTAAAAAGCACTTGGCTGTGTGGTCTGATACCAGGCATATAAAAAAACCCCAAACAATCCCCCCACAATGCTTACAAGCCATTTTGAATAATACATTTTTTAGAATCAGGTAAGAGTTACAGTACAACAATAATGTATAGAATATTTATTGATTTGTTCAAATCTTTTTTGTGTGTCTATATAATGTTAAAAATCCTTTTTTTATATTTTCAATACCTTATCCATATAAGGTTTGCTTATATCTACAAAAATAATACTTTATTTTAAAGCATTGTATCATCCCTGTACCAGAAAATTACAAATTCTTGTAATAAAAAATGAAATATGCCTGTGCCCAGTCAGACTCACTGAATAAAGACAAGAGATACCAAAGGTGGCAGAACTCAGGGACTTGAGTAAGAGAGGGAGAACTGAGGAAGAAAGATGTGAGGCTGGATGCTCATTTGAGGAGCATGTATATATGAAAAAAGAGAAGAAAGGGAAAGAGAAACCACTCCTTCACCAATGAATGCTGAACTCTGACCATAATTTGAAGTATAAATGCAGCATTCACAATGGTGTCTAAAATTATACCATTTGAAGTGATTATATGCTTTTTTATTGATCATTCACTTGTTGATACTAGTTACATATTTGGTCTTTGCATAATCTGTAAGGAATTTCAGTTCATAAACCTAGAAGTCAACATGTGAATTAATTTGTTCAACAGTATCATCACTGAAGTATTGTTATGCCTGTAGCAGAAAACAATCAAAACAAGAAAATTCACTGCTAAGTCTTCACCATGCCATATGTCCTCTAATATCTAATTACAACAGGGGCACAATAAGCAAGTCATTAAACTTGCACCCTATTGTGCATAGGTATTAGATGACATGTGGTGCATTTAAAATAAAAGAATGACATTCCACTCAATTCTTTTATTTGTGGCAAAAGTTTCTAATGTAGGAAACTTTGGTGTCTCTTTTGGTCTTCTGGGAAAATTGCCAAGATTATAGTTTTTGACAAAAATTATTTTAAAAACACCCTCAGACCTCTGGAATCTGCAATAGCTATTTATATTAAATATACATCAGCTTTGTTACAGACGTCTCAAAAGTTTTCTATATTCAAACATTTCTGATGAGTCTTTTCACCATTTAAAGAAACTGAGTCGACACAAGATAGGAAGAAAGGTTCCTTTATGAGAGCTGATTAAAGAATATTAAACAAAGCACAGACCTTACTAGCCTTTTTTTGGAACACAGATAAATCCATGTTGAAGGACTACACAGAGAGTTGGTTGGATCATTTCTACTGAAATCTTCATTAACAAACCAGAGAAGGACTAGACCAAGAAATCTCTTAGTTTGTAGATGATTTCAGTAAAATGTTACTAATGACAATTATCTCCAGAATGACCTTAAAAATCTGAGTAATTGGGCAAAAACATGGGGAATGAAGTTCAATGTGGGTAAGTTTAAAGCCTCTAGGAAAAAGTGAAGTTTGAACACAAACTTGGAAGTCATAGTTATGGAAAGGGTCAGTCCTTAAATCATCAGTTTGGTGGTCGGAGAAGTCCAAAGAAACCTTCAAAATGCTGGTCATCTCAAAGAAGGGAAGGGAGACAAAAACAGAAGCTCTCATTTTCTTACAGTCTAAGACTTTGTTAGCACAACATCTTGAGTATTGTGGGTAGTTTGGGTCTCTCCATGAATGGACATAAAGAATTTTAGGAGTATAGGAAAATAGGAGGCAGTGTAGCAGATTTATGAGGAGACATTCAGTTTTTAGAGCAGTAAGTTAAAAGTGATGCAGCTGAAATTTACAAAATCATGAAGGTGAATAAAGTGCAAGTAGGTTAATTGCATTTATAAATAGTTGAACATTCCCCATTCTGATACACAATTAGAATATATCATAAGTATTTTAAGATGACATTTTGAGTTGTGATTTCAAGCTCTGCAGATCCCATGAAAGAGAAAAGAAGCTTAGAGCCCAGGCTTGAGTTTGCCATTATTGCAGTTCCTATGATAATTATTACTTTACAGCACATTTTCATATTTTTAAAATTTTATCTTATTTCTCAGTTTCAAAATTCTCACTTTATGTCCAGTAGATAGATTTTGTTTCATCATTTAGTTCTAATGGACTAGACAGTGTTAAACCATGGAAACCGATGCAGTCCTTTATGGTCCAAAGTATGATAATATGAATTAAGCTATGAACTAAGCTAGGTAACACTGTAGTTAGCAAGTTAACAAGATTCAACTGCAAGTCTCAAGAACATATTGAGGTGTGTAGAAGTCAGAGTTCAACAGAAACTCCAGATACAGCCTGATACCATATATATATAAAACAACTCACACAGTAAGACTATCACTCTTTTCTGTAATATTTCTACACTTGCTACTTTCACTTTTCTCTGTTTTTTAAACAGTTTTTTAGGCATAAGTCCACTTATATTCCTGTTATTTTAAGAATTCTTTGGACACTCTCTTCTCTGCTGTTACAACTCTTCCTATAGTTTCTGCACATAGTACAAGAAAGGATGTTTACTTTCCATGGCAGAATATCCTTAGCACAGTGTGCTGGTTTCAGCTGCGGTAGAGTTAATTTCCTTCCCAATGGCTGGTGTGAGGCTGTGTTTTAGATATGTGCTGAACACAGGGATGATAATATTGAGCTAGTTTTGTTACTGCTGAGCAGGGCTTGCACAGAGCCAAGGTATTTTCTGCTTTTTTCTGACACTCTGGTGAGGAAGTTGGGGTTGCATGGAGGCTGGGAGGAGACATATCCAGGACAGGTGGCCCAAACTGGCCAGAGGGTATTCCAGACCATAGGGCACTGTGCTCAGTATATAAAGGTAAAGGAAAGAAGGAGGAAGGGGAAGATGTTCAGAGCATTGTTGTTTGTCTTCCCAAGTCAGTTGATGGGGCCCTGCTCTCCTGGAGATGGCTGAACCCCTGCCTGCCCATGGGAAGTGGTGAATTAATTCCTTGTGTTGTTCTGCCTGCATGACTTTTGCTTTCCCTAATAAACTGTCTTTATCTCAATCCATGAGTTATCTCACTTTTTTCCCTTCTGATCCTCTCCCTTATCCCACTGATGGGGGAGTGAATGGTTGTGTGGGGCTTAGTTGCCGGCTGTGGTTAAACTGTGCTACAGACTATTAGTGTAAAAGAGGAGGAAAATGGAAAACAATTATGTTCAAAACACAATGCAATAAAGCAAAAATCTATGGTATTAAAATGGACTCACTCCTGTATTATTTTAGCATCTCATTTCAGGCTGTGTTTTCAAAGTGTTTTCTTTCTTTGATACAGCCCCGATACAGACATTTGAGATGTACAGATCAACCATATGAACTTTATGAAATGTCAGTAATTGCTGTCCATGAACATAAAGTCGTTATTTTAAACAAAAAAACCTACTTAGATTCCCCACTCCCCCTACAAAATAGGTGAAGAGATTAGCTCACATTAAGGTCCAGTGGCTTGCAAAATTAAAGCTGTTGGAGCAGAAAAAATCCCTGATCAGATATTTTAAAATCGGAATGATAAGATCAACAATGGGCTACCAATAAGCTTCAGAGTTTTTAAATAAATCACCTTGTATCTAAGGTTTCTTAATGTTATAAAGAATATTTTAGAACTCAGTATCAAAGTAAATAACTAGCAAAAATATAAAAACCAATTTCTTTAACTGTGTTATCTTGTCCATTAGATTAAGGCTCTGTGAGGTTTTCATAAAAACTGGGCAATCACTATAAGTTTTCCCCCATTACCATTTCAATGCAATAGACTAAAAGCAAGCATGTGTACATGTGTGCCAAAACCACACAATATATGTCTATATTGCTCTTTTTCATTAATATCAAAAAGGGTTGCACAGAGGAAGGAGGGAGCAGAAGTACCCGAACTAAAAACATTGTAAAAACCAAATTTCTGTAAATGGAAAAATAGGAAGCCTTTAAGCACAGGCTCATTTAATACCTGAGAATTAATAAGGTTAATATGTTTTTGCAGTCCACATGTTCATATAAATATGGCCTTTAAATATCTTGCTTTAGCTAAACACTTCCATGGATTGCTAGGCTGATGGTGATACCCTTTAGCAGGATCCTGCTTTTCATTGTCATTTTCATATGGGCTTTCTTGTGATATTTGTCATGCCATTGTCAAACAAAATTTTGCTTGTTATTTGTTTTTATATGATTAATTGCTACCAAACCATAAAGTTAAGATTGTGTTATAAGAGGGTAGCACTGTATGTAGGAGGGGTGGTGCTGTTGTGTGTAGAAAAGAGAAACATGTTGAAAAAATAAAAGTGACCAAAAAATAGAAATTCTTCCCATGGGAAAGTTTTCTTTGGGTTTATGATACAGATTTTATATTACACAGGAGTTTAATGCCGAATTAAAAATAAATAAATAAACCAGATCTTGCCAAGCGTATTATGATCTAGAATAACATACTGTTGTTGGCTGCCCTGATACACAGATAGTCCCAGATAATTATGCTGCAAAGCGTTACACAGTGCTTTCAAAGCACAGCAGCATACAACTTAAATTTTAAGCAGAAGAATTACTTGTTATTACAACAAATGACTGAACAAAAACTTAGACAAATATAAGTTTATCTAGTCACATTGTGGTTACAATTCCAAAAACAAGTCAGCTGTATGTGTTTGGTTTTTTCCTGAATGCTTGAAAATGTGGCTGGCAAAACAATGCTATCTGAAAGAATACACAGATTTTCAAGTATTCAAATGTGTTCTTTCCTCAGCTCATTTGTGACAAACCTTGAATGTGTATGTGTGTGTATGTGTAGATGTGTAGAGAAGAGTACCATGTCTTCTTTTTTTTTCAGGGTTAGCTTGGGTGTTTTTTTTTGCAAATAACAGCCACAAAAATTACATTTTCACATTTAGACACTGCATTTTTGAAACTTCTAAATGTTCATTTTACCCTTAAAATAAAGACTATACATGACTGATCTATACTTCATATGAGAAATAATTCAAACTTGAGACAGATTCCAGACAACATTTTAAAAAATGGTGATTTATGAGATGGATAATTCAAATTGCCTTTAAAATTTCTGGTTTACATCAAATATTTTGAAATATACATTAACCTTTGAGATGTTTTGGGCTGTTGGCCAGAATCACAAGTCTTCTTTGACAATAGTAGTGAGTTTTTTTCTATACACCGTTACCTTGATACAAAAAAACATTACCAATGCCACAAAAATAATTTAATATTTTTCTCAATAGTGTCATCTGCCTTGAAGTTTTATTTGGTATGTGTTTAGACGTCCAATCTCTGTGTTGGATGAACTGTGTGCTCCATGTGAGTGGGAATAAAGCTGTTGGGGAAACCAGCTGCACTAATTTGTTTGTTAGCTAACATTTGCTGAGGAGTGGCTCAAGGTGTTTTTTGTCAAGAATACTGCTGTCTTTGGTCACACTGTTTGTGTGGTCCAGATGCCTTTGGTAGTCTGAATTACCTGAGAAAGTCATAATAAAATAACTGGTGCTGCTGCTATCATTATTTCCTCTTTTCCAAAGGGTACAGTGTAGCTTATTTTCTAATTATGAAAAGTTAAATTGGTAAGACATCAAAAAAATGGAAATAGGTTTTCATTGCATTGTGGAGATTTTTTGTCACTCGTGGAATCACATCTTCCATCTTCTAAATTAATAAAACAATTTAATTTGCTACTGCACCACCTTCAATTCTCTTTCACGCCTCCTATAAGTTCCTATTCTCCTCCTGTAGTGCCCACAGTCACCTCCCATAGGCTTGAACTCCTGGCTGGGCAAGTGGCCACGAAGGGCTCACTGATTGCAGGCTGCACAGGGGCCAGCAGGGCATCAGAACAGGTGAGTTAGGGCAGCAGGCTCATGGCTACCTGTGGACACCATTCGTAGCCCATCTGCTAACTCTCAAAAGACTCGCTCCAATTAAATATCTTTGGCTCTTCTATTACTTTATCAAGCCTGGCTAAAATTGATCAGGGTTTTGTCAATGGCCAGGAGCTGATCAGGTCTGATGGACGAGTAGTCCTTTATTCATTCACATCCCCCTTTTTATCATTAGGAAACCAGCACAAGCAGCTCGTATGTGCAGAGTGTGTTAGAGGTGAGTGTTGGGGTGCTTTTGCCAACCCTCATAATTTGCTCTGTCTCTCTTGGTAAATCATATTTTTTTCTCTTTGAAAAGGTTTTTACTCTGGGTCATGCTATAACAAAATCATTCCTTTGAGATTCCAAAGGTTTTCTGCGGTTTTGCTGCACGCACTTTATAGAAAATTTGCTGGTCAATTCATTTGAATGCTCTGATGTGGTGAGTTCACACATCATGTACTAAAATCTCGTAAAGTTTTGAGATCATATCAAGAGTAAATTCAAATGTTCCATCTAATTTAAGCAAAAGGCAGCCTTTGTGAAACTGCTAACTCAGTTTTCTGGGTTTTTTGCTTATTTTTAATTTTGATTAAAAAGGAAAAAATATCTGCATTTATACTATCTTGGCCTGGGTATGTTCAGTTATTTGCCTGAACCCCTCCTCTCAGTACCCTTTAGTTAGTTTTGACCAAATTTTACAGGTTTTATGGATCACAGATCAGAGGAAATGTGTGATGTAGATTGCAAAATTGGAGAGAGGGACCCCATTAGTGACCCAGCTGAAGAAAATACTGCAACCACTGTTCAGCTATCGTTAGACATCAGAGAATCTGCATAAAGCAGATGTGCTTCCTCTGAGCAGGAAATGCTTACTGGAAATGCAGCATCTGTAGGGGGAGAGAGTATCAGCTGTGCCAAACAAATCCATAGGAAACTCAGCTTGTTTAGCTCTAGCTCTCACTAACCTGTGAATGAGAATGCTATTGAATCTGTCATATGTGAGAGGGTGCACATGCATATTCCTTCAGCTAGATGAAAGCAAGTCTTGCTATTTCCTAAACACTGCTACAAATGTGGATTCAATTGTAAAGTTTTTGAAATGTGCATTTCATTTGCAAGAGATCTTATGTTGTGTTTCATCTACTATTCTTTCTAACTCCTCAGCAACAACACAACTCAATACAGCAAGATTTACTGTCGCTCAAGTCAGATTACTGAATGTTCCTGGTTTCATAAAATATTATGCCACAAACTGCACCATGGAAAAGAAAGCTAAAAGGCTGAGAGGCACTTATCTCTCTGGTATATTACTCTCCATTTAAAAAATGCACAGGTAAACAGTATCACATACTTCTAAGCCACTGATGTTATTTAACAGAAAGTTCCTATGTTTTATGTCTAGTACTGGACATCTGAGTTGGGTAGGCATGAATAAAAGTGGCTGCATCATTTTAGGATGTTTTGTAGCACAAGCTCTTTTAAGAATTTGTTAGAATCATTGGGCTACTTTTCTTGTTTGCCTCTTATATGCATTTGATTTGGTGCATTTCTTTGATTTTCCTTTGGAAGGAAAAATTCCAGTTTCATCCTACTCATATATTTTGTTACTTTTGGCATCCCTAAAATACTTAGAGTCTGGTCTGTCATGTGCTGTTGAACTAGAAAATCAATTAATGTAAGGAATTTAGTATATCCCCATTGTTTTACACCACCTCAAAAATACTGCAGGGTTTCAATTACTTAATTAATTAAATCTCAAGTTCTATAAATGCATATAATCTGGACTGTAAGAACTGAAAAACCATCATTCTTTTCAAGAACTGTGCTTCCTTCCCATTAAAGTTCTGTGGTGAAATGGACTTAGACACTATGACCCAATTATTCTTTTAAAATTTTTAGTTGACTTTTGGATGAAAACTGACTTAAGAAGGAAACTTTACTGAAAACAATGAATAAAATTGCTAGTTTGCAAATGGAAATCTTTCTATAGGAAGTGCTAGCTGTTCTAAGAGTACATTAGTTCAGTTGTAGCCTGCACAGTTTCTATGGTGCAAAACTCCTCAAAATGAGCAATCTGCTTTAGGATTGCTTACAGTGAATTTTAGAGAAGCAATTCAGCATCAAAAGTCTTTGATTTGAGAAACAGGGTTTCTAATAAAAAAGGCAATGGGATGACCCAATGTGGTTGAGCTGGTCAGTAAGGAATGCTCCCCTCTGTGCTGGTGGATCCTCCTGGGCAGCAGAGAAGGGTTTGGGAACCCTTTGAAAAATCATTTCTCCAAGGGCTCAGCCACATCAGTAATACCACAGTCTAATTCAGCATACTCTAATAACCACATCTGAGCCCTCTAGAGGTTTTTGTTGTAGAATCAATTTCTACAAAAATACCAGTCTGAAAGTATATATTTTTCAGTGGTGCAAGGACTGTAAAAAATTATTTTTGTAATGAGGCAGCATTTTCTTTCCCCATGTGAAACACTGGTGGAAATCACGATAAATAAATGCAATGTCAGGTTAAAAAAAATGTTGTAGTTTCATGTTGTTGGTTTGCAAATTGAATTTTTACATAAAATTTACACTAAATGGAACCTCATTATACAGGGATGAGGTCCAGTATGATCCAAATCATTAAAATCACTGTACTGCTTAATGATTCACTAAGTGGTACTGCAGTGCCATAAATTTAGTACTAGTTTCATGATTCAAAACACCAGACTGAGACACCAGCAAATCGTATGTGGATCATTAAATTTACAATGAATGTCAGAGATGAAATAAGGGGGAAAAAACACTTTGAGAGATAGGGATAATATGTGCTCTAAGGTGACATCCATCAAGATAAATGATCTTATACCACTTCTGCTTGGATAATAATGGGGGGTTGTTTTTTTGTTATTCTTCATTTCATAATTTCTAAAGGAGTTGAAAGTCTAAACCTTTTAAGAATTAAAGTATCTGTCATTTTCTGAGTACCTTGTGATCTATTTTATTTGTATTTATACAATATGCATATGCTGCTACATTCTCCTCTGACCACATTGGGCCAGATTCTCCCCTTGGTATGATCAAAATAGTTTGGCTTTGTACATTCTACAATAGTGGATTAAAATAGTGTAGCTAGTACACTAAAAGTGCTATCACAACCCTTGAAAATAATGTTTTGAGGTTTTGAATACATATAATGGGTGATCAAATAAAGAAGCTCCTTTCTGACAGCAAAAACAACTGCAACAACAATAATAATAATAATAATAATAATAATTTATATTTCATTAGCGTGCACATTCTAACTTACCTATGCAAATACAAAAAAAAAAAAAATCTAAAGAAGCAGTTCAAGGTACAAGCATGGGATACTTAATTTTATCAGTTTTAGGAGACTGAATAGTTTGCTTTTCCTTTGATTGACTATTTAATTGTTTTAATTCTCCACAAATAGCTGCTCTCCATCATGAATCAGGCATCAGCAAAACAGTAGACAACATGTGGGCTGCATTTTTCAGAACCAACATATCCTTAAGTGAGGGGTAATGCACAGATTTGAAAATAAAAAATATTCACGGAATTTAAATAAATAAATAAACAAATGTCAACCAAACAGTGTGTCTGGATGGAAGAATTTAAATTTTTATCCAGAAATAAGTAAATTCAATAGAATTAAATACTGTTTAAGCTATTTCACTGTCTCTTAGATCTAATGACACTGTATGGAAATGTAAGAATTCTGAAATTGCGTATCTAGGCAAGAGGCAGATTTTCCAAATTTTTGCCCTACTGTCTTATTTAAAATAGCATTGCATTTCAATGCACTGAGATGCCAAATGCAGCAAAAGTTAGGACACAAATGCTGTGAAATATAGTATTTCACAAAAAAAAAAAAAAAAGGTAAAAATTACAGAATATAAAGGCATAAACCTTAATGCCATTTCAGAAATTTTATATACTGGCTTCTTTTTAATTTTGACTTAGCTAGCATAAAGCATGTGAAAAAAAAAATGGGATTTCTTTCCACATTTTATTTCTTTCTGAAATGGAATACAATTAAGCTACTTGCCACACAGCCAGAAATGCAAAATATAAATATTCTTTTACAAAATTCTCATTAGTCAGTGTGTATAACCTTGAACCCACCTACATTTTGAGTTGCTACTATGTTCAATTATTAGTAAGAACAGTTTAGGAAAATATAGGAAACCTCCAGAATATTTGTCTCTGACTCTTTTTGTGTCCCTCAGTAATGTGTCCCCTGCTCAGTGCTTCTGTCCACATTTTTAATGTTCTGGCTTCATGAGCAAAGAGTGTCTCTGTTGCCTGCCCTGACCACCTCTTTTTTGATTGAAAATGTAAGATTTTCTGCTGTTCTTGCTGACTTCTCAGTTCCTTCCTTAACCCCTCTCTGTGGAATTTTCATCAATCCACAGGACTGATACCAAACACAGTGCACACTTTGCACAATGGAAACAGTGATTCGTGTTATTACAACAATACAAGTTTAGGCTGATTGTAGCAATTCCTTTTGGATCAAATATCAAAGTGGATGTGCAAATGTGTTTTTTTGCACATCCAAGAGCTTAAGCCATAGAAAAGTCTTCAAGGTCTATGCAGGTCTTGAATTGGTTTGAAATTCTATTTTACACACTCATTTTAAGTCACTGCCTGCCACAGGATTTTTTTTCTAAAAAGATTGTTTATAAATATAGCATCTGTTGTACGGAGGTTGCAGGCTGTTTGCACTGTGAAATTGTACTTGAAAACAATTTATGGCAGCCAACCTGGATTTATTTTTTTTTTCTTCACACTAGTCTTGTAAAAGTGGAAAGTGAGATGAAAGAAAAATGAATTCATTTACTTTCAGACACAGGAAATGCTACTAAATTTGGATATGTGAAAATCTTGAACTTTCACTGGGGAAAAAAATAAATGATTTGAGGCCCTAGTGATCACACAGAGGATCCAGACAATTTGACAGGTATGAATTTATCTCACTTGTGAATGAATAACCTTTGGTAACTCACTTGAGACTTAAATATTCTGAACACATTTTCTCTAGAACACTTCAAAAGACACAGTTCATTTCTGTCTCTACCAAACAGCCCCTTTGGTTACCTTCAGTTTACTGAGTTTTTTGCTTTGCAAGTTTGCAAAATTAACATAATAAAAGCCTACCAGTAAGTTTTACTCACAAAGGAGTGAAACTAGGTTAACTCTTTGATTATTCTACAGTCTAAAAAATCTGGTTTTTTATCAGCTGGGGGAGGCTTCATTGATCTCCTCTAAATCTTGTTCAGCTGTATATGAAATTTCCTTAAAAACACTTTAAAATACAGGCATACATTTTCAAAGCAATGCTTGAACATATTCAGTAGGTGACTTCGGTGTCAGATGTTTTGTGTGAGGTGGACCAAGGTGCACCTCCAGGAAGTGCTGCATGCCCTCAAAGGAAGCAGAGAGCTGAAGATATAAATGAAAGTGGAGGAGAAGGATAGCACCCCAGCTGAGAGTGGTGTGTCATGGGTTAGAAATGATCTCAGTCTTCTGAGTGTGCTTTGTAGATGGGTGAAGCACACTAAACTAGTAGTTTAAGGTTACTTAAACTTAATAACTATGTTCCTTCACCAGTCACTAATTATGAACTGGCAACTATGATACATAAAAGAGGATCCAGTTACTCATCTTGAATATGCTTTTTGAAATTTAATGATAAAATAAATATAATAGAACTTGGAAACTAAAACTTGAAGAGAGAAACAAAAAAGGGCAATGAATATGAAAGTCACTGGTGCTTTAAACTTTGATTTATGTTTGTCAAGGTTAAATGTTTCTGTGCTTATGCTGAACATCTGTCATAATGCAAATTTCTAAAGAGTCTTGTATAATATGTAAAAATTATTATGATTTCAAAGTTTACAGAAGTTTGAGTTATTAAAAATATTTTATTGTTTCATAATTTTCTGCTGAGTAGGCATGTGGAACTGGGAGACCACGAGGTTACAGAATGGCTAAGGTTGGAAGGTACCTGTAGAGATCATCAGCTTTGGATTCTAAAATCTAAATTTAGGTTTCTAAATGCAAGCACCAACATGTGAGTTAGGTACCTAAGCTTTCATCTAGTCAATAAAATTAATAGAAGATGAGAGTTCTTAAAATCACTCCGAAGCAACTAATGATATTTAGTCAGATGTACAGCCTTGCTTGTTTTGGCTGACATTCAGCTGACCATAATGGGAATTGTATTGGGTCTGGCAGAGATGGATGGAGCTCGTTTCCCCAGAGCAGCCCTCCCAGTGCTGAGCTTTGCATTGGTAGCTGCAAAGGGGCTGGTAACACCCCGGTGCTTTGGCCACTGCTGAGCAGCGCTGGCACTGCATCACTGCCCTCTCTCCAATGTTTCACCCTCACCTGTAGGAGAGGGGTGGGCAAAATCCTGTGAGAGGACACAGCCAGGACAGGTGGCCCAAACTGAGCAAAGTGATACTCCATACCACATGGTGACTGCTCAGATATAAAAGCTAAGAGGGGGGAATTGGTTATTTACAATACTTGCCTTCCAAAGCAGCCCCAACAGGTGATGAAGCTTTGAGTCCCAAGAAGTGGCCAAGTATCACTTGGTGATGCAAAGGAGAGAATAATACATTTGACATTTTTGCCTTTTCTTGTGCACACGCAGCCTTTCATTTTTGCTATAGTAAACTGCTTTATCTCAACCTAGACGATTTTTTCCATCTAATTTTTCTCTCCATCTGACAAAGGCGAGGATAGAGGAGCTTGGTAGGCACCTCCTGTCCGGCCAATGTCACCTGACCACAGGAGCTTAGACTCTTAATTTACTTACAGGTATTGATATTTTGACAATTAAAATGGGGTTTGCACCATGCACTGAACAGACTTGGGAATGTTTATCCACTCTGTCAATAGTTGTCAAATTCATGCTTTGGAAATTCACCAGCCCTGTAGGCTCCTTCTCATATGGTATCACCAACCTGGAGAATACATGCATGCTTTTTCCCCGTCTCTCTGCAAAAGTCCTCTTTCATCTGCATCTGAGGAGTTCTATTCTGCAGGCCTGAAGGAAGTACACTGACACAGTTCTTTTTATATACATTTATGAGACTAAGTGTAGCAATTTGTTCATTGCAATGGTGTCCTGATAGGGCAGCAATGGCCCAAGCAGAGAGGTTTTACTTCTGTGAGTGATATGCATCGGTGCTGATGTTCCTGTTGTCACCTGAGTAATACATCTGCTACAGGTCTGACCTTCTGAAACCACATTAAGGAGACAAGTATGAGCTAGGTGACTGATAATAGCTGATGCACGTGCTTCCTAGATCTCATGCTCTCTCTGCTTCATCTTTTCTTCTGTAAAGCACTAAAGCTAAAAAGAAAACATGTCACTCATCTAAAAAGGATTATAAGCTTTCTTTGAAAACAATAGTGTAATTTAAACAGGCTAGATCAATAAAAGAAATATATATGTCTTCAAGCAGCACAGTGACACACTTTCTTGTATCTAGAGTGCATTGTAAAGTAGTCAGCATACAATATCTTAACTAATACAAAAAATGACATATCAATCACTTTTATTGTGCTCCATCTTCATATGACATTTCAGCTCTTTGTTTAGATAATAATAATTGTACACAACTCTGTAGAGCTTTGTTTCTTTAGTCTACCCATGTCTAAAGCATTGTTATGTTTAATAGGAGGATTTCTACTTACAGTATAATTACATTGTATGTATAATTACATTGTATGTATCTAATTAGTCTAACACTGTATTAGGTATTGATTGACAAGATGGGCTGAAACATTGCATGAAGAGATTTCATGGTAAATATCAATGTTTGGTTTATAGCTGTAAAGAGATTTTAAAACCTACCTTGGTTAAAAATGGTAGTTGTGAATTATGACAGTTATAGTTTCACATTATTACTGATTTACCCGCTGGACTGCATCCACAGCGTGAAACTACTGTATCAAGGTATGGAATTAAATTGCTTTCACAGGATATGCTATTCATTTATATATTAAAGGGTTTTTCATATAAGCACTCATGCTCTAAATGCAACACACAATTTTAAAACTACATTTTACCAGAAATATGCATAAAAGGCTTGAAAAGAGGAATTCTTGTGAATCCTCCCAGTCTCAAAGGAATCTCTGTTGCTTCCTGTAAAACCTTCACAGCTCCATGAGCAAACTGTTTTAAAAATCCTGTAAGAATAGATGGTTGAAGATAACAAGATCCTGTCTAATCAAAAGGAAAAGGAACTCTCAGAGCAAAGTAGATCTCAAGGCATATCTACATTTGTACTTTTAACTACAAGCTTTGCCTAAAAGAGGAGTTTGTTTCTTGTGGTGCTTAAGTCTGGTTTGTGGCCTAATGCTGAATAGGAACAAATGTCTGTGTTACTAATACCCTGTGAATTAAAATGGATAACTGATAGTATATTTACAGTTTTGAAAAATCAAATATATATGAACTCTTGTGAGAAAATGTTGCCGTTGTTAATGGCACAGCAGTGTAAATGCAAACACTTGTGATTAGATTTGACACAGTAATATCAAAGAGTGAGGGACAAGGTATCTCTCAGAAATATGTCTATTTGGAATTTTATGCTTCCAAGTGACTGCTGCAAATATTTTCTCTGGTCATTTTACAGCGAGTGCAGCCAAGGTTCACACATTTTTCAGGTGGGTTACTTAATAAGGAGGCTCACCAAATCTTGCTTGTTTGGGTAGTTCTGAGTAGTGTCATACACTGTGATGAAACCTGGAAGTGATAAAGCTCTGGGTTCTTACAGGAAGGCTTTAGTCCTACAGAACAAAGACATGAATAAGCTGAGTAAGAAGAGATCTCTTTTGGCTGAAAGTGCTGCTGAATAATTGTTGAAGTAACCAAGAATCTAAATGGAAACTAACCAAGAATCTTGTTCTGGAAACTTGAGTCTCTATAATAGTGGTGATAGTGACTAATTCTTCATACTTTTGCTTTTAATTTTTTTTAAATAATTTTAAATCACTGCTCTTAATTTCTGTCACCTGTACTCCATGAGGCCATCAATGACACATTGCTCTATTTCTTGCTTAACTGAACTTGAAATTAAACAAAACAAAACAAAACCCAAAAAATCACACCAAAAAAAAAAAAAAAACCAAAAAAAAAAAAAACAAAAAAAAACAAAAAAAAAAAAAAAAAAAACCAAAACAAAACCCAAGGAAAAAAAAAGGGGGAAAAAAGAAAAAAAAAAAAGGAAAAAAGGACAATTAGGGAGTTTCACATAGCCAATGTCTCAAATATGTCATGCCACTAGTTTTCCTGGAGTTTCCTTATGTTGCCAGTAAAAAATAGGAAACTGATGCCAGTCTATTTAGGAATAAACAAATACATAAACTCATGTTGACCTTGTCTTTTAAGGTTAAGGTGTGCCTCATAGGAAACTTTCCCTCATGAAATCATATGCTTGCAGATGACCTTGTAAATGTTTATGCATTTCCCTCAGTTTTTTCATTTTAGAGTTGTCCTGATTAAGTGCACTAGAGTCACTATATATTAATGTGACAGCTCAAATTACGGGTAGCTTGTAGAATAAAAAAGTAGGTAAATTGGATAAATGGGGTTATACTGGGATAGCTAAATTAATTAATTTTCTAGGAAAAAACAGAGTCTCTCTTATACTTAAATATCTAGAAGGTGATTATTTGTAAATAAATAATGCATAGAGAATACTTTTAATAAATGTAGTTGGTCAGATTTATTATTCTCTGCCAGCAAGTATTTTGCAATAATTTCAGCAGAATGTTCCAATCTGACATCTAACCTAAATCTTCACCACTTTGCTCATCCTACCCCTCCATTTTCTAAATTCTCATATTTCTGAGTCTGCACCTAATAGCAATGACTGCTATGGAACCTTTAGCACTTGCAGAATTATTAAACATGGAAACAGAACCTCACTTAAAATAGTGCCAGAATGCCTCAGTCTTCTTTTAGGATGTCTGCCTTGAAGGTGAAAGAGAAGGTTAATTTTATCAGCTCCTCAGTTCTTCTACCTTTAGATCTTTAAAGGCTGCAGGGATAGACTACTTGCATTTATGATTTTGTGATGTAGACTTCTGTCCATCATGACTGAATGCGGTAGCCTCTTCCCTCTCCTGAAACTCCTGCAGCAGCCTCTGCTATCAGTGCATAATGATTTTCATTGATAACAGATACAGATGGATTTATTTTAACCTTGTAGCTTACTTGTCTAGTTCCAGTTGAAGGTTTCATATTGTCAGATTTCTTTAGAGTTTCAGACAGTCCTAACAAAAATCTGAATTTACAGCTAGTCTGGCAGGATACCAGCTAACTACATTGAGGTCTGATGTAGAAAGAATGTCAAAGTGCCATATGAGGAAGGATCAATCCCTAACTCTGACAATTAAAATGTTAAGTAGCTAAATAAATGATGTTTCTCTTGGTACAGTTGTGTCTCCTTAATGATGTATCTTTACTATGAATGGTGAAATTAATGTCAAAAAGGTGGCTCTGTTTGCTAAATTAGCATACAATTCTCACAAAGATTTAGCAATTTCTACACTTGGAATATTCTGAAACACAGACCATGTTCCTGTCATGGCAAATTAGGTCAATATAGAGAAACATGGAGTCATGGGATGATGAAACTTTAAAGAATACATTATCAACTGATGTCTTTTTAATTTAATTTTTCTTCTGTGACATTTAACAAATTGAATGTTAAATGTTGAGAGACACAGAAATGCTTTGTTTGATTACTAACAAACAGGGCAAAAGAGTTCCCTCAGCTGGTTTGTAACATAGTGATATAAAGCTGAGCTTAATGATAGATTTTGGAGATGCTGCTGAGGTCCCTCATCCCCCAGGTATGTTAGAGGTTGGTGTGCCATGATACAGTCCACATGATTTATTAAGCTTTTTGTGTACTTTTATGGAGCTACTTCAGTTTTGCCTTTGCCATATCCCATGAGGAATTTTTAGAATCTCAAGACTTTGCAAAAACAAATGCAGCAGTTCTGCAATCCACATACCTCAGAAAGTACTCTCTGTCATCAGCACATATCATTATCTTGAGCGAACAACTGTTTTTTCATGTTTAAAAAGGTGAGAGATTTGGTAAAGTCAGTCAGAGTTGAACACTGAATGAATCCCCTTCCCTACTTACAAGGGTGGAAGTCACGCACAGACACAATGAGAGCAAGAAAAGTTAGCTTTTCATATTTAAACATTTGTCTTCTTAGGTGCAAAACAGAAAGGGCAACATAAGTTTCTGCATTTAACAGCAGAGGTCTATAAGGTAACAATGAAATTTGTGTAAAAACTTCTTCCTTCTAGGTCTTCAGCCAGGGGACTAACAGAGCAGACTGCAAACTCATGATTCAAGGGCATGTGTATTATATTTTAGACCAGCATTATATAAGATATGTATTAGTCAGTTCATGTCAGCACGTCCTAAACTGCAGCCATGAATATTGTAGTGCACTCTGAATGCTTCTTCATTGAACACTCAGGGCAATGAAGTCATTGAAAGGATCATCACAAAATTTAAATCATGAAGTCAGGATACATCTTGGTTTCCTGCTAATACCAACAATATTTATAATTAGTAAATTATTGACCATGTAACATCTCATTTATTAATAAATAAAAATAGATATACATAATTCTATCCCTGAGACAAACATGTTTTGGGATTTGCTCACTTGGAAAAAAATATGGAATGCGAAATAGCAAACAGGTCTCCTAACTTCTGCCCTGGCTGCTCCTAACTAGATCACACTCTTGAATTATAATTTAACTGTATGACTAATATTATATATACAACAATAAATGAGACACTTGGGGCATGGGACAATGAACTTAAAACTCTGCCTCTGTTTCAGGACTGTAATTGTTTATTTACTTCTGTGTGATTCAAACCTGAAAGTATCCTCTTATACCCCAGTGTTTATATTATAAATGTGGGTACAATCGCTCTTTTTTCTTGCTCTTTTTGTAAGTGGCAACTGTGGTGAAAGGGGTAAACATAATTTTGATTCCAGTGATGATCATTGCTTCAGGGATGTTTGATTTTTTTAAGACAAAAAGTAATTTACTCTGTAATACATAAATAAATTGACATATATTTAAAAAATTCCTTTCTATAAAATAATCTGGCATTAAATTTGATGGTAAATGGAGGAGTTAGAATAGAACTGTGGCACTTGTTGGTGAGGCCTTTTACATAAGACCATGAAACTACTGGCAGTCCTGCCTGACTGATGACGTGAAGTGAATAAATTGTGCCTCCCTGTCCAACAGTCCAGGTGAATGTGCTAGATCATTACTCTTGTATTCTTCTCCTTACCTCTGCCCATTTCTTCTCCCCACTTCCTCTCATCTCATCAGAACAGGAGGTCATAGCTCTGAGGTGTTGTGGTACTGCTGCTGCTTCCTGTAGCACATACAGTTCAAAAGTAAGGCCTCAGGCAATGAGGATCAAAAACATCTCTCTTGTGTCTGATGCAGGAGTTTGAGAAATGGAAAGTATGGAAACAGCAGAGTTGCAATGCACTGATACACCCTGGGGACTGCCCCCTGGAAAGCTGCTTTGCAGAATAGTACCTGGGGGTCCTGATGGACACTAAACTCAATGTGAAGCAGCCAGTGCCCTTGCCACAGGGAAGGTCAATGGCATCCTGGGCTGATTTATATGGTTGCTGCTGGGGCAAGGGAGGTGATCCTTTCCCTCTGCTCAGCACTGGGGAGGTCATTCCTGAACTACTGTCTAGAATTCTGAACTTCTCAGTCCTGGAGAGTGGCAGACAGTACTGGACAGTTCTCCAGGTACACTCGAGAGAATCCAGCAAAGGGCTGTGAAGATGATGAAGGGGTTGAAGGACCTCTTCTATGAGGAAAGGCTGAGAGAGCTGGGATTATTTAGCTGGGAGAAGAGAAGGCTCAGGGGGAAAGTTGTCAATGTATGTAAATATCTGCAGGGAGTGTCAAAAAACCATGGAGCTAGGCTCTTTTTCAGTGGTACCCAGTGTCAGGACCAGAGGCAATAAGCTCAAGATGAAACACAGGACATTTCCTCCTAACATCTGGAAACACTCTTTCACCATGGGGGTAACTAACCTCTGACACAGGTTACCCAGAAGGGCTATGGAATCTCCCTCCTCAAAAGTTATTTGGACATGGTCCTGGGCAACCTTCCTGTTTATGCAATGGAAGTTAAACCAGGTAACTTCCAGAGCTCCCTTCCCACCTCAGCCATTGGGCAATCCTGTGGAAGGCTGAGAGGCATGTGGAATGTAGTATTTAAATCTTTATTTGGGAATGCCAGGTTAGAGAATGGTGATGTCAGGAACATCATGCTGGTGACCTGGCTTAGGAAATTAATTTGAAGGTTGATTGTTATACGCAACTTTGTAGTGAAGTTAAGGAAAGACCTTGATGCTGTACTTAGGTGGTGAGGATATAATTATTTCAGGGGTAGGAAGTAGATGATTTCTAATTTCACACATGCTGCAAAAGAAGCTTCACTTAGGTCTCCTTGTGTAAAAGAGCTATCACCCTTAATGCCTTCTGTTGAATTGTTTCCTCTGTTTCATCCCCTCACATGAAAGGAAACAAGTATATTTACTGCTTGGACACATGATCTGGAAGCACAGAAGGTACCTTCAATGCCTTTTATTTGCAGAGTAAGCTGCTAAACCATGGCCAGAAATGTTATTTAATATATACTTCCTCCTTAGTAATAGCTAAAGCTTTTTCATGGATAGAATTAAGAGGCTTTCTACAGAACTTGCTGGCTGCTGAGAGGCAGCTATGTGCTCCCACTGATTTATGCTGTTATTCTCACTGAGTCTTAGCCATCTAATCTGGGACCTTGATAGCAGAAAGGAAGTCAAGCCGCTTAAAAGTTTAGGCATTACAAACCCCAGTACAGCAGCACCCAATTCATTTCATATATCTTGCCCTCAGTGTCTAACACATACATTTTATCAGCAGCTTGTAGGGCATGCAGTCAGACAATTTCCATTATGGTCAGTGAAATAGCATGGTTAAAATCCTGTGCAATGCTTTATAAATTTAAATTTAAGCATAAATGTTCTGTAACAAGATTATTGTATCTGATATGATGGTTGGAGAAAGCTCACTCATTTTGTATTGTCAGCACTTGGAGCAGTCATTGATGTATTAAGCTCTTACACAAGTCATGGCATCTTACTTGAACCAACGTGCAGCCGCAAGGGATTTCACTTGAAAGAGTAGATGCAAGATACACATTTATAACAGTGAGGGCAATCAGCTTTGCAATGGATTAGTGAAGAATATGGTAAATTCCTCATCACTTGGAGTCCTTTTATCAATGTCAGGTGTCTTTCTAAAAGAAACAATCTATTTCAATAACTCTTTATTAGGTTATATGCACAAATAAGGAGAAGAAATCTACAGTTTTCATGCAGAAAATTGGTTTAGATTAGCACAGTTTCCACTTCTGTTCTTAGCAATTTATGGTAAGTAAGGTTATGAGAAAAAAAAAATAATTGAGACAAACTGCCAGATTGTTTCCCTCAAAACCACTAAAACAGGAAGTGAACTGTGACAGTATTGTCCTGAAATTGCTGCCTTAACAATCAAAGAATCATAGAATTGTTTAGATTGGAAAAGACCTCTAAGATCAGTGAGACCAACTGTTAACCCACTAGAGGCAAGTACACCACTAAACCATGTCCCTAAGCATCACATCTGTACATCTTTTAAATATGTCCAGGGATGGGAATTCTACCACTGTCCTGGATGACTTGTTTTGATGTTGAACAAATCTTATCATTAAAAAAAATTCCCTAATATCCAATCTAAAACTTCTCTGGTGCAAGTTGAGGACACTTGGCCTTATTCTGCCACATGCTAACTGGGAGAAGAGACCAACCCCCACCTGGCTACAGCCTCCTCTCAAGTAGTTGGAGCGAACAAGATTCCCCCAGCTTCCTTTCCTTCAGGCTAAACAACCCCAGCTCCCTCAATTGCTCCTCACAGGGCTTGTGCTCCAGACCCTTCCCCTGCTCTGTTGCTCTTCTCTGAACTTGCTCCAGCACCTCAACACTTTTCTTGTAGTGAGGGGCCCAAAACTGAACACATGATTTGAGGTGTGACCTCACCAGTGCTGAGTACAGGGAAAAAATCACTGCTCTGATCCTGCTGATACAGGCCAGGATGCCACTGGCCCTCTCGGCCACCTGGGCACACACTGGCTCATGTTCAGCAGCTGTTGATCAGCAGCTCCAGATCCTTTTCCACCCAGCAGCTTTCCAGCCACTCTTCTGTGGATAGATAGAATGTAGGAGACTAGAGATACTGATGAAGGTAATTTCACCCCTAAGGAGTTACAGCTGTGCTAATTATCAACAAGAATTAAGAACAAGCCTGCCCTTAATAGGCCACAGCTGGATCCAGTTAGGAGGGTATTGGAAAAGAGTAGGCTGGCTGGTTGAGATGTAAGATGGAGTTTGTTGGCTGTGCAGAGGAGGAGAAGGAGTCAGTGCTGTGAGGAGCTGCCCATGAGACATCACCAAGAAGGTATGAAACCTTTGCAGCAAGATGACAACACTCTTCCCCTTGCCTGTAGCGCTGCCTGGGGTTGCTGTGACCCAGCTGCAGGACTCAGCCCTTTGTCTTGTTGAACCTCACACAGCTGGCTTCACTCCATCAATCCAGCGTGTCCTGATCCCTCTGCAGAGCCTTCCTGCCCTCCAGCAGATCAACACTCCCACCCACCTTGCTGTAATCTGCAAATTTACCGAGTGTGCACTCAATCCCCCTGTTTGGATCATGGATAAAGGTGTTAAACAGGGCCTGCCCCAGTACTGTTTCCCAGTGGGAAACACCACTTGTGACTGGCTGCCATCTGGATTTATTTCCATTCACCACCACTTTGGGCTCAACCATCCAGACAGTTCTTTACCCAGGGAACAGTACATCCATCCAAGCCATGGGAAGTCAATTTCTCCAGGAGAGGGTGCCCCTTTCAGAAGAAAATCCACTCTAAATTTAACCCAAATTCTGAAACTCCTGGCTCCACAGGTATACTGAAAACTTTTTTCTATTCATTTATGTATTTTAAAACATTGTCATCTCTGTCTGCATATGATGGATCTGGCACTTACCTACATACAGCATAGAATTTTCTGAAGCAAATCTCTTTTGTCAAAATGAGTTTTGCAAGTATAAACTCCATTACTTACACGTGTGAATGCTTATGACTACATATTTGAAAGCGTCTTTCAAAACATATTCTGTTAAATAAACACGCAAATTAGCAAGACTAGTATGGTTCTTCAGATGAAATCTTTCCTTTAAAATAAATGTGATATTTCACTAGAAGTAAATGGAACCTCTTATAGAACTGGGTTGATAAACAATATTGAGTTTGTGTAGATTTGTAGCAATTGATGTTTTAACAAAATTGGAAATGCATTTTAACAGGCATTTTATCTTGACTTGTCTAAAATAATAAATTTCAGTAACCCAACCTAGACATGATAAAGGTATGAATCAACTTTTCCACCTTCTTTAAACAGAGATCTCAGGCATGTATTGTACCTGTGATGGTGAAAAGGGGTTTGGATATTACACAAAGATGGGTAGCCCTTCATTCAATATCACATTGAGGGTTTTCATGCTGACAGAGAATATGAAATTCTTAGTCTCAGAAAAATATCATAGAGAAATAACTCTGCTGTTCTTTGCAACAATTTATTTTCTTTGCGACAATTAGCAAAATGCGGACTTCATTTATATTGTGGTTTAAAAAAAACCAAAACAAAACAAAAAAACCCCCTTTAAATACCTGAGCCTATTATCAAGCAAAATATTCAGATATATACTAATTCAGATGTAGAACATATGCTTGCATCCTACTTTTTAAATGAAAATTTTCCATTCACAAAAGACTGAAGAATCCGCCTCTTAAGAACTTTACTGCAAAATTCAGATTTCAAATGCTGAAGTGCAATGTTCTTCTGATGCTGTACTACATTCCACAAAAATACACAACATTCTTTTTGTTTGTTTTGCTCATTTTAGATAGGATTCATTACTTCTGTTAAATGAGCTGAAAATGATCAGGCACAGTGAGCCTGACTACATTAGCTACTGCTAGTTTTTACAACTCAGCTTTTTATTTTGACAAGCACAAATCTTGGATGACCTTTAGTTATTAGAAAAGGTATAGTAAATACCTTAATGCACCACAGCTGTGAAAAGTTGAGAAAGTACTGTGCCGGTTTTTAGGTCTTGCATTTGCTGTTATCAAGACAAGATGCACATTAAAAAGTACTTGCAAGTTGCAACTGCTTTCTGTAAAATTTGTTCTCCCCCCATTCTCTACTTGTGCAGATTCTCTAAGTCTTTTAGATGGCAGCCTAATGCATCTACATCCCTTTCTATGGCTTAGCAGTCACTTCTCTATTGTCTCTCCTTCTCATTGCAATATTTAAGTTATATATGCATGATGTTTGGGATGCTGTAGTCCTCCAAAAGACTACCTGATGACAGCTCTGGTGAAAAATATTTCATTAGGGAAAATGGTTGGGTGTTTGGGATGTTTGTTTCTTCAAGACAGAGGCTAATGAGTGGCTATATCTATCATCATTGTTTGCCAATATATAATACTATAAAGAGTTCTTGAGGTGAACTTTGGCATCAGGAAAAGTTTTCCAGCTCTTGAAGCTAGTGAAACTCTTTGAAAGAAATTAGAAATGGGTGTTCTAGAATCCCTTTGCCTGGATATTTTAAAGAATAAATTAAATAGACTTCTGGCAAGTATGGTCTTGACCAGCTCTCAGAGGAAAAGAAAGGTCTAGATTAAATCCTAACTCATTCTTGTTCTGTGTTTAATTACACTTTCCAGTCAGGATAAGTTTATTTTGTCAGCATGATTTAGTTAGAAAGCATATGCTTTGTGACTTTTTGGTAATTGTTAATAATGTTGTTTAGTAAATTGTCGCCAAATACCTTGCTGAAGAGGTTTAGCTAATGGATGCTATCTTTTTTCCTTTATTCTTTGGGACATAGAAGAACTTTGACAATAATGTGTAAGATACATATTTGATAATGGCTGTATATTTTCATATTTTCACCTGGGTTTTCATATATGGAGACCAGGCCATGCAATGACACAGTGCTCCTTTCTGATTTTTGATATTATTTGGTTCTTATTCACATCTTTGGGGGTCAGGGAAAATCATGAATGAATACACTCAAATTTTATGAAAAATAATCAAAAAATGTCTTAGGTTGGAAGACAGCTCTGAAGATCATCTAGTCTAGCCTACCCAAGTAGGGTGGGCTAGAGCAGATATCCAGGATTTTGTGCGGTCGGGTTTTTATTTTGTCCAAGGATGGAGACCCCACGGCCTCTTTGGGAAACCTCTTACAATGTTTGACCACCACTTCAGTAAAAGAAGTTTTTTTCTTGTTCCCATCACCTCCTGCACTTCCGTAAGTTTATGCTCCAGACTCAGGTGAGCCCAGTACTGGTTCCATCACTCCAGATGTTTCTCAATGTAAGACATTTTATTTACTTTTGTTGAATTTCTTGAGATTCCTTTTAGCAAAGTTTATTATACTTTTCTAATGATTAAGCACCTAACCCAACATGCTGATATGTCATGTTTTACTTGTACACTGCTGGGTGTTGTGTCAGTCAGTACATAGTAAATATCACTTCATGTATTTTCTCTACATATTTACATAATTAGAAATTAATCAGTAAAAGTTGGGTTATTTCTCACTTAAATTAATTGATTCTTTTTTCTATACTGTCCACTTTTCAAGCTTAATTATAAACTTTGGTAAGTCTACCTGAGGAAGAATTAGAGAAAAGGAAGCTCTCCAGTGTGGGTTTCATTCCATCCATAAAAATACATCTAAAACACATGTGTTGACTCACTATCTGGAAATCCTATTGTTCTCAACTAACTGCAGGTGGTGTTTTCATTAGCAATATTTGTCAACTACAGAGCAACGAGAAGTGGTCACTCTAAATGAGGGGATTTGGGAGTGTTGTCATTTCTTACCTAACACGGATGAAATACACATGGATTTACCCATTAGATAACAATTCTGTATATAAGTACAGAATTACTGTACTTACATTAAATACAGTTAAATACAGTTTAAATTAGTTAAATACAAGTTTAAATTCCCAGCCCTCACACCACAGGGTTTTAAAAGTAATAATGAAATAAAATGTTGTTAAAAATTATTTTACAAGTATTGACAAAATGTCCCTATATTTTAAGTGCAGCAGTGCTTTTCACTGAGTTTTAAATGCTCCAAAGCAAAATGTCCTGATTTTGTCTGGCCCTAAACACTAAAATATGCTTTCTTCAAGTTATCATCTAAATTATTGTCCATACTAGTTTCCAAAGAGTGATCCATTTCTGCCCTACAAGAAGGTAATAAAGAATCAAGTTACATCTGGTTTGATTTCCCTGTAATGAAACAGCCAATTGCCCCATGTCAGAAAAGATCTACTGTAGGTATTCTTCTGGGATTTACCTGGCTTTTGCCAGTCAATAAAGAAATAAGATCTAACATTTCATTTATAAAACATGAATTCCTCTGGGTTAGAAGTATCAAGAATGATAATAGGTTTTTACTCTTACATACAGAAAATTTTAGCAAGATTTTTTTGCTATTTACCATTAAGAAAACAAAAATTACCACATTCTTTGTGATTTTAGGGCTGGAATACTTATTTTACTATGCAACAAGATAGTTTTCTGCAGCTCTTACAAATGCTGAGCTGAATTAATAAGGAATGAGTTAAATAAAATTACTGTAACAAGCCTCACAAGTGAGATGAAGGATGTTCCAGTTTGCAGTAGAGGGGTTTTCAATGTACAAATTACCATATTGTAGCGAATTCCTCAAGGTACAATTTTTATTCTTCATTTATTTATCTTCCATGAATACTTCAACATTTGATTTTACTCAGCTTCTCCCTTGTCTTTGTCTGTTGCCTCAGCTGTATCAGGGTTTTTTTAAAAATTTGACTGCACCATTCCTCATCCAGATGATGCTGCTGATCAGAGGTAGTCTCATTCAGAATTTGGATACAGAAAATTGAGAAGAAATTAATTCCTCAGCTTGGAGGATATTACAGCCACTTTCCCAGAAATAATACTTTTGTCTGCATACAAGTTTTTTTTTAATCAAAAATTCGTATCAGAAATGTTAAAATTGTATTAGTCCTAGAAGCAGCACACACTTTGAGCTATTAAAGGATTCAATTTGACCATTCCTTCCACAGCTGCTCAGCCTAGCATTTTGCTGGGCCCTTTTATTCTCTGGTTCCCTTCAAACTTTTAAGTCTCTGTTATCTTAGCACCCCGAGTCACACCATGCCAACAAAATATCTCCCAGATATTCCTGTCTTCTTCCACTTAAATGCTGGTTGCCTTTTTTGCTCTTGCAGTACTCCAGAGTACACTGTTCCCCTCTTTCCAGTTCCCTCTCTGATCTGCAACCTGGGCTGGGAGGAACATGGGCTCTGCTGCTGGATGAATTGAGTTATGGAAATGCTGATGGATTGGGAGACCCATCTGGCCTGCTCCCCTGCCTCTCTCTTGGCCCCCCAGGTTCACCCAAAAACCTGTTCAGCCCCTTGATGGGCCAGAAAAAAAGGTAGTGCTGTGAGACAATCACAGTCCATCTGCAGAAAGCTGCTGTGCATTCCAAACCCCTGGTACCCCACACTCATCCTGGCATGTTTTGCTTTCTCTGAGAGAGCAATGAATTGCCTTTCTGTGTTTATGGGGTGCAAGAATCAGAAAGGTGCTGGTCTGTCTTGGTTAGAAGAGAGCCTAGGGTACTGGCTTCTGAATTTCCTTGGTTTAATATAGTCTGTGTCACTCACTGGCTGTATATTAAAGCCTTGGCTCTAGCTGAGAGGAATTCAGGTAGGTTAATTAATTAAACATTTTCATACTGGGGTTTACAAGACCTTTCAGGTCCACAGGGAACATACAAATGATGCCATCCTCTGGGATAATGTATCATGCTTCTTTGCCTCTGTGACTGCCTTTATACATAGCCCCAGAGTGGATTTTTAATATTTCTGCAACTTGTTGCTGATCAAACAATGTTCATGAAGTACTTTAACAATTTTTATCTTAGTCTTTGAAAAACAACTTGTAGTTTTTACATAGCTTCATCTCTGACCCACCTTCCATATCTTTACCCAAGGCATGAAAAGCCATCACCATCCAAGTAGCGTCAGTTGATAATAAATCCTCTAGCAATTAAGAAGAAAATCCCTTCTTAGTACTCTCCTGTATGCAATAGTCTTTCTTTGACACCTCTTTTTTTCCCCCACTTTTTTTAAAAATAAAAACAGATTATGTCTAAAAAGGAAAAGCAAATATATCTACATCTAAATGACATTCAAGATTGCAGCACCCTTATTAGCTGTTTTCAAGAAGTTTTGAAGTGGCAAGTTTAAAAAATTACCAAGAACAATGCTCCAGAAATTCATGTCAGTGACGAGCTCTGAACTAGTACACTGGCATTGCAAATCTCCTCACTTCATGTGTTTCTTCTTGCTCAGTGTGACATCACACTCACTGAGAAATAAACTCTTCTTCTTCTTTCAAATTCTGACACAATCACAGAGCTGGGGTTGGAAGGTGAAGCTTTTGAGGAGTGCCGTAATTTACCATTGTGCCACTTCTGCGCTCTAAATTAAGGGTTGCAGTGACAGTAACTATTGAGAAAATTAGGATGCTAGCATGGCAAGTCTTTTTTCTACTTTGGCAGAGTATTAAAATTTCTCACTACCGGTATTCAGCATTAATAGATAAGTTCCTAGCATCAAAGTGGAGGCAGAATGTGAAGGAGCTTGTTAGAACACAAATTAATCTTCATACAGCAATGAAGAGAGTTAGTGCTACATTATGAGTTTGGGTGGAATTCTCAAGTCTCTTCTCTTTCAGGTTCATGGTTATATATACTACAGATTCATCAATGATGTGTGTTATATATGATTTTCTTGAGTCACATCAGGGTAATGAGGGGACTTTTGCTTTCATTTTGGCCAAATTCAGCCTTTTTTCCTCCCAAAGAAAATTTCTTCTTTAAGTACCATACGAAGAAAAAAATTCTATGAAGAACTGAGGTGCTGTATTGCATCTGTATGTCTGTCATATGTCCGTCGCCTGGTAATTTTTGCAACGTGCTTTGAGTAGGGTGCCTACTCTGAAGGGAAAGAACATCTCCCTGAGCAGGCCCAAGCATTGATTTTGCCAGCAAGCCAAAATGAGGCAATGTAAGACAGATATTTGCTAAGTGTAAAGTAAAATTTGTCTTCAGCCATTTTTCCTTTAATGAATCATTATAGTTCTGCTATTGAAATATATTATATTAGCATAAAAATCCACTTTTAAATAAGACAATCAGTATTAGCAATCATATCTATTCTCTATAATAGTTTATTTACATGGTGCAGACAACTCAGACAAAACCATTTGTGAATAAATATTATTTTGTTACATTGCTAAATGTATCTTTTTGTATTTCCAAATCGTTTAGGCTGTCTTTGAGCTTAACATCCTTGAATGAAAGCAGCCAAGTTGTTTCCTTGTTTCTGTATTACTGAACTGCAACAGAATTCCTGGGCTGGCTAAATATTTGTGTGTGGCTCCCCCTAGACACCTAGGGCTCCAAACTCTGTAGACAAATATATGGAAATGTTGTTATATATGTTCATACATTTCCTGCTTTTAAAAAGATGGACATTATTTTTAGCACCACCAGGAGGGGAAGATGAACTCTGTCATAAGTAGATATTTTCAAACATATATTGAACTCATGACATCCATAGCCAATCTCCCAATATTTTTTAAATCTTTCGTCTTTGACCTTCTGTAGCTCAGAAGTAGATTGTGAATCTATGCAGATAGTCAAACACGTTAAAACCTAACGTTTGAAGCCTGAGCAACTTTCTCGTCTTCTTTTTTTCACTCATTAAGATAAACACCTACTTCCAGAGAAACCAGTTTTAGCTGTAGGAAAGGCAGGATGGAAACCCCTCCAGTAAGAAACTGAAGTGAGATCTTACAGTGAGTAGCTGTGATGGTTTCAACAATAGTTCTCATAGGAATTGTGCAAATGGAGTTTTTCAATTCCACATCCTTTCCCGTGGCTCACAACTATGAATAACATCTTAGTTTTAAGGATTTCATGAAAAAATCAAACAGGATTTCCTTTTACTGCAAGTAAAAGCTGTGTTTTATTCACCATGTCCCATTTTTGGGCACTTTCTTTTCTGAAAGATCAATAGCAATATGTGGCCTCTCCTCACTGTTGTTTACACACTGGTTTGACTTGTCTTTTCATTACTAGAATCACTACTAATGTGATTCTACTAGTTTCAGAAATGTTGACATATTCCCAAAGCTATCAATAGCAAGAGGAATATAAACTCTGCAATTAGAGTTTTGTTTTGCTTTATCTGTTATATCTTTTCCTTCTGGTCCCTGTTTTGCATCCTTATTAAAGCCAAACATGTCACCTTACTTAGCCATGCACAAGATTATTTATCAGAACAGTAAAGTGTTCTACAGACATCATAGTTTGCACCGTAGTTTGTATTGCAGCCTCAGTTTGTACTTCTGCTGTAACAATTACTTATTTTATGTTTTGCCATAACAGTGTTATACTGCTCCTATACACACCATAATTGTAAAACATACTGTGCTTCTGCATTCATTTAAAGAGTGACTACTTGATAAGTACAGAGTAATTAAGCAATAAGACATGACAGGCAGTGCATTTCTGGGGAGTTATTGCACTTCTCAGATGTCTTGAAAGATATGAGGCTAAAGGTTGAGTGACTTCAGCCACCTGAGAAGCGGAATAATCCCCTAGAAATGCATTGCTTACCACAGTTTATTGCTATTATGAAATGGAAATTATGAAACCAAAATAGGATGAAAAGATTAGATCTGTGCATTTATGGAGGATTACTTATACAGGTATGACATCATTGTCAGCTCTATATGTGTCCTGAGAGTTCTTAAAGACACTTCAGAATCAGCACGTGAGAAACACAACTCATCCAAAACTGCTGTTTCAGCACTCCTCATTACCAACTTTACTTAGACCAGCCCCCCAGCATTTCCCTACAAAATCATATTTGTATTCTCAGTACAGACTTTGTCTCTGATACTAATCACACAACCTCAGGGGGTGTGGTTATTCCGAAATAATAATACCCCCTGGAGGATTAGAGGCATTTGGTTGCTTCCTTGCCTTGTAACACCCCAAGGTCATTATCTCACGATAATCACATCTCCTGGAGTTGCCTTATTGCTTAAGTGTAACACTAAATTTTAATTACAATGAAATAGAGCTCTTCTGGTAGTTTGTACAATATCCTGTGTGCTCAAAGCCAGATGGAAATAATGCCTAGCTTTTACTGTAATAGCATGTGGTGGGCTTGTGCTCTGGCACAATGAATGGTTATGTTTTTGTTGTTTTATGATGAGAAAATAATTTTGAACTAAATTTGCAGCACACCACTATCAAGTTTAACTTGGAGTCTTTTTGTTCTGATTTGTTGTAAATAAATTTTAAACAACCAAAATATATAGTGTGAAGACATACACTGATAACGTTCCAAATTACCACTAACTTTGGTTACTGAGTTTGACATGAGTTTTCTGAAGGTAGGGAGAATAACATTTAATTCTTTAGACATTTCAATCAGCCTTCAGTAAAATTTGACCTTTGCATTGAAATTTGAGATACTAAATTTCAATGTGATTTAAGATTTTAAGATTTCTGATTCTTTCAAAAGACTCAAAAAAAATTAAAAAAATTCATACAGCATTCAGATAAGGAATGCATTTCTCATATCTTAACTCTTTGACTCTGAAGTTGGAAATGGCATTACATTATTAAAGGTTTGTGCCTCCAGATACAAGTGCAGTTCTAAGTGGGATCAAAAATGGTGTAGAACCAAATATAAACATAATACATTCAGATAGTACCATGTAGCCTGACAGATATTATGGTTTTTACTTTTTCTGTTTTCTTGTTCTGTTGTTTAAATTATTGGACTTAATATATCTTATATGTTTGCATCTATTTGATTTGAAAAATTGCACTTGTATCTGGAGGCATTTAAAGATAGATGTTTGCTGTTCATTCTTAGTAACTGTTTTGATATGATGCAACATTTTTTCAGACCACTTTAAAACATCATTTTCATTATCTTACTCTTTCTCAGATATCTACAACAATGATAACAATATGAAATTCCTTGTGAAAATGACCAAAATATATGATCCTAGTGTTGTCAGATTTTATTTTTTTGTTTTACCTTTCTGCTCAACAATTTGTCAATTGAATCTTAATATTGAATTTACATCTTCAAGGGGCATGTCCTGACATTTGTATTGTTGTTAGCGTAAATTTTATTTCCTTATTAACTCATCATGAAAATAAAAATATTCTGCTCTAGTATGATCACAGATAAGGTTTGCTGTTATGTGCTTGTAGGAGAGAGAGTTTCAGGTAGATCACTGCACCTCAACAAGTCTCCCTATTACCAGTGCCTTTTCTCCCACCCACTGATGCCTTCTTGGGAACCAGTGACCATTTTCCAGCTGACTTATTAGGAATGCATGCCATGAAGATATTAGGCTTCTACATGCTGCATGAAAAAAAAAGAGTGTGTCTCAAACAAGGGAGTTCTTAGTGTTCCTCATCAGTATATGAGGAAAACTTTCCTAATGAGGAAAAAAAAGTATCAAAACATCCTTTAGTACACCTCATAGGACTGGTATGCGACAGATGTTAGAAATTAAATTTCATTAGATTTAATTCTAGTTCCTTTATTTTTTAGAATTTTTTATGTGTTCTTTGAAGAGAGAAAAATTCTTTCCTTATATGCCCTTTGAAATCAGTAAATCACTTGAGAGGAGGAATCAGTTTTAACCTGCAATGTCAGAGATCTGTTGGCTTCACTAGGATTATGGTGTGTGGCAAATAGTAAAATTTGACCAATCTTTCTGATACAAAACTAAATTGATTCTGTAGTATGGGAATCAAAATGACAACAAAATGTAATCAGGTTTCTGCTGTGCTGAAGTTTGCTGACAAGCATTCATTATTTTTTAGTAGTATCGATGCTGAATTGCCTAACAGAGAAAGAAATGTTTTATTTTTGTTGCTTTGTTGAGGAATAATAAAATAATAATAATAACAACAACAACAATAATATAGTTTTAGGAAAGCAAATTATTAACTGTTGCACAAAGTAACCATACTGGGAATATTTCACCCTTACCAAAGCCTCTTATCTTGTTCTGCTTTTACACATAGGTCATATTATGCACTGCTTTGTGCTAGTTTGACAAGAACTAATGTGGATACTTAAATATTTTAAAGGCTGCACATTTCAGAATGATAAAATACTCAACTGATCTTCCTTTCCTGTTGAATTTGTGGCTAATGATAAAATAATTCAATTTTTTTTCTTTTTTCTATAAGGGATTTTTAACAACAAACACTAAAAGTTCTTTTGAGGAAAAATCTTCATATAGGGCCATGCAATGACACTTTTTAACTACAGTTGTTTTTTATTCAGCCATAAAATCTATCTTTCATATAGAAACCCACTTACATGTCTTACTTCAGTGAAGGTTATTTGTAGACTGAAGGTCTTTTCTTGTCAAGATATGATGAATACCATGTGTGAAGACAGAAGAGCATCAGGACCTGTATTAGCCGGAAAACCCACTGATCTGTGAATAACCTAAAAAAGAAAACCTGAAGATTAGCAACGTCGCTTTTAAGAATGATCCATCAAATTCAACAAGCAGATTCACAGAGATGAATCATCTAGTTCCTTTTATTCCAACAATACAGTAAAGGTTATTTCCCTTCCTTACAAATAGAAGTTCTGAAATACAAGAAATAGAGACTTGTGAGTCCTTTTTCAATCATAAGGCAACGAATCTATATTTTTTCATTCAGTGTGCTTTTTAATTTTTTTTTTTTAATTTGTCAATTGAAGTAGGTGTGACTTAGCCCATCTAGTACACAGCTAAATTTTGTAATTATGGCCCATTTTTAAATGGTGTTGTATTTTCTGCAATGATTAGTTCCACTGTTTAAACTATTAAAAAGCACAAAAGAGATTTTGTGCAATTTTTAGTAATTTTTATTACTTCATCACAGCATATTGAACTATTGTTTCCTCCTAGCTTGGAAATCCAGTCAGACCGCTGTGATAGACTTCTGCTATGTCTGATAAAAAAACTTTGACCTCTCCTCTCCTCTCCTCTCCTCTCCTCCCCATGATGATTTTGGCCCAAGATCCAATAATGTCCATTAACAGAGACTCCTTTAATTAATATGTGGATGGAATATGTGGGTAGAATATTACCTACCCTTATGATGGAAATTTATGTAGAACTTTCATGTCAAGATTTCTGGTTTCTAGCCATTGATTGTTTGAATGCCAGAATGAAAAGTTAGGGATAAAGAACCATTTCTTTACAAGTACTTTATTTTGTGTTGTGATCCTCACTAAGCATAATCATTGTTTGGCATAAGAAATGGTTAAAAGAAAGAAACAATGTTACGTGCAATTCAAACTGCTTTCTTTTCTGTTGACTTTGCATTCCGCTTTTTAAGATTTGCTTAACATTTGTAAAGCAGGTTGCTTTCAAGAACCTAAACAATTCAGAAACAGCTGGGATTCTCATAAGTATTTTGCATCTTGCTCCTATTTCTGGGAGGTCAGGGCCAAGAACTACCTTTAATACTCAAATATTTTAAAAAGAGAATTTAGATGTGAGATTATTTTTATAACTTAAGTGCATTTAGAAACTGACTGGACTATCTCCAAGCCACAGTTCTTACATTCTAGAAAATAGGATAGTTGGTTTATCATTATGGACAAATGGAGAACAAATTAAATAGAGTGTTTGAAAGAAATTACAATGAAGCATAATTTTTATTTCTTTAATGGGGAAGATGTGAACACTCAGTGAGAAGGTCATGGAAAGCAGTTACTTTTTACAACGGTTTTGAGCAGAAAGCAAAATTTTATCAGGCAACTCTCATCAGCTAATGTGAAGATGTGATAAGTACATTTAAATATGGATATATTGCGGATTTCTGTACACCTGAAAGGGTCCTCTGCTTGTGCTTGCTGAAGTTGCTCTCCACTTTGCAAGAGAAACATTTTGTCCCTGTTAGTGCTGAAGCATCACTGCCATTGGTGTCTGTGTGGTAGGGAAGGGGGACCAGTGTGACACATGGCTCTTCTACCAGCCTGAAGGATGTTGAGCTCAGGGATGGTCCTCTGCATTTCTGGCAGGGATCCTAAATTCCTCCGTTTCTGTATTTGCTGGCAGAATTGAAAGAGGTAGTTTTTTTTCTGTTAATACCGAAACTTCAGCTCACAGCCAGAGTTTGAGCAGTCATGCATTAGCATACATTTTCTCCCTAAAATAATCCTCCTCATAAAATCCCGTGACAAACAAGTTTTATGTACTTCCTCCTTTCCTTTCATCTATGTAACTCTAAATTTTACTGGACACAATAAACTTTTCAACTACGAACAAGGGAATTGCAACATTTTTTAGGAGCCATCAGGTGAGGAAATTCCATTTCTCTTCCCTTTAAATAGGTAGTAATTATTTATACTGTGATATAAAGCCTTTTTTTGCAATGTTATTTATATAGTAATTTTCATTATGCAAATTAAACAATAAAATAGCAGCTATGTAACATAGCTAATGATTTATAGTTACAAGAATGAGAACCTTATGGCTTGAACCATCTCAGAATATCTGGAATAACCTTGAGGGTATTTGAACACTTAAGTATCATCCATTTAGAGCTCTTAAAACTAATAAAGGATAAACACAAAGTGAATTTAGGGTATTTATAAGAAATTCACTATTTAGAGGGGCTCCAGAATATGTATTTAGAATTTCAGGATTTGTGAGGGCCAGGCATATCTAAATATTTGCATTTTTGACACCTGAAATTAATAATGAAACTCAGCATGGCAGTATATCCAAAAGAACTGCAGAAGAGAGAAATTCCACTGATTACAGAAAGCTTAAACAGTGAGAAGGCCTTGAAACATATGTACCACCAAAAGGAATAGCCATAAATCACATGCGAACACAGGACTGCAGCGAAGTGAAAGGCCTTAAGTTAGACTTTGGCAGCAAAACTCTACCTGTATTATTGATTTGAACTTGAATTTAAACAGCCACCCCTTCAATTTAATATCCCATTCTGAGGACATTAAAGCAATCTCACTGCTAAATAAAACAGAGAGTTAAAGAGACGTGTTGCTAGATATAGCAAAACAATGAAACAATTTAATTAGGCGATAATGTTTCTGGCACTGGAGTATACACAGCAATAAACTTTTTGTGGTTGATTAAATGCTGAAGTGAAGCAGAGCATGAAATCTTTCTCAGAGTGAGGAGCTGCTTGTGGCCCTTCCCACTGCCAGTGTGTCTCCACACTTCAGTAGGGCACAGGTCTCACTCGCAGCTCTCCTGCGGCAGCTGCGGCTGTTGGGAGTGCAGACCTCAGAGCACCCAGCACTGACTCTGCTCCCATCCATTTTCTCCATCAATGTGTGCTGCTCTAGGCAGTAAATTGGCTTCCTTCACTTTCACAAATAGGATAAAAATGCAGAGTACCTCCCCACTGATCTCGAAAGAAGAAAAGCAATTTAATATTTTTAGGAGGTAATTTAATATTTTTAGGAGCCAAAAGCAAGTGCTGCTCCAGCTCCTTGTCCATGCTGCCTCTGAGGCATTAGAACATATTTTGCTGAAAATTCTCTGCATTATTATCCAGTCTACAGCTGCTTATCAAGGATTTTGATGATCACTGTTCTTAATGCCTATATAAGGCTATCTTGGTTCATCTAGTATTTCCCCAGTGAAAATCCCAAGTTATTCCTATAAGGTAAGTTATACCAGAAAATGCCATCACTTCAACCTGTTTTGGTAAAGGAAGATTTGGAATAACTTTTTTTATTGGACAGTACTCAATTTCTTTCTCCAGCTGCTCTGTCTTTTTCCAGATGCATTTTTGCTATTTGTGGGTACACTACAATTGCGTAGAAGATTTTCTTTGGAAACATGGTTGAAGAAATCACCTCAATTAATTAAAGAAAAATAATTTCTTAACACTGTCCATTTTAATTTTATAAATTGAATAAAACTTTTGTTCAAACTCCTGAAGATCATTTTTGACACTTTCCGTTACAGTACTCTGCAGATAACCTAACTTTCAAGGAATGTCCTTGGTTTGGCCATTACATAATTCAGTACTTTGGAATACTTCTGGGATGCTCTGAAGTTATATTTTTATATTTAAAAGTCTAATTGCTATGTTCCTAGGTGAGCTTTTTAAATGCAAATTTAGCACATCTACCACCTCCATTCCTCTTCTGCTCCCATGATCATCAAATCAAGCACCCCTCTGTCAGTCTAGGCTTCCTTCAGATTTGTAACCTGAACTGAAATCTTAATGGGTCTTCCAACAATTAAATCTTTGACAAAAGCTGGTATTTCTTCACCACAGAATGGCATGTTCAACAAAATGGCTTCCCTGGGGCCCAATCTCCATCTTTAAACAAAAACAGTTCTGGTTCTCTGGAGACATTATATTTATTGAATGTAAACGTCATAATAGCTTGACAGGTGTTGAGCCCTGTCTGAATTTTGTGATCTGAAGCTGCAGTATCCTACTGCCTGCCCCACAATTAATCTTATTGTCTTTGTAGGGTCCCAGGGTCTATCTGCCCAGATAACAAGGGGCAAAGTGACCTGTCAGTTAAGCTTAGAAAAGTGCTAAATCCTGAAAGGGCACTTAAATCCAGCACTTAAAAGGACCTCCTGTACAGAATTGCCTTTCCTACCTTTCAACACTCTCCCTAGATAAGATGATGGAGGAAGGGCAAAAGAAAATCAAAAAACAAACTTAATAACACCTTCCCTTCCAAAGACCATGATTTATAACAAGATTGTGAGAACATTCTGTAGCTATTTCATGTTGAATTACGGTATACCTTTACAAGTGGCTGCTAAACTAGGAGTTCATGACAGGACTACTTGTGTTACTCTCATACTGTTCCTTGTGCTGCCACTAAAATTTAAAATGCGGTACATACAAAATAGATCTATAAATTTATGTAGTAACTATCCCAACAAATGCAAACTCATTCTTAGTAACCATAAAATTACCTTCTGTTATCTATCACCCAGAGAATTATAGTTTCATCACTTAGAACAGCCAGCAAAACTGAATAACACTGCCTGTTTACCCACTATTTCACTGTTATATTCAGTGCAAGTGCTGCAGCTTGCAGAGAAAAAGGATAAACAACAAAAAATTAAAGTCAAATATATGGTGTGGTAAATAAAGGTTGTGTTATCAGCTCTGCACTGAATATGATTTTTTTTTAAAGTCAGCACCTACCTCTTCAGTTTTTAGTTTGAGCCACAAATAAGTCAATATAATTTTGGTCCCTAGATATGCCAACCAGCTTACATTTATGGAACATTCCACTGTCAAATTACTTTCATTAAACATGGCAACAGAATAACATGCACAAACTGCATAGGTTTTAATAGCATACAAATTGATATAACTGTCTCTTTGACAAAGTGCTGGGAACAGTAAACTCCAGACTGTTAATAAAACTTTCCCTTAGTTCCTCCTCCCTGCTCTGGGTTGAAGGTGGCTCCTCTACCACTGTCACTGGAAGTGGTAGCTGGGTGATGGCACAAGGGCATAACTCCTTGCCGTCACAGGTGAATGCCAAATGCACATATGCAGAAAACCCACGGAAAGCACCCTTTCCATACCCTGGAATATGCCATAAAGCATCTGAAACAGTGATCAGTGTAGAGACAAACACTGCTGCATGTTTTGTTTCACCCTTCACAACTACAGAGATATGAGCTCTGAAAACTCAGAGGAAGCTGTGACTAAAATTCACAGATGAAAGCTATTTGGGAATTTGGAGTATGTTTCAAATAATTGTTGCCTGATCACATATATTATAGCATATTCAGCATAAAAGGCTGAATTCATCAGTTGACTTATTTTTCACTAATTATTTGCTCAGTCTGGTTAACACCACTAATGCTGTACATGAAACTAGGATCCAAAACCACATAAAGAGCCACTGCTTTTGAGGAGTCCTTCAATGGAACATTTTTAATCCTGCCTTCAAATAGTTTTGCATAAAGAAAAAAAATTAAAATGTATTGTCATTTGGGTCTCACAGTACAGATTCCCAACATACATATCACCTAGATTCTATTCCTTAGTGTAAAATCTGGATAGAACCTGTTGTGATCTTGTTCTCAAAAATGTGATACAAAAACATTTCGGTCTGTGTTTCACTATTTATCTAGAGCTTATTCATTCAAAGTGTGATAAGAAACTTCTTTTTTTCCTTTCAAAATGTGTAAATAAAGCTTGACATCAGTCAGAAATGTAGGTCTTTCAACATTAACATTTGAAAATTGTGAATTGTCTGCCACAGAACTTTGATGGTAATGGTCTTATAAAGGAATAAACAGGAAGGTCAAGCTGCCAGTGCCTCGTATACAAAGAAGAACTAGATCGTGCTGTCTGAATAAAACTAAAAGTAATGTTAACTGATCTGCTACAAAGCACCACGAATAATTTAGCATTTTAACCAAGCAATTGAAAGAGCAGATGAATACTTTTGCTTCACAATAGAGGGCTTAGACATTTGGGCAGTGAACTTCCATAAACCATACTTCTTTTTGTTTTAATATTCATGTTTATTATCCAAATAGCCTTTTTTTTAATAAATTAGAAAAGCTCATTTTAAAAGCTTGAGTAAAGCTCAAAGGATGGAAAAAATTATCTCTGACATTAAGATAAAATGCACATTGCAAACCCTAGTCTGATTGTTTGCTCTAATGTGGAAGACTTGGATTTGCTGCATACCATCTGATTTGTCCTTTGAAAACTCTGCATATCTCTGCCTTATTATGGTCACTTCCTCTTCATTTCAGCTGACTTGGTTAACCCAAGTCTCCCTGTCCATTTTCTTTTTTTATCTTTCCATTATCCTTGCCTTAGTACCCTTCCTCATACAACCTGTTAGAGGAGATGAGAACCTTTCTTCCCTAATTTTCAGCCATTCAGATGTCTTTAGTTTTTTTAGAAATATTTAAATTAATTATTAAAAAAGCAAAAAAATAAAAGGGAGAAAATATACTGAAAAGCAACCTGGTGTTTTCATTAAGTTCTTGTCAGCTGACACACCTCTGCATCCCTTTGATTTACATGAGACTTTTGCTTCTATACCTAAACACAAAATGATCTGCAAATGAGTAACTCCATGGTGGTCAGTTTAGCATGGAAGTTGTGTGGGACAAGGACTGAACTTTTGTATAAATGGCGTGTGCAATGCCTCTGACAGAAAAGGAATGCTATCATATAATTATTCTAATTTATATATTCTAATTTATAATAACTTTAATTGATATAGTGCCAATGCAGAATTTTTTATGGTGTTTTATTAAAAATGACATTCCGAGACACCTTCAGTATTAAATACAGCTACAAAATTAAATAGACTGTAAAAACTATAAAGCAAATTAGAAATAAGATCAGGAACATTTTGTTTTCTGTGTCAGTTCCAGTAGTGCCTGGTTACTCAGAAGTAGATTGAGAGCTCCCCTGAATACAAAGACTGCTCTTGGGAGCATAGAAACGGCCACTTTACATAGCAGCTATGATTTCTGCTCTTTATTTTACATTCTTTTTCTTGTATTTCTTTTTAATCACAGCAGCATAACTGTGTACCACTTCCTGTTCTATTTCTTCCTAATAAGCCCTGGGGTTTATCTCACAAAATGAAAAGAACAGCAGATTTTCTCTCCTTTTTTGCCAGTATGCTGACACTGCTCTGTATTAGTGCAAGCAGCCAACATGCTTCCTTAGGTGGAGGTGAATTGCCCTTTTCTGAAGGGGTATTTCAGCAACCAGCAAGAGTGAAATATTCTTTTCAACAGACTTCTCTGCAGTTTTATTTACAGATTATTCTAACTCTGTAGGTGGATGGCAGCTTTTCAGAGCTAATCAATTTGCCAAGAGTCTTTAGCAAGGTCAGAGTTGTAATAATAGCACAACTGAAACAGTTTAAATCCTTTTTCTACCGCCAAAATGTTGATGTGTATGAGAAGACAAGCAAAGAAAGCATTATTGATGTCTAAAACATATCAGAGTCATACCATAGTTAACGGATTCCACTGAGATGACAGCATTGAAAGAACTTCGGTGACAACAAAACAAAAAATTAGATCACCCTTTTTAATGATAAACTGTATCCCAGCAATGTATAAAACCCCCATAATTTATTGTACCTCTAGATTTCTAGAGTTGTTGAAATTTTCAAAAATTAGCAAGTTACTTAAAAAATGAAATACTGACTCACATGGTCCAGAGACTGTCATCATGATTATAAGAATCCAGACTGAAAGGTCAAGATATTTTCTAATATTTTCTCAAAAGTTTTTCTTCTATAACTAATAATATTAACTTTCTTTTTTTGACTGTTTATATTTTCTCCTGCCTCCAAGTGTGACTGTACCCTGAAATTAGTAACAGCAACTGAACACTGGAGAGAGTTAACACTTTAAAGAGCAGCTATGGAAATGTGTGTATGGAAATGTGAGTTCAGGTGGGGTTGTTTGCTCTTCCATGTTATGAGTTCACACACTTCATTTTATGATGAAATCTTTCAAACTAAAGTTAAGCCTATTCAAAAAGTGTACTCAGATTTCACCAGAAAATTTAACAACTAAGCCTGCTGCATTATCTTTCAACTACTTAAATTTAAACAACAAGTAATTACTCACGCTAAAGAAGACTAAATGAAGACCTGAAGACATTCACTTGAGAAAGCAGGAAGAGCTTTCTAGATGTCTTAGTGTCTGCATATTTAGGTGTATTTTCATGTCAGTGTTTAGCTGTTCATTAGAGCAATGAGTCGGACCTCCATTTCAAGCTAATCCATATAAATTTTCTCATTATTTTTGAGATATTGTGCATTTTTTTTAATCATTGTTTTCTGAAATATCTTTCACAAAACTCTGTTAGAGATAGGATGAACATTACTGGCCAGCATTAGGGCTGTATCTGTATTAATAAAAAACCTTTGCATGGCACAACACATATCTGTACAGCCAAAATTTTTTCGCCTCTCAGAACAGACTGGTCACCTCTAGAGAACTGAAATACTCCTTGGTCCACAATAATCTCAAAGCCATGCACAGGGATACTATGAAACAGCACAATTTTCCCCATTCTGAAGCTGTGCTGTGCACTTCCCCCACAATCAATGAAACACAACATCTTGTGTCTGTGCTCAGGCCTGTACCCTGGCTTTCTTCAGTTTGCTGCTACACACATCACCAAAAAAATTAAAGCATGGAAGCTACTCTGTGCTTAGTTTATAGATTGCATATAGATGCCATAAAAAGTGTTTTGTGCAAAATAGGTCAGAGTTCATTTGTATTACACAGCACTCAAAATCAGTATAGACGTTTAAACCATCAAGTACTCTGAGACCACACAGAGACCTGGAGTACATCCAAAGTTTAGAAGTAATGCAAAAACTTTAGCTTAGACTGTTATCAGGATGGAGCTAAAAGGAAAATTTTGTAGGGATTAAGGCATGTGAAAAGAACGTAGGACACACAGGTGCACATTCTGTTCTAGCTCTTGACTCATCTTTCTCAATCTACCTTAACCTGCTTTTCTGTCTCATCCACCAGTAATGCTTTGACTCCTTAGAGATTTTTGAGGGAATGACTGATATTTTACCTACTTCTGCATTGCAGCTGTACCAGTTGGGCCCATCTTGGCTTTGACCTTTATAAATTAAGATTTAAACCAACATGAACATTCAGATGAATGAATAACACTCAATAGTGTCATTGAATATGGATGGCAAAAATCAACACCCTTTTCCCACTTCCTTTGTTTCCCAGTTAAGAAGAAAAACTAAATTAAAGCTCTGCTTTATGGTGCATGCAAATCTCTGGATAAATACAGACTTCTAAATTGGATGTCATGTGTGTGTCAGTAGTGCAACATATCACAGATACAGGTAATCTCCTTAAGGAGAAGACATGGTATTTAATGTGTCTGATGGATGCCCTTTTATACTACAACAGTATTGAGGACTCCATGACAAACTCCTGACAGCATAAACAAATTTCAGGCATGCATGATAATGATGAAAAATCTTGAATCAGTCATACAATTTACAGTGGAGTGTCAAAGGTCTTTTGTAAGTCAGTGTATCTCAGTAAAGCAGGAAAGTTTTCACCAGGAACTGCATCAAATAACCTGTCAATTACGTTATTTGATTTTTGTGGCTCAGCTTGTCCTTAAGGTTGTTTTTCTAGAAATATGTCAATACCCTTAAAGTTCCTACAGTACAACATGCCAGTAGCTGCTGTTTTGGCACAATTTCTGATACATTGATGCTTATCAATCTAATCATGTAAGGCTTATCTTCCAAAGGGAAACAACTGAAAGATCATAGCATCATATTTCACAGTGGAGTGGCTGTCATCACAATATATCATGCATGTATGCAAAGGTCGTACTGTAAATCTGTTTCATTAGGACCAAACAGGGAAGAAGGGGAAGGCAGCACATCAGGGAATTGCTGATGTTACAGAGATGATAAAGTCACTGCCTACACGTAACTCCCACAGCCATTGCTGTCTTTTGCTGTATATTTGTACTGTGAGAAAGAGTTTTCTTACTCACTTTTTCAACTTCACAGAAGATTTTCTTCTCTGAGATAGAAATCTACATTCTAATATTTGTTACTGAAGACAAAAATTTCCTAAAATCCAGAAGTAATACAAAAACAGCAGTTTGGTGGTTTTAATCCAGATTTATTTTAGTGTATTTTGTTTTCACTAGAGCTTACCTCTTTTTCTTAAATCTATATTAGCTCTGGCCAGTAGCATGCAAATGGTAGGTTAGGTATGTTTTTCTCTTCAAAGGAAGTCTCTCAAAATGAAAGAAAAATTATTTAAGCATTAATTTCTCTCATTTTTTTCTCTCTATGGATGGATGAATAACTGCAAGGCATATTTCCATACTTCCTTTTCTTCTGTTTTGCAGGGCATATATCCACTAGCCATGCCTAAAAGCATATTAATAAGTAATCTTAATATACTTCATCCTTCTGGTCCCTTCTGCTTGCCTGAGTCAAATATGCAATTTCCAAAAGTATTTACAAACATTTGAAGACATTTGACCTCTTCCTTCATTTAAGTGAGCTGTAAAACTCTGGATTGAAGTGAGTTATGTGAGTCCTGCAGTACTGGAATTTTGAGAGGTAATTTCACAGAGTCTAAACCAGATATTATCAGAAATCACCATCTTGCTATTTCTCCCATTGTGTTCTATCTAACCCATGTGAGCAGCAGGACACGGGCAGACTGTGATTCACACGGTGTTTTTTAGTAAGGCATTTGAATCATAGTCACTGATTTATTCACATATCCATAATCTTTTATTCCCATTGGTCAAACTTAAAAAAGGTTGAGAGACCTTTGACTTACGTATTTCGGTAATGGCTGTTAAAATCAATTCTAGCATTAAAGTCTCTAAGAATGAACAATGCATTGAGTGGAAAATTGATTAAATGGTCAAAGAACAGTCCTTTGTGGCCTCGTTTGCTTTTTCAATTAGTACAGATGTCACAGCTGGTCTGGGTGGCTCTCAAACTTTCACAAAAAAATGTCCTTGAAGCTTTGTCTTTCTGTGAATCTTTTTCTTCTTAGAGAGATGATTTTGCATTGAAGCTAGCACTTTTGTAATTTTTGTACTCTGTTTCCACAAGAAACCAAACAGTCATGAAAATGAATTGTGCATTTGACTGATAAGATACTAACAGGAAAAAAAATCCTTCTAGGTGAACTAGGGTCTTTTAAGGAATTTGCTTTCAGTGTTGTTGTGGATTCTACCTGAATTTGTTTCCCTCCTTTAGAAATTATGGGGGTGAGTTCGTGCACATGTTTGGCAGATGAGAGCTGACAGGGAGATGAGTCATAACTGCAGCTATCTCAGATTGCTTTTGACCAGAATTCCTGGGTCTACAGGTGAAGAACTGATGGGAACATGTATGAATTCATTTAGGCCAGCTCCAGTAAGTCATGTGATGAGGGCACTTAACTGGGATTTAGATGATCTGAGTGCAAGTCCAATCCCAGTTCTGCTACAGACTTACTATTTGATGTTGAGAAAGTCATCCTGGGAATGATTTGGCATTCATCTAATTCTGCTGTCATTGACTTCCACATAAAAATAGTTCCCAGCATGTGCCATGACATGAAATATCATGTCTGTATTTGTAACCTATTGGTGTGTTGTCTCTTAGAAACTATTACTAACAGGATAAATCCCTAATTTCAAATCCCTAATTTCATTGCTTTAAATAAAAATGTTAGGGATTAAATTATTTTCAATGTTCAGCTATGTAGGAGAAATGGATAGGAGATGATAACTGCACTGTTTCTCTCTTTTACCTGATGACTGCCATGTAACATTCACAAATGTAAACACTGGGATTGTTTCTTTATTTTAGCTATGCAAACAATTTAGTTATAAGAGGTAATAGGTTTTGTTTTAGTGTCTTAATGTTTTATTAATTTAATTTTCAACAGTCAAATTCTTTTTTCATTTTGCCTTATGGCCTAAATTTCCCTTGATATTTGTAATTATATTTGTTTGTGATTATGCTGCAACATACTGTAATTTTCAACCAGCTGACAATAAACTAGAAGTTTTATCTAATGTCTTATAAAAAATAAAAAATAAAGACTGGCATGGAGATCCCTTATTTTTTTTCTGCAAATTCAAAAATCAATTGCCTGATTAAACTTAGTGCATTTAAAGCTATACATTTCATCAAACATGTAAAACACATGAGCCAAAGGCAAGTCCCTTGTTGAGTGGCTTTAACTGCCACCTAAGTTGCTGCAAGTTTTTTCAACCTGTGCATAGCCTGAATTCCTCCCATGATATTTGGAATAATGGAGAACCATATAATGGATTAAATGGCTGGCCTTTCAAAGTTAGTGATCTGCTTATAAATGAAGCCACTGTCAAATACTTCAGGTTATCTCCCAAAACAATTAGATAATTTTGCAGTTTAGACATGATGAAACAACTGCGTTGCAATTTGGATAGCCATAATTTTGTGTCCTAAATTATAAGGCTTATTTGGCAATATTTTGCATTTTATAATACAAAAATTGTGTTTTCCAAAGGCTTGCACTGGCCTCTAAAAAATGTGGATTAGCCCTGTACTTCAATAATAGCAGTTTTTTGGTCTGCCTACATTATCTCCTCTTGTTCCTTCAGTCACTTAATATCAGGATAATTTTTTTTTTTTTTTCCTGCAAAAGTAGTAACAAGAGGCAAAGTTGTGGATAAATCTTCATACCCATCGCTGTGAGTAAAACAGGCTGTGCACTGAAGGAATGTAATTTGTATGAAGGGCTGGGACTGTGTTTGACCAGAGCTTTTTGTCTGGGTGATTGTTGTTACTTCTTCACATTTTAGGAAGAAGTAACTTCTACTTTTCTGTGTCACAAACTTTTACTTCCGCTTTGGATAAATGCATCCAGAATTTCACATTTACTTGCGATGAAGCCCTGACTTGTCTTTTTAAAATATGGTGTCTTCCAGGAGACAAACCCATAACCATTCAATCCTACCCATAATTGAGAAAGGAATAATACAAAGTTTCTATTAGAAGGATTAAGAGAATGTGATCATTGCATGCTCAAGATATGATTCAATTTTCTTCAGTAATGCAGAAATATTTTTGATAGTACTGAAGGTGATGTACTGAAGGCGCGTCTTACAAACATTTTTTGCAGGGAAGGCCAAGTGTACACTCTGTCTCAGTTCCTACCTTAGCTCTTTCAGAATGTAGCCATTCACTGTGTCGATCTTGAGATAGAGCTGAACAGGTGACATAAAGAAAAATTTGTTCCTTACTGGTATTCATAGTTGTCAGTGATTTTCAGAGCAGTACATGTAGATTTTTAGACTGTTATAATGAGTAGGAGGTTATGCAAGTGGCTACTTGTTCAATAGTACAGAGTCATCAGCAAACTCTGCCACCTTGCAATCCTCTTACTTCAAATTATTAAAAAAATATATTAAACAACTTGATCGTAGTACTGACCCGTGAGACACTCGATTATTAATATATCTCTTCTTTGAGGTTATAACTATTTATTTCCTATCATTTAATCACTTTTTAATCCATGACAAGCCTTTGCCCCTTACTTCATTGTTATTTATTATCTTTAATATTCTTTTATGAGGGACCTTTTCTAAAGCTTTTTGAAATCCAAGTAAATTATGTCCATTGGGTCATGTTCATCTACTGCCTTATTAATATTTTCAGAACCTCCTAACACATTAGAGAGGCACAATTCTCAGTTACAGAAAGGTTGTTGGTTTTCCCCTTGCCATATATATTACAACTCCCTAAATGTTGCACTACTATTTAATTTTCAGACATTGTAACAAGCTGTAACTCTCAAGACATCCCCAAAATCCTAAAAAAATATATATATTTTTTTGCCAATGACTTTCTTGTTCTCAGGAAGCATGGTGCTTGGTAAGTGTATAGTGCAATTGTTATTAAGCTACTCAGTCAGTCAAATAATTTGAAGGACAGCTCCAAAACTTTACGTGAAGAAGACTCAGTCCCAAAGCAACCGCTTTATTTATTATAAAAATTAGCTTCTGAGAGAGGAGCTTTATAATCTTATTTCTTCCATTGTGCTGAAATACATACATACATTTTTAGCCAATTCTTGCACTCATTATCCCCACTTCTTTAGTAATACACGCCAAGAAGCCAATGGAAATAATTATTCTGAAAATCTTCCTTTTTTAAAATTACATCAGAGGACTCAGGAAAACTTCTCACTCATCACTGTTTTAGTTCTTTATCCCTTCCAAAGTTGCCATTGTATGCTGACAGTCTTTCTCCTGTGTGAGTCATCTTAGCCTTTCCCATGGTGGACCCTTGATCAGAAAAACACTGGTGAAAGGGAGAAAGAAACAGAAGAGGTTATGATGGTTTGTTCACCTCAAGGAAAGTTATTTGACTCTAGATCAAGGGCAGCCACTAGGACTGAGCAGCAATATCCAAAGAGTGTATCTGCAAGTAGGTCAAATGATAATCTCATGGATAGTGTTGTAATGATTTCAAAAGGATGTTCTGTCAAAGAGGGAACATGGAAAATGCAGAGTCCTTTCTCTCTTCTTATGCCTGAATGTAGAGATCAGGGAGTGAATTTGGGACAGAATTGCACAGAAATAAGAACTGTGCATAACTAGCAGAAAAGATTGTCCTTTCCTTGAAAGATGAGAAGGACCTTAGAGCTGCAGGTATTCTCATCTGTCACAGAAACATGGACATCTGGACAAACCATTGCAGACAAGTGGTATCTGGTGAAAAGCTCAAGGAGAGCTAGGTCTCAAATCACACCTACAGTGTGTAGCAGGATGCTTTGCCCTGGATGCTGTGCCCTGGAATGTGGTCAAGCAACTCAGTGTCCTATTTGCAAATGTATTAGTGGGGGACTAAGAGGGGGCCCATATACTGGTTTTGGTGTTGAATTATATTAAAACCAGTCTGGCAACTAATCCTGAATCAATGTCCTTCTAGCGAAGAAAAGATTTGGCAGCTAAGCTGCTAAGCTGACCTGGAGACACATGACTGTCAGTCTGCCACTATACACTGTAAAATCATACAGTTGGGTTCCTCTTAACATATTCCTTCTTGGTGTATGCGTGTGAAGTTTCCTCCTCCAGGTAAGAGGATGCCCACCACAGGCATCCTCGAAGTTGAGTGAGAGAGATCTGCCCGTGAGCACTGGTGTGGTGAGTTACATCAACCTCTACTTAATAATGTTTTATTTTTGATAGCTTTGTTATAGCTGCTTTTAATGTAATTGCTTGATATAGTGTATTAACATATCCCATACTATACACTACTGGTAGTTTTAGCTTTTATACTGTGCAATAAATAATTCTAATTAAGATCATTTGCCATAAAAAATAACTAATTTAATGCAAATAGATATTATTTGCCAGATCTTTAGATCCTATGGGACAAAGTTGCTTAAATCATTGACGAAGGCAGGGGATAAGAGTAGACCAAATCACATCTAGACTTCTCTCTGAGAAGGAGTTTAGGATGAAAAGGTGTCCTCATGGCTCAGTGGCAGGGCTTCTCTAGTAAAGCTTGTCTGAAGCTCCCACTCCATCCAAAACAGTGTGAAACCAGGGCAGGATGCAGGAGCTACTGGGACAAGAGGCCAAAGTTCATCCAGCAATTGCTACAACTTCGCTAGACACTATTGTACTGGAACTGAGTGTGACAGATGGCAGCCATAATATACAGGTTTCTTTATACTGAATATATTACTTGTATTTGAGATTTGAGCCTCATTCTCAGCAATGCTCAACTGACAGCACTACTGCAGCAGACTATGGGATTGAAGTTCTGACTGGGCTGTCAGAATTTGACAATGATGACATTTTTGGTTGGGCTGCAGTTTCTGTTCCTGGAATTATATTTGCCAGGTTCAAATCTGATAGGGCATTCAGGCACTGGGAGACAAATAGACCTGAAGGACTTATACGGTGCCCATCACATCCAACAAGTCAGGAGTTACAGAACAGCTGTGGTTTCACTACAGCTGTACCCAGTGAATCCTGGAGAACTGCCCTTGTAATTAAGAACTGGACACTCGCTTAATGGTGAAGGACTATATGCTCAATATAAATGACAAATTTAAACACAGACAGAAATAATTTTTCCTCAAAATATTACAGGAGGGTCAGCACCATAAAAAAATATATCCATTTGACAGATAGGAATCTAGGAATCCCCTTGGGTTTTTTCAGTTTATAATGGCACCTGGTCATTGTTGCTATTTCTTGGAAATGATAGAGCTGCACACACCATTGAGATCATATTCTTTATTTAATTTATCATTGGACTTAATATAGTCTCCTTCCAGGGCTTGTATGTTTTGTCTAAACAATGTGGATGGAATTCTTCATGACTTGTCCAGCATTTGAATAAGCATTCACAAATCTACCACCAAGATAGGATGGACTGCAGGAAAGCAGAGTTAGTTCATATGGCCCAATATCTTGGTTCTTGGCTTTTATCAGAGAGTGTCTGAGATCATGGTAAGTTATTGCATTTTGGCTACTAGCTGAGTATGATTCCTAATTTACACACTTTTCCTAAAAGCTGTGTAACTAACAGAAAAAAAAAAATAAATACTCAAGTCAACTTGCTAGCAGTATGATCTTATGTCACCTAAACAATATCAAATTACTGGAGTCTGAGAAGGTTAAAATAGTGCTGAACAGGAATTCAGCAATATTTACAGATCCCTAAGGTGAGAAAATTATGATAGTAGATTGGGTTTGTTGCCAGTGGAACAAGTCATGTTCTGAAAACTAGGTTTTCAAATTAGTCAGACTTTTTTCTAATGAAAAACTATGAAGGATTTTTTTTTTTGGAAGCCACTAAAAGGGTGGAAGTTTACAACTCAAATTGAAATATTTTTTAATTTCACCTTCTTTTGGCTCATTTTCAGCACATTCTGATTTTTCATTGCAGCAGCTTCTTATCAGCTTTTCCATTTTTAATACCTAATAAATCTCTAACTTAATTATAGTTAATATAGTGTTGTCAAATACTGAGAAATCATGAGTAAGGATTCCAGAATTTATAGGTTTGGGTTGTTTTGTGGGCTTTTTTACTACCTGTTTTGGGTTCTCCTTGTTTGACTTCTATCTTTCACAGTTTTAGGAAATGGTTTGGGGTTTTTTTCTGCTTAGATATGAGGACTGGAAACATGATTTTTTAATGGAAGTTAATAGCCTCCTAATTAGTATAAATCTAGGAGCTAGGTCTTAAGGAGAAGCATCAAATATCATGAGGCTAATAATAAAATTGCAAGAGCTGGCAATATCGTTATCCAAAAATGAGTTAAGAATCCTTATTTTGCCAGAACAATAGTCATTTGTCTCAAATTTATCAGTAGCCTTTTAACTTTTACAGTTATGTCAGAGGTGTGGAAACATTTATTTTTATTTCTTACCTACAATTTACTTGTCTCTCTCTTAACGATGTTGTCTGGGTCTTCAGGCAAAATATTACACATCAACTTGTCATTAAGTCACAGTTTTGAAATAGGGCTTTTTACTCCATCCTGTGTATCCACTGATAATTAAATAAGAATGCCAAAGTACTTACTTTGCAAACAAGATTTTTCCTTTTTTTTTTTAATTATTCTCTTGCATTTCTTTGGGTTTAGTTTTTTCTTTCATTTTCTTTTCCTCTGTTATTTTTTTTTTCTGTTAGCCATTCACTTTCCACAGATTAATGTGCTCCTGCCTGAGAATAGAAAGAAAAAGTACAGTAAAATATGATTAAATATTAGCTGAACTGCTAAAAAAATTTGTTGACAACAGGATAAACTGATACTCCGCTATACTGGCTCATTCAGGATACGTGAAAAGGTTACCAAAAAAACCCTGACACAGGTTGGTCAAATAAGCTGTGGATGTCTCATCCTTGAAAGTGTTCAAGATCACATAGCTGGGGCCCTGAAAAGCCTGGTCTAGTGAAAGGCGTCCTTGCCCATGGAAGAAGCATTAAAACAAGATAAACTCTAGGGTTCCTTCCAACCCAAACCATTCTGTGATTCTGTGATGAGCAAAGAATGCGTTTTTCCCCCCACAGCTGTGCCTGCTAACATATAAGGAGAACTTTAGGCACAGGGTTTCAGAAGTACCCCTTGGTAATTTGTTGTGCATACTGCTGCTGTGTACCTCAGCAGAACACTAAAATTATTAGGTAAGCATTTGTGTGTACTTGAAAAGATTAGAGATTATCAGTTTTGGAAGAGATTAAATGCATCCTGTCTATGCAAAGCTGCCAAGATTTGTCATAGATGGGAAGGCAAAATGGAATCTGGCTGTATCAGAAATGAGCAGTGGAACCTGTTCTGGTCTTGCTCAGAGAAATGAAGGGATGGAGGACAATGAAGCAAGGACAGCAACAGGGTGGAAATACACAAAGAAAAAAAACCCAAACCATTAAAGTCTATCCCCAAAGTAAAACTGCTGCCACTGGGAGGATGGCAAAAATGGAAGGCTGAGGTGGTGCCTGTGAAAAGGCCCAGTACAAGCACAGAAACTGCTAGTGACCATCCTCATTGGCCCCTGACCCTGTACCCAAACTGGCTTTAACATTTAAAATGTTATGCTATGCCACATCAAATGCCCCATAATTTAAAAATGTGGGGTTTTTTCACTATTATTACCATACCTTTCCTATCAGACCTCATCTCTACATCTTGGCAGCTCACTAGAACACTGGGGGGTAGCAGACATTCATGATCAGAAGACTTAGATCTCTAGATAACCTTAGAATGTGTAATTTTTTCAGTCTTTTAAAGAACACAACTTATTTTGTACTTCACTGCTAGTCTTGCTCTCAGAAGTAACATATACTACTGGAAGATGATATGAAGGTCGTGAGTAGCACTGAAATTGGAGTTGCATGTAGTTTGGAACTCACCTCCTATTGACATGGCTCTGTACACAGCCCTCAGAAGCAGTGTCCAAATTCAGATGACCACTGAAGTTCATAAGAAGCTGTTGCTATCAATTTAAAAAGGAAAACCTGCTTGGGTGCTAGATATTACAAGCCTAGATTATTGTATATATAAACTGCTTGGTTTAAATTCTGTACATTTTTATAACACATCAGATCAATTATGTTCTCAGTTTTAGTGCACACTAAAAGACCATCAATCGTTATGGCCACGAAATCTTAGTTCAAACACAGGAGTGCCAATCTGCTTTGGACTTCATCTATCATCTCTGGCAAATCTTGGGAAGACTTAGCTATATATTTTTAGCTCATATTGAAAAGCACATTGAAAATGGTTTCATTACAGGGCAAAGGACAAAAAAAAAAAAGAAGAAAAAGCCAAGCATGCACATCCCCCATGCCTTATTTTCTGTAGGGAAGTATCACCTCAGAAATTTTAAAATATTTTACCTCTGATATAATAAAATAGTTATATGTTTCAGTGTTTTTAGATCTCATCTGTACTGTGGTGGGTCATGCAGATCATGCAGCATGTTCTGGGACACACTTATTTTAGAAGACTGTGCTTTTCATTTTCATGTTTGCCTAAAGTAGCAGGTTATGTGTCCAAAAACTAACAGCAAAGAGCAGAACAAAGCTCAGGGAGTTTTCTCCCATCTTCATAGTCATGGGTTTATTATTTCTTCCTCTATCCTGCTAGCTTCCACTTGTTCAGATTGAAATTGTTAAAGGCAGGTAAATATAAAAAAGCTTTCTATTTAATTTATTTTATATCTTATCTAAAATTATACATAAGAAATCGTGCATATTATAATTTGTGTACTTTTATGAATTTATTGTATGTGTTAGATATTTGAGAAGTATCTTTGTATGCTAGAAAAATAACAGCCTTTCTCCACAACTTGCCTGTTGCCGTTCATGTTCCATCAAATTTTTTGCACTTAATTTAATGGAATCATATGATGCTTTTCCAGCCAAAGCATTGTGCAAATGTGTGCAGGATCATAACAATAAATGCTTCTCAACACCAATTAAGAAAAAAAAGACAAGCAAATCCAGTAAAACTGAGAGAGTTTTCAGTAAAAATGAGAGAATTTTCAGTAAAAATTAAAAAAATGAAATAGCACAGAGAATATTAAAATGAGTGAAGTGGAGCTTCTGAGTTGAGATACACAGTGTAAAAATTTGATCCTTTCTTGTTTTAGCAGACTGTCTAGGAAAAAGAGTTGTAACTCCTTTAAGCATCACCTTCCTTCACCAATTTTGGGAGTCAGTCATTCAGATGGAGGAAAGTTCTGTGGATAGCTTGGCAGGTCAGTGGAGCTCAGGTGAACTAACTGACCCTGTTAATCTGTGAGGGGATATAACTCAGACTGTCTAGCCCACTGCTCCTCCTGCCATCTGCCTCTCCAAGTAAAATCCATCTCAGATACTCATAGAGGATCTGCTTCCTCAGAAAACCTGCATTAGAAAAGGGCAAAATCCAAAAGCCTCCTCAAAAGGGCGTGGGTACTGGAAGCAGGACTCTCAAAGCCTTGCATGACAAGATGCAAAGCCACCCTTCCATTCCATCATTTAACAATGGTGGTGGATCGCACACAGAGGGCCAAGGACCTGCTACCAGAGGGAATGAAAGCTAATGGCAGCCCTCCTACAAGTGAAAATAATTAATGAAAAATTTATTACCTGTATTATAGAAATTGCTGCTGGATAGTCCCCAGATAAATTAAATTAATAAAGTTGCAGAGTAATTAAGCCATATCTTTCTGTTTTCTTGCATGGCTGGGGCTGATGCAAGCTCAGCAGAACAGAGGAAGGGGAGGATATAGTTTTGAAGGGCTGAAGTCTGAAAAGCAGAAGACTGAGTATATTAAAAAAGAAACTCAAAGGAAAGGGCCCATAGACAATGTGAGCATAGGCTTTTGAATAGGTTATTATGCTTCATTTTAGGAATATTACGGTTTAGGGAAGTTTCAGAAATGTGCAGGAAAAAAAAAACCCAATGTTTTTGCAGAGGAAAAAAATTGGTCCTGTGAGACGAACAATAGAATAGTGCTACAACATATTTTTTCAGCACAGTGACACATTATCTGTTATAAATAAAACTACATATTATGTGTACATTCTATGTAATTACTCTTTGAAGTGAAAAATTTTCAGACTGAACTTTCTCAAACTTTCTGACACAAATTGCTGCACTACATATTGATTTAAAATTAGAAGCAAAACTTCTGAGAAAAATGAACATTTGTTACTTGTCTTGACGATGTACGAACAAATTCCTTACTTTTCTGAACTTCAGTTTTATTAAGTAACTTTCTATAAGACAAGTTTCAGCAGATCAGCACAAAATTTTCTTAATTTCATTACAGGCTGTAAATTAAAATTAATGAGGCTGACACCCACAATTAACAATGAAAAATGCAGATTGTTATAATTACTTAAGCAATAACATTGCTTTACATAGAAGACTTAAGGTGCTCCACAAATTATTTACAAGTGTTACATAAAACACAAAAAATGACAATTTCAATTTATTTTGTCAGTATAAAAAACAAAAATCCTTACTAAAACCTTTCTCAATTGGGAATCTCTCGCCATGCATAATTAAGCAAATTTGATTGCAATTAAGCCTGGCTTCTACAGTGGAGTTTTAATTAATGCAAATCTGGCATCTACATCTATAAGATTAATTTTTGTGAATTAAAAGAAAACAACAAAGCATATTTGAAAGTGCAGTTGCATTGTTGAAAGGATGGAATGCAAAATCTGATTATTTTTCAGTCTTCCATGTGGATAGCCTTTGACTTACACTTTAAGGAGGGATATTATATTTGGATCTGTTGTTTTGTTTCTCAAAGCATTCATTATTAAGCAGGATCATAGTAATTACATGAAGTTTCATCTAAGAAGCATCTTTAAATGTAATTATATACATTTAGAAGTAGAAATGAATTATAATACAGGCTAAGGAATGAGGGCACCATTACACTACGCAATAGTTTTTCTGAAGTCACTGTTCTCCTCTTGCATTTGGGGTGTAGAATATTTTGTAGCAGCTATAGGAGTACTGGAGAGGTTTTCAGGTATATTTTAATAAGATCTTTCCTTTAAAATCCCCAAAGCTGGAATTACTTTTATAGGATAGGATAAGAAAAATTTCTATTTATTTAGCAATGTTTTTCAACTGATTTTTTAATTGGCTCTTTTTCTGTCTTAAATTTGTTTGTGCTTAGCATTTTTAAAATAAAAATTCTTTATTTAGAATTCTGTTCATTTGAAAGTGTCCTATAAGAGACACCTATTCTGTCAATCTTTCTATATAAAATATTCAGCTTTAGAATCCACTTGGCTTTTCTTCCTCTTAAATACAGTACTATGTAATTTTATTTTATCATTTGTGCGATAAAACGGTCAAATGGAAATGGACCATTAGCAGGAAAATCAGACATTGTATTAAAAACTATTATTCTCATTGACATGCCAGAAGGTAAATTTCATCCAGACTCTCCATATGGATGTCAGTCAGGTAATTCCAAGGAAGCATTTACCTCTTTGGCAGAAGTGCTCTGACTGATGTGTAATTTTCTATTGCTCTATTTTTTTTCTTAGTCTTGCTTTTGAAAAAATATGGACTGGGTATGCAGAGAAAGTATCAATTCTTTTTTAGTCAAGGATGAAAAGGATGAGTCAAGCCTGTGTTGGAGAAAAGATCAGTGCCAAGATCCAAGTGCCTCTGGGAGAAAATGAACCCCAAAACTTGCATGTAGATTATTGGATGCCTCTGACCCTGATATGAGAAGTACAATTAGAAGCTGTGTAGTTTCTCTTCCTATCTAATACAGCTTCTTTGTAATTTCTTTTCTTGTCTTTGCAAAACCCAAAAAGTCCCATTTTGTTATACGAAACACCATCTGAACTGAAAATTTCCCAAAGGTGTTCCGTCAGAGGAACTGTTCTTTTATGGCTGAATCAGGGAGAGCACAAAATCAAGTCCTGAAGGGGCTATGAATGCTTCCATGCTTGGTTCCCCCAGTACCATCACTATTACAGCTCCCAAAGGCAGCCTCCAAAGCACCACACTTGGAGTGCTCACAGGGCACTGCAAACAGCAGGAGGTGAGCCTAGCCTTGCAATGACATGCACCACTTTTGCAGCAGTGGATTTAAAAACTTCAACAGTCTTTTTGTTCTGCTATGTTTTACAACAGAGGTCTATTTACAGATTTTCTTTAATTATATTTAATTTCAGTATATTAAGTCTAGTATTTACTTTGGTTGAAGTCAAAGAGTAGTATTGTGAAACAATAATGGCAGGTTTAGACAGAAGATTTCTAACTCAATTATCAAAATTATCAGCTCAAAAAACAAGGTAAAAGACAGAAGATGTTCTGCAAGTCTCTGGTTATGGATCAATGTCTGCCTTTGTAGATCTGGAAGAGCAGCAGTAAGTGCTCTGTGACTTATATGATCTTTTTTTGCTGGAATAGTAACATGTCCATCACTCACTCCCCTCTCCAATCTAAACATAGTTGGCACTAGAACCCTGACCTGCATGCTCCCCTAATGTCTGTGTTTGCATGCTTGTTTCTTTTAAATTGTTTATCCTCAGTGTGTGCAAAAGAAAGATATCTGTGATTATATTGTCTGTCTGTATCCAGTGTTTGATAATTTGGACAGTGATTCAAAATGGCCACTAGTTTATCTAAAGGTTACCCCTGCCCCTTTGTTAAAAGGATGAGAAAGGATCAATGGGCAAGTTTGTTTCTAGAGCATGATGCTTAAAACAGTCTTCTGCTTTGCAAACCAGTGAATTTTGGGGGCTTTTATTTGTTTGCTTTCCACATTTTTTTTCAAAATTTTTCAGCAGCCTCAGCCATGGCATTTTTTAATCTCAGTTGGGTATTCTCACAACAAATATAACATGCATGTCCACACACACAGCCTCTTGGAACAGAGAAGGAAAACAGCAACTACTTTGGTTAAAACTAGGGTCAGGGAAAGAGATTGTGGTTGCCCTTTCTCTTGTACAATTAGTTAATCAAGCTTTGCTTGAAAGTTTTATAGCATTGTGGGTGAAGAATGAATCAAGACATAAAAACTTCTGAGATCGGAGAGAGATTATCAACCTTAATGAGAATAAGGAAAATTAAGAGAACATTAATAGTAATGATATCAAAATGAGAACTAGAAAACCAGTCCAGGAAATCTACACACTCTTGTGCCAGTCATTAATCTAAAGACTATGATTAAAATATAAGAAGTTATTCCATCAAATTGTTGTGCAAACATGCTGAGAACATCTCTCTCCTGGCTTGTGTTTTTGAAAAAAGCCTAGGGCCATTAGGCATCCAAATCCATTAATAAATCCTTGTCTTGGTCTACACTTTTTCAACATCTGAAAAATAATAAAGGTGCTTTGTGCTGGTATTTCCTGTTTAATGTTCATTATGCACTGAAGAGGTATTGAGAAATAGTTTTTCTCCTGCAGTTATGAAAGAATTATACTCTTTTCTGAGTGAATGAAATAAGAGAAGATTTTGTGTGTCTATGCCAAAATCTATTTAATTAGGTCATCATTCTTAGGAAAATAATGCACCAGCAGCTTCAGAGAAAGTGCAAAGCATGACATATTTGAATTAACTCTATTTAATTAAAAGAACACCTTCTGAGGGTCTCAGATTTCATGGTACAATCCAGCTGTCACTGTGACTGCTATCTTATGCATACTGGAGCTCAAGTTTTGTGTTGCACTTGTTGGTCTTGTTTTGTGCTAGAGTTACCTTGTTTTATATGAGCACTGATCACAGCAACTATCAGGGGCAAAACTGGAGGAATTGCCTCTAAGTAATGACATTCAGTGGAGATGATGGAAATGGAAAAGGAGCACAGAGGATGGAGGAGAGTTTTGAGCAGTTCAGGGAAGGAAAAAAAATATGAAAGAAAAAGAAATAGGGTTTAAGTGATGTGTAACTCCCAAAAATTCAGGGCTTTCAAATGGAAAGTAGTAATTACTGCTGCTTTGTTTCCACGCTTGACAACTTTACCACTCTTCAGCCTGGAAGTGAAAGATTTTATGTGTTGAGGTCTCAACCAAGATGGTGTTCACTAAGAATAGCTGCAGCTGTTTTCATTTATGTAGATAAAGTCAAAATGGTTTTCTTAAAACCATAGGAGAAGTTCAATTAAAAAACATGTTTTCGATATTTTTTAAAATTTCTACCTTGATTTCTGAAAAAAGCCATTTTTTTTTGCCTTGTCTCTTGATAGAATTGGATACTTCTTATCCTTTTGTCTTTGAAGGAAGACAACTTTTTCCTAAGCTTGTTGGGGAAAAAAAAGAGTTGGAGGGTAGTCATAATAAAATTGATCTGATGTCGTAGCACTGAAGGTAATTAGAGATTTTTAAAAGAGATGCCATCCTTTGAGGGTTATTCTTTGAGTTTTTGTGACATTCTTGTCTAGTTTGTTGGTTGGTTATTTGGTTTGTTTCTGCTAATGTAAAAGATAAACTGTCCTTAGTAGTGAGGATATAAAAGAGGAATTTTGGAAGAGATTTTAAGTGTGAAGAGTTAAAAAAAACAATGAAAAGTTAGGGAGAATAAATTAAGATTAACTGCTGTATGACAAGGATATTCAAGGAAAAGAAGAAAGGAAACTACTGGATATATGCACAGAATGCAGGGGTTTGTGCAATTAAGACAAAAAGTAAAATTTCACTGTAAGCATAATCTACTTTCTTTTATGCCAATGATAAAAACAGCTGGATTCAGTTTACCTGGCCAGTATGTCACATTCTACACTTTTCTAGAAGAGTATAAGTAAGGGAGAGGATGCCTAAGACTTTGATACTCTCAATAATCCTGAATTTCTAAAAATGAAAAAAAAAAAAAGAAGAAGAGACTGGTAAACTGTACATTGAAATTAAAACTATAGTATTTCCCTCTTTGAAATTAGCTTCTGAGGCTTGTTATATATAGAATTAAGAATTTGCAGGAAAATGTATCCTAGAGTATTTTCATTTTCTAGATTTCAAGAGGATATTTGTGATGAACACCTGAAGTATGTAGGGCAAGAAGGAGAAAACACATTAAAAAAATAGAAAGAAATCTAGTGCCTAGAGTGATGGAGGTTTCTATACAACCAACTAATTTTTAAATTTAAAATATCTGTGTTTTATGGCTGTTATGCCATAAATGCATTTTACTTATTAGATATTTACTGGTTCCTCTCTAGAAAGAAGATGGCCCCAGAGACAAATATAGACTTATTTTGTCCAAATACTTTAAGTGTTCTTTTTTCCTCTCTCCCATTAATTGATTTGTTGATTTAAAGTTACTGACACGGAAGCTTAATCAGTCTAATATGTGATATCTTTTCTCTCGCCTCCTCTCTGTGCTGCAATGATTTTAGTAAAAATATGAAAATGACAAACATTTCTTGTACATTGAAGTTGAAAAATGAACAAAGATGTGATTTAAAGGAGCAAATTCGATTAGGGAAACTTCTACATTAATCCATTACAACCCACAAAATTATTTTAGTCCCATGGAGGGATTTCTTCACTTTCTTATTTACGGAAGTGTAGTGTCATTAACGTAATTTGCAAGTCACTTTCCAAAGGTATTTCTATATTATTTAAGGGATATACCTGGAGAATTCTATATGATTCCTTTTAGCATTTCATTATTCCATGATCTTTGCAGATCATTTCCTTCTTTTAATAACATGAATTTCTCTTGCTTATTCGTGCCATTGAAATTAAGAGCATTGTCGTCTGTGTCAGTATTTGATGGACACTGAGTTGAGAACAGGGTATTCTGGATTTCAACTTTGTGATAGCAATCTCCTTCCTCACAGCACTTCCAGTGACCAGAGTTCTGCAGTTAATACCATGAAAAAGTTTAAAACAGACAAAAAATAAAACACAATTTGCTCATGTATATAGAAATCTGCCATCTTGAAAAATATGGTACAAAACCCTGAATTAGATTAATTAGCTTATGATTTTGACTCAGTGCTCATGGCTGAAGAACATAAGAGTTTAAGATCTTGCAGATGAGTTCATGAAGTTATTTATAAGGTGAATCCATAGTGACAAACTAGTTATTAAATCAGTATTAATAAACTTCTAAAATGTTTCTGTACAAAATTTGCTTCAATATTAATTGCTGCTAACAACAGACTAAAGCAAACATTTCAGTAATTTGAATTGTGAATGTTCTCATATGCTGATGAAATGCATTTTTTAAAGAAACTTCTGTAACTTTTTTTAAGGAATTTCTCTGGAAAGCTGTAATTAATATGACTAGTAAAATCAGTATATTTCAGTAATTAAACGTTCATGCTTCTTATGCAGCATGTCACTAGATGTCACTCTGGATTCCATTATTTGGTATTCCGGTGATTTCTAAATTTTTCTGCCTTTCTGTATCTACTTTCCTCACAACAAACCTGAACAGACAATGTAAAATGTGCATGAATAACACAGAATTGCTGACTGAATGTCAATTTTCTAGTGTGTGACTTCTATTGATCATTCATTATTGACATGAAGGTCTCTAGTGTCTCTCCTTTCCTCTTTAAACTCTTTCTCAGCTAAAATTTCCAAACAACAGAACCAGGAGGCCTTGAAGAACAGAATGATTCAGGTCTCTTAGGATGTTTTACAGAGTACTTTGACCTCAGGAAGGCATCAGAGGTACCTTTTTATAAAGACTCAACAACTGTTTGGAATAAAAATTTAAACACTGGGAAAAAAAGAACCATCTACTTAAATTGAACCACTTTCATTGACACTTTTTGGGTGTAAATATAACTGGCTGCTTTTGGCAAACAAAAGGACTTTTTAAACAGTTTCCTAAATGTATGCATTTCCCTTCCTTGTAGCCAATAAAATATAAATAGCATTTTCACAGTGACGAATGACATGTAGTACAGTATTCTATGATCATGGTTCCAGGATTTTATTTCTTTTAGCTTTGTATACATTAATTAAGTATACACAATCAGGGTTGAGTGCAGAGACAGCTAAATAAACAAATGACACTGTAGAAAGGTCTTTCTGCATACTAATCATATCCTACATCTGCAAGCAAAAGCTCTATAAATCGATTTGCTCTTTCACATCAAAAGACAAACAGTGAGGCAAGTCAGCAGTTCCTTTGTCAAAGTCACAGAGATTGCTGTTCTTCACAAATGCATTTCTACAGAGCTGAATTCAACCATTTGATGATTAGCATTATTGGCAACTCTTCAAAGAAGATTCATCAAGTAATTTGCAATTGGATTGGTTGCCATTTTTGTGATTCTACCCCATGAAATTGAACAAAAAATGATTGACATTTGAATTCTTACTTGGAGGACAAAGTGAACTAGCATAAGAAAAAGAAGCAAGCAGATTCCCAAGAGGTTGAGAAGCTGCTGTGATATCTCTGGTGATTCCCATGTGGACCAGATAAGATAGGTCTGGAAATTAAATGAGTGGGTAGGGCAGAGGCAAGCAGGAAGAAGATGCAGCTTCCTATGAATATAACAAAAAATAAAAGAGCTAAATTTTTAAGCTGTCAGTGTATATATGTGCTTAGCCCCTCTAAATACTAAATCCATTCATGTGAGAAAAATCTCACTGAGGAAGGAAAATCAGTCTATCATTTCACATCCTTTGTGAGCAAGAATTGAGTTCTCTGCTACCAATGCACATTAGATATGTATGACAAAATTAAAGAATAACATAACATATTTGTGTGTGCATGTAAATAAAATGCAGCTGTGTGAGAAGCTGCAAGTGATGTGACTGAGTACAGAATTATTCAGACCTTAATAACGCTACTTGCCCACAGGTTTCTGTTTCTCAAAACTAACCCACAAAGCAAACAAAAAATACTTGCTGGAATTCTTATATATTTTGTCTCCTGCTATCTCTGTTTCAGAAATTATGAAGATGTTTGGATTCCTCCTTGAGTATGGTATTTCCTAAAATAGGAGAAGGGTGGAGCTTAATACAGGAATGTATAGTTAGAAAATTAAGTGTATGTGAGTTCATTTGCTGACAGTTCCATAGCTTTTTTCATCTGCAGGATATTTATTGTACACGGCTCTTTTTTTCTCTTTTGTTTTTTTTTGTTATGATGACGGTTATACCTCCATAGACTCTTTTTTGAAAAAGATTTTCTCTCGTATGTTTTGACCTCTAATGACCATAGATATTTTTAGACAGACTGATCCACCTACTTACACTATATAAGCTCAGCTAAATCTTTGGCTAAATCTTTACAAACCAAATCAGATCCTTAATTCTGAATTTTATCTTCAGCAGACTTCCATAATCTAAAATTAGGACCCACAGATAGCTAAAATCATATTTTTATGACCAGTAAATCCAAGTTGCCTTCTCAAATATACTTGTTGAATAATAGTAATAAAGAAATTGATTCTCTAGTCAAGACACAGATGAGAATACTGCTTTACAGAACATACATCACATAGAAATTGAATTTTAGATGGCTTTGGGTAACATTGTCCAGGATTAATTTGTCTAAAGCTTGTCAGTAACTGAAGGATGGATTTTGAAGATAGCTGGATCCCTACACGTAGCATCCAGAGGCTTCCTGGTCTGATCCTGAGTCTGGTGGAAGCAATCATTAAAATGTTTCTTTTACAATCTCAGTGGCTGACCTTAAGACCAAGGGTGTAATACTTCTCTGGAGTGTAGTGGCTACCTATCTATCCTGCAATACCTCTCAAACTACATCTCCTGCTCCATGGTTGGATTAATGCCACTGTCTGGTATTTTATGAAATCCTACAAACAACTAAGAGTGTTACCACTTCTCCAGGCTTTATGTGTCTGAGTTACTGAGGCTAGGTATGTGGTGTCCCTGAATCCTGCCTGTCATCAGGTAGTCCATTAAAGAATGACAGCGGATAATCAGTGTTAAAAGTCTGTTAAAGGTGATGGGATAAAGACACTCCAAATAATGTCTAGGCATAGATGTCACTGCTTTTGGTGAAACCATCATATATAGAAGTACAAATATATTGGTATACCTATATCGGACAAGTTCAAAATAATCAGGTGAAGAAAAATATCTGATATTTTTCATGTTTTTTCTTAAAATGACTGCCCATGGCACAACAGCACACATATTATATTTTAAAGAAGTAGATGCTTATTTCCTCTTCAACATATTTATTACTCTCTTGCAAGCTATATTCTAATGTCAATGTTGGTATTATCTCCCATATCAAAATAACAAAGCTGTCATCTCAAGGAAATACAGTGACTTTTAATCAAATGGAATTAAACAAAAATAAAAACAAAACAAAAACAAACAAAAACCAACCAAACAAACAAAAAAAATCCTGAAAACAAGAACAAAAACTAAAAAAAAAAATCAAACCAAACAAAAAACTAAACCAAAACCAAAACAAAACAAAACAAAACAAAAAAAAACCAAAAAAAACCACAAAACAAAAAAAACACAAAGGAAAAATAAAAAAAACCCTTCAGGCTATGATTGTCCTTACATTTAAGTTACATCAAGTAAAGAGTTTGAGGAAATTCAACAAAACCAAAACCACCGACTCTGCCTAGTGATATGAGAATTTCTATTTTTTCCAAGGAAATCTTACTTACTTTAAAGGTCAAGTAAACAGAAAGAATCAGCAATGCTGATTGGTATTGATATTCAAATAGCTTTGATCTCTGTCCCATTATGAGATCCCTCACAATATAATTGGAAAATATGAAAAACAATGACAGTATAATTAACATGTATTCTGAAAGATCTGTGACTATCATATCTAGGACCTCAATTAAAATAACTATAATTTTATACCTTTCTTGATTGGAATAATTCAATATCATATTCACTTCTGGAATAAATAGATCTGACTCTCACTGAAGTGAATATATCTGCCTTTGGAACAAATATGGTCCTCTGTAACAGACTATGCATAAAATATGATGACAACATCTAGAGAAACTGGAGATAGCTGTTATTACTTTCTTACTGAGTCTGAAGAAAATAATAAGTCATCAAATATTTTACCAGATGCTGATTCTTGTATGCACTTTAAATGTTTGTTACACATTTTGGGTGTGTGCTATTCAGTGTATGCCTTCAAAAAGAGAATTCATTGCCTTGGTGATATAGATTTTGCATAATGGTAGATGAGCTCTTATAGAGTACAGTCCTCACTGTTCAGAAAGTTACTTCTTTGAGTATTATATCTCCAAATTATACTAGCATTAGAGAGAGATTGTTTTTATGAGCGGAAGTCAGGATATCACTCATATTAATTGGCTAGCTCATAAAGCCATGAATTGATGAAACTAACCGCAGTTCCAAGGGGAATTCTATGGTAATGGATTTTAAGAAGACATCTGATTCTGGAACTTTTATTAGCCAGACTGACTATTCATTCAGTAGCTGCAGTAGAGGCTACTGCAGTGCTTTGTATTTTCCTAATTACAGCTGTGCCAGCCACTTTCAATGCAGTCTTTGTAGTCTACAAACTCTGGTCAAGGTTTGCCAATGACATGTAAAGCAAGAGGCCACAAGAGTTACAAATGCCAAACAACTAGCCCTGCCTTTGCTCTGGTGGCAGCTCACCTCTGAAAACCTGTCCATTTTATTTGGTACTCAGTGCACTAAGTATGGAAATAGCTCCCTCCAGATCCCCAAGACCAGGCATTCAGATTTACCTTTTCCACTCAGTGCAGGTAAAATACAAGCCACCTTAAAAATACACTCACAAGGAGAGCAATGCCAAGCTCCATACCAAGGAAATAGGTTTTGTTGAACTAGAGCAGGGAATCAAGAATAGTGATTAAAGCTCAAAAGACTATTTCTGTGTGAAATAGTTATGAAATAAAATACCCAAATATTCTAACAAGTGATTCAGTGCCTAATTATTAGACTGATGTTACCTCTTTCAGATATCTTAAACACACATTTGTAGTGGTAACCTAGTTTTTACTTTAAAAACTTCATGTTTCCTTTTGGACATATATATCCAGTAGGTAGGGAACTTCCTGACCAGACGAAAGTTATCAGCTTTATCTGCCCTGTGCCATAGCAAAGATCTCTATTCCTCTGAGTAAATTCTCTGTCTCAACAGTGGAGTGCAAGGAAAACTGTACAACTCCTGCAAGAGGAAAAAGAGCATCATCAGGTTGGTAAATAAAGCATACTCTTAGCTCCAGGTTGGACTGTGTTATAGTTCTGAGTTAGTCCATGGCAGGATGTTTTGTGCTGGAACTGGAAACTAAAATTCCATGGATCACCTGTTGACTACCCATGGCACACCACAGTGTCCTGGTCTCCTACTCTTGTAGTATGTTGTGCTTCTTATCTTGCCATGGACATTGAGGAAGGGAAATAATTCTTTACTTTCCCCTTAGAGAATTCTGAACACTTGATGATACAAACATGAACACAAGAGTTTGGAAGTGATTAATGACCCTTTAATTAAAAAAAAAGCATATGTTGAACAAGATTATATATCCTGGAGAAAATTTAAAAGGAACAGATGGAAAAGTTCTTTCTTTTTCTTTCCCTCTCTCTTACTTCCTCTTTTTGTTATTCTTTTCCCCTTTTTCCCTGCTCTCTTTCTCTCTTTCTTACTAGAATTCTCCATTGTTGTTCAGTTTTTCCTTCATACAGCCTTTCAGCCCTGAGGCACCAGTAGATTTCAACCAAGGAATCCACAGTGATTTATTTCTGTTTGCTGTCTCCTGAATGTTGCACTGATTCCTAATCAGGTATTAATCCATTTTCTAAAGAAGAGGTGTCTTGCCTCATAAGGGGCCATTCATAATTGACACCATTGACTATAATAAAGATAAAATTATTCTGAATGCCAGAACTACCTTTCTCAACTGCAGCTTGAACTACATCAGAAGTAGAAGTCCTATTAATGATTAGGATAAGAAACCATGCATCTACTAAAATAAGCAAAAGGGCTTATTAAATTAATCTCAAATTTGATATCTGTGTGCTAAGTTTGCTCCACTGCAGAGACACCTGTACCATCTTACAGTTGAGCATGTATGAAGGATGACCGTAAATCACCACGTATTGAAAGTTGGTGCATACTGTTGATTAATGAAGTGTATGGCATGATGCCTCTTGAGCTGTGGAACAGAGTGCCATAATTTGTGTGCTTATACATTTTTACGTACTGGAGTTGACTCTGACTCTTTAATTTTAACATGCCAATTAAGCATCATAAGGTTTAAACCACTTAAATAGCTGTCTTCAACTTGAAGACATGAAGAATTAATGTGTAACATTAATTTATCTTCTACCAATGAATGGAACAATTTACTAAAAATACAGGAAAAATGAAAGTCTGAAAAGTAACAAAAATAATTGAATTTGCTTATAGAGCTACCATAATAGGTAAAAGCAGTCTTTCCACCTACAATAAAATATGTTGGACCTTCAGAAAATTCTATTCTTTTGTAGTATGACCAAAGCAAAAAAAAAAAAAAAAAAAACCACCACCAAAACCAAAAAAGTACTTGCACAGAAAATCTGTTAAGTCACAAACCTTTGTTATCCCTATTGTTCACTTAATATAAGCTGACCTAAACTCTTATTGCCAGAAAAATACTTTGTGTAAAGATATTTGACTTTCTAGGGCTTCTGCTGAAATGTGCCTAAGCATCCTAGTAGAACTTACGCTTTTAAGGAGGGTAGAAATTTCATTAAGAGGTACCTGTAAAGATGTGCTTGTCTCTCTCCACCCTTCTTCTGCACCCTTCTTTTTCACCTCAAATATTTGTAAATTTACATGTTTTGATAAAAAAGCATTGACATTTTAAAAAAGCATTTACCTTATTAACTGTAAAATTACACTGGACTAGATCTATGTCAATATCTAGGACCTGCAGCTTGCAAAAACTGCAAATAATTTTCTGTCTCAACTCAAAATAGCATACTAGAGTATGGCTGGCTCACAGATGTATCTAGTGTGTTTTGGCTAGCTAATGTTGGTATTTTGATTTTTGTAGTTTCAAACATTTTCTTATTTGCAATAGTATATATTATTTGTATTTAAATTCTGTTTACATCTAATTTCTTAAAGACACTAAGGGTAGATCAGTATGGGAAATTTGAACTGATAATCATAGGGTCATAGAATATTTTGGATTGGAGATGGTTTTTAAAGGTCACCTAGTACACCTTCCTGCAATGAACAGGGACATCTTCAATTTCATGAGGTTTCTCAGTGCTCTGCCCAACCTGACCTTGAATATTTCCAGGGATGGTACATCTACCACCTCTCTGGATGACCTGTTTCAGTGTTTCACTACCTTCATCATAAAAAAAAAAAAAAAAAAAAAGTCTTAATTAGTTTAAGTCTACTGTCTTTAAGTTTAAAAACATTGCCCTTTGTCCTCTTGCAGTAGGACCTACTAAAATGCTTGTCCCCATCTTTCCAACAGGCCCTCTCTAAGTATTGAAAGTACAATAAGGTTGTTCTGGAGCCTTCTCTTCTCCAGACTGAGCAACCCAGCTCTCTAAGTCTGACTGCATAAAAGAGGAGCTCCACTCCCCTGATTTTATTGGCTCTTCTCTGGATCCAGTTCAACAGGCCCATGTGCTCCTTGTGTTGAGGATGCCAGAGCTGGATGCAGTACTCCAGGTGAGGTCTCACGAGCCTGGAGCAGAAGGGCAGGATCACCTCCCTTGACCTTCTAGACATGCTTCTTTTGATGCAGCTCAGGATACCATTTGCTTTCTGGATTCCTGTCCAGCTTTCCACCTACCAGTACTCCCATGCCCTTCTCCCTTTATCTCCCAGCCTGTATTGGCACTGGGAGTTGCACCAATCCAGGTGCAGAATCTTGCACTTGGCCTGATTGAACCTCATGAGGTTCACACAGATCCAACTCTGAAGCTCCTTGAGCTCAGTAAATATAAAATGATATTCACACATTCTTTGTAAATGTATTTTTTTAATTCACTATAACATTAATGATGTTTCATGCTGTTTTACTATAAATCTCTTTTACAAATTTTATTTAGTTTCCAGAGTACCATTTGAAATATGTTTGACTTCTTCATTTCAGCAAAGGGATATATGAGTTCTCAGATGTTTTTTATTGACAGTATATATGTTTTTATCACCTAGTTAGTAGCAATAGCTTCTTTGCTAACTTTTGTGGTATATATTATATTGAATAAAGAATTTTCATTTCTTCTGTTCTTCATGTAAATTAATACGGCTTTGAAATGTTGCTGCTGGAAGAAGATATTGTCAGATTTATATTTTCATTTTAAGGGTTTCCTCCACTCCTATTTTTAAAGTTTTGTATTTGGGATTTTTCTTAATTTATATATAATAATTGAAATACCAGGAAAGACAAGGAGTTCACCTGGTATAGTAGCCTGTCTGAGAGGGACCAAACCAAGATATCTTCAAAGAATCTTCAAAACCATATATGAGGCAACAGTAGAATCACATACATTTGAATGGTGAAGCCTCTGTCTGCTTTATGCCCTGAGACACACCTTTCTGATTGTGTCTTTCTGTAGATGGTCTTCTAATGCTCAAAGGCAAACAAAACTCACTGTTTCAAAGAGTCAAAATTGAACTGCAAACATATTATCTTTTGTCCTCCAAGTGTATCTAGGAATTTTCTATGAAGATGGTTTTTGAAATCTCCTGTATAACAGAGACTAAGAAATACCTGCTGTGTAATGGAAGGCAGTGGAAGGCTCATCTATCTCTTCATAGAAAATTCAATGGCCAGGAAATGTCATTACAGTACAACACAGTGAGTTGTTTCTTCAAACAGTTAGTTGTATAAAATTGTCTGTCTCTTTAGCCATTTTATCTTTTCTGTCTTTTTACCCTTGTGTTGTTGTCTTCATTTATCATCACTTTCTTCATTCCCTGAGACTTCAGGATTTTTCTTTTAACTCACAAAATGTCTTCATCACTCCTGTGTTAGTCTTTAACATCTAGCAATTGTTTTCTTACCCTCTTTCAGTCATTATAATGAACAGAAACATACTTTAGCTGCACATAGATCAAATCTATTAGAGGTTTGTTTTGAAAGTATTTTGAAAACCACCATAGAAATGCTACTAAGTGTAGAGAACAGAAAATCCTTAACCTTCACAGAGCCTACCAGGTACACAACTTTCTCACCCAGCTCATTTCATTCACTAACAAAATAGTACCCTTGTTGCATGTTTCCTTTTATTGTCTTTAAGGGGATCGAATCTATCACCATAAATCTTAAATATCTCCAAAACTACAAGTAAAAATACATAAATATATGTAACAGATGCAGAATTACCTCCTGGGATGCATGTATTATGCATACAGAACTGTCATAACATCCCTCATACAATCACGTTCTTTCCTCTGCTCATGGTCTTTACACCTACCTCATTTTGCCAATGTGCCTGGAAGTAATATGGATACTAAAATATAACTAACAGCACAAAAAACATATTTGCCAGTTTTTGGAAATTTCTTATTTATACAAATACAGATTCAAAGAAATCCACCTAGATTAGAAAAAGCAGTAACCACACAAAACCATTTCCTTTTTTTAAAACCAAATTACTGAAAACAGAGCTATGTTTTTCAAGAAGAAACTGTCTTTTGAACAAATTAATAGACTAAGTTTAATCCACATAGTACAATTTTAAAAATTTTTAATATATATTAGCCCTTACGTTAGAAGAGAGAAAAAGGATTTAGGTTTTATTTGTATTACAAGATATTTCTCTAAATTTGCCAATAGTATTGTAAATGGGTCATATTGATCCCCGATGTAGCTGATATGGTTCAAAGTCTTAACCCTTTTAGTTGAAAAGTGATAGATCTTCTAATTCAAGTGTAAAATATTTTGATGATACTTTTTCTAATTTTTTTCCCCTAATTCAAGATCAAATTCTTTTTGATATTTCTTCTACTTGGTACTGGCAAACTCTACTCAGCACTGGCAAGGTCACATTTGGGGATTAGAGATACAGAGGGCCTGGAGAGAGTTCAGTGATGTGGAAGGGATGTGGAGCATCTCTTCCAGGCGGAAGGGTTGAGAGAGCTGGGCCTTGTTGGTCCCAAGAAACTGGGGAGGGAAACTTATCAATGTACATAAATACCTGAGTGAAGGATGCAAGAAGGACAGAGCCAGGTTTGTTTCAGTGGTGCCCAGTCACGGGGCAAGAGCTGACAGGCACACACTGAACCACTGGCTCTAGGTCATCCTGCTCAAGCTGGGGAGTTGGACAAGATGATCTCCAGAGCAACATTCCCTGAAGTTTCAATGTTTTTGTAGTGTCTTTGGGAATATTTTCCCTTTTTTGCTTTAACAGAAATAACCACAAAGATAATGTTTTACTTTCAAAAGCAAAATAAAATGCATTGATATGGTGATCTTGTATAGAGCTTGACACAATGAGAGCTTGCATAGAGCAATGACACAAGTTGCTTTGGGCTTTATCAAACTCTCGATGGATGGTCAAAGATTTTTTTAATCTCTTATCAGGTACATATTTCAATAAAGTCTACTACATTAGGTAGGACACTAGACATCACTGAATGAGTGGTAGACGAGCAATAACAAAAGTTATTCAATAATTTCAAGAGGTAAATGCATTACTTGTTTTATGGCTTTATTTCTTCCACTATATCAGACAAAGTGACTGAACATGAGTGCCTGTGTCTTCGCAGATTCATAATGTGTGTCACAAGAGACACAGGTATTGTCCTCAATATTTTTATTTTTAATTCTAATTGATTTCCAAAGACATACAAGAGTAAAAAGATTTTTGAGGACAGCTCTGTTAATAAATGCACACTGCAGCCCTTCATATCAACAGTATTAATAAATTGTTAACAAAAGTGTACAAAGAAATTAGAACACTTTTACTAAACCATTTCTAAGTAATGTTTCAAATTTTTTATTGTATTGCATTTATAGTAATGTGTGCTGCATTCAGATTAGCTATGTTTAATATTGCAACTCTTCTTCTACCATACCTTTCTTCCTAAGTATGTGATATGAACCATGACATTACAATCTTAAAGCTGTAACAAGAATGAGTTATGTTTGTACTATTTCCCATTCTCATTATATTCTTTGTCACACAATGAATTAATGTTGTGCCATTCTCTGCTCTCATTACAATCTTTTCCTTATGAATGGGGCATCAGAATTTTAATGTCTTTTGTAATCTCTGAGTTATGGGAGTGTGTTACACTACTATGACCTTGCTAATATTTTGCATGGTCATTGGCTGGCTGCACACAACTGGGTGTGAGGTTACACCCAGCAGCCAATCCAGGGGCTTTGACAGAGGCTGCTTTGGGATGTTCCACTAACCTGACCTAAAGCCCAGGGACCGAGTGGGTTAATACTGCTTCTAAGGACTGCTAAACACAAGGAAGTGTTCATTCTCTTCCCAGGTATGAACAAAGTATCAAGACTTCCATTTCCTCAAATTATGAAGCACTTAGAGGAATGATAATATGCAAGCTTTTTGCAAGTGCTTTCATTCTTCCTTAGGTTTTATGTTTTTCACATGCTTAAAAGCTGTTGTGTATTGCTTCCATATTAAAAAAGAAATTAAATTGAGGCTTCTAAATTTCTGTTGTTCTTAAATTGAAATCAGTTGGAAGCTAGGAGTTTAACAACTTGCTGATGCACTATCTGATGCACTGAGTGTGTAGCTGACCGATTGGAAACTTCATTTATTAAGTCCCTCTTTTCCAATTTTGAAACCCAGAAACAGGGTATATCCACTTTGCACTACCTGCGCTTTTAGCTAAAATTCTAAACATTTCCAGTTATGTATTTAAATGACATCTTGTCTTTTTAGAGAGTCTCACTTGACAGAGTTTTGTACTATTAGTTTAAAAAAAACTTTATATTTAAATAATAACAAAGTCTGATATAAGTCAGAACATATTGCAGAAACATAGAAAAACAGAATATGAATTATAAAAAGGATTCATGTTTATCAAATATGCTTTTCATGTTAGTTGATTCTTTAAAGCATTTTCCAGTTTACCCAACATAAATTATATATATGATAATGAATAAATATGGATTTTCTTTTATTTTTTTTATCCTATCATGTAATAAAAACATGTTCATAGCCCTAAGGAGCTGCTATTGTTGATTTGTGATAAAAAATCTGAATCAGTTAGGAAAATGTTAATACTGGCATGTTGAATGTGATGACAAGTAAATTGGCATATGTCAGTCAGTACCATGTTGAAATAAAGCCAGTAACTTAAGTCTTTTTGATAGAGTATAATTTTCCATTTAACAGAAAAGCAACTGTAAGCAATAAACAGTGTTTGACTTAGGTGCTGCTGAAACCCATAACTACTAAATCACAACTCACCCATCAGTCTGAGATGCTAAGGAGATTGCTTTGGTTAGGAAACTGTCATTAAGAATTGTGTAAAACCACTGTGACCTTAGAGAGACTGTGGGAATGAGAACACTCACAGGACCCTAAGAGCTTTGCTGAATAGCAAAGGGTATCTTGCACACAGAATTCCTTACCTGTAGTCCACTTCTATTTTCTGTCCTGGGGTGGTATTTGGGTGCTATAAGAAACACTGATCAGCAGTGGTTCATACACACAGCTTCTTTATTTAATTGCTTTTTCTTTGTTTCTTTGGAATTCATCAATGTGCATTCTCAGCATCTCACAAATTTTAAATTCATTTATTATTGTAATATTGCCAGTAAAGTAAAGAAATATGTTGCCACTTGCAAACTGAATTTAGATAAAATTACTTGATTGGTTTGGCCTAGCAGTAATATCATTAATTTTGTCTTTTTACACAGAGTCATGTGTGTGAAGGAAAAGCCAGGATCTGGATCCTAACCAATGGCCAGTTAGGAACATGGGATCTAGTGGGCAGTTATTTTTTTGTTATTTCTAGAGGATTTTAGGAAAACCACTCCATTGTCAGAATTTAGAGTGTGGGGCAGAGAATGCACTGAAGAGCTTCTCTACTGCTCTTGCAGCCCAGAGCCAAACATATCCTGAGCTGCATCCAAATCAGCATGGGCAGCAGGGACAGGGAGGGGATTCTGCCCCTCAGCTCTGCTTTGACCCCACCTGCAGGGCTCCATCCAGCTCTGGGGTCCCAGCACAGCAAGGACACGGACCTGTGGGATTGAGGCCAGGGGAGGGCCACCAAGATATTTAGAGGGATGGAGCAGCTCTACTATGAGGAAAAGCTGAGAGAATTTGGAGTATTTAGCTTGGAGAAGAGAAGGCTCTGGAGAAACCTAAGTGAGGCCTTTCAGTACCTAAAGGAGGCCAACAGGAGCTGGAGAGGGACTGTTTACAGGGATAAGTAGGGACAGGATGAGGGGGAATGACTTTAAACTGAGAGTAGGTTTATAATGGGTATTATGAATAAATTCTTTACTGTGACCGTGCTTAGGCACTGGAGCAGGTTGCCCAGAGAAGTTTTGGATGCCCCATCCCTGGGAATGTTCAAGGCCAGGTTGGATGGACCAGTGTGCATCCTGGATTAGTGGAAGGTTCCTTGCTCATGGCCAGGAGGACTGGAACTACATGATATTTAAGGTGCCTTCCAACCCAAACTATGATTCTATGACACTGGAAGAATCTGAGAAGGTCCGTTTTTAGCTACCTCAGCAGGTGTATATTTTGGAAAGTCATTGGGCTTTATCTCTGCTCTATAATCCTTTAAGAATAAGCTACAAATTAATGAGAACTTCCACTCTATGGCTGCATTATTAAGGTGTCTCAGGAAGGAGTAACCAGGAAACTAAACCTCCCACTTGAACGTGTCTTCTCTGGGAAGAAACGAGAGGGACTGTGCTGTGACACAAGATCACAAAACAATATTGCAGATTTATTGCTTCTGTGAGAGTTATAGGGCAATGGCCTTCATATATTAGCTCATTTGTTTCTAAATTAATATCTTTATATGTACCTAAATAATTTTTTCTTTCTTTTTTTGCATTTTTTGGTGTCGACTTACACTCTTGTCCTTTGCATTTAAATTGGATGGTCATGTCAGCATTTAATTACTAACAAATGCAACTGTGTAACAAAGTTAAGTGAGGAATATGTGTCAAGTTTTAAATTTCTCTTTAGAGATTTGACTTAATTTGATTTGGGTAATGTAGTTAGGCAAAATGAAGTTTACATAACATTAATTCTGTCCCAGAACAGTGGTGTCCACAACTTGTGTGAGGAGGAAAGTTCATGTGTATTAAACTTTGAAGCAATCCCTTTATAGGTTAAACCCCAAATTCTGAGATTTTCTGACATTGTGTTAAACGTATTAAGGAAGATGTTAGAAAATTACTTCAGTTTCCAAAACTTTGTGCAGCTACTTTCCTCCAAGGAAAGCACATGTTGGTTTTATTCATTAAAAAGAGTTCATGCCATACAATATGTGCAATAGTTCAAAAATATGTGAAAGCAATGGCTAAAACTGAAGTCAAGCTCTGAAATGACAAAACAAAGGTTATTTTTGCATTCTAAAATCTCTTTTTCCATAAGGATTTTTACTTCCATGATTGATGACCTTTTTTCTCCTACATGTTTTTCATCTGATAGCTTCTGGCCTTTCTGAACTTGAACAGAAAAATAAACTCTGATTTTGAAAGAAAACAGGAAGTACAAAGGTATGTATAAATGGGAATTTGTTGCCACATGTCAGAAGATTGGACTGACTGGAGAAAAAAGACCTGGCCCAGGGTACATGACATGACTACAAAACCAAGTTTGTTTGTTTGTTTGTTTGTTTGTTTGTTTGGTGTTTTCTACCAGATTCCATTGCACAATCTCTTTTTAAAAATAACATTAATGAATCAAATTTCTTATTTATTTGAAGGACTTGTATTTACATTTGCTTACTTCAAATCAATACCACAAATTAAGCTTCTGCAAAGTGCATTTTCGCAGGAAAAAAAAAAAAAGGTGAAGGGCAACAAACAGCTATAAGTAACCTTGGCATTCTTGCTGATAAAATAAATGCTTGTTTTGTTTAGAAAGTTCTATATTAAGCCCAGAAGTATATAAAAAATTAATTGACATGACTGCTGGTGAAGCATAGATCTTTCCAGTTTCATTTGTTCATTTCTGACTTAGCCAACTGCATAGTGGCAAAAGACTCTGAAAGACTTTGCAAATTTTGCAAATATGAGCTGTGAATTTTGATAGAGTGAAAAAAACATAGAATTTTACTTATTAGTTTTTAGTCTGCTTCAAGCAAAAGATTTTATAAAAGAAGACATTTGATTCTGTTCTGAATGCATAAAGAATATATGATATATAAGCTATATCATATATTATATGAATTATTAATTTATGTGTGTGTGTATATACGTAACTCTTGTATCCTAGAGAGGCATCAAGTATTTTAGGCTCTCTACCTCATAGTGACTTCTTTGAGCTACAAGTTTTTGTACTTGTAATGTTAGAAAAAATTCTAAATTAAGTTGCTATACAGTAAAAAATTGTCTGGTATTCTCTGAAAGAGAAAATGCTTACAAAACCAAAGACCAAGATGCAGCCACCTCTGGTTAGAAGTACACTAACACTGCACATCTCAATGTTTTAGTGTGTAAAATGAAACAATAGCTCCTATTCAGCTGAAATTGTGAGACAAATTTAGATAAGCAGGAGGTAATTATACAGGTTAGACTTTGGCCATAACACAGGAGCTGACACCTCCTATCAAGAGGTATGTAATCACATTGCCTGGCTTTCTCAAGAAACACTATTCAGAGCAGTGCTATTTTTCAATGCTCTTGTGAACAGCATTTCACAATATGTGTTATTTTTGAGACTCCATGAAAATTCTCCCTAACTGCTTTTAAGACATTTCCCCTGGTGCAGAGATTTTTTTTTTTAAGAACATATTCTGAAAAGCACTGACAGCCTCTTCAGCAGAAGAGCCAGGATTGTCAGCCATTGATGCAAAAACCTGAATCTGCTTTGACACCCCAGAATAAGCTTCTGGCAATGTTATGTCTTTCTTTTAGATGTTTGGATAAATCACACAGCTCAGAAGCTGCATCATACATTATGCCTAAGTTATAAGCAAATGTTGCTGAAGTAAGGATATTTCTCAGTCCAATGTACTGAATCTCTAGACGTCTCTTAGCTGCCTCAGGGAAATGTTTGCTCAAGGCTTGGTTGTGTGTTCCAAGTGGTTTATATGGATCTTCCAGGAGACCCAACCAAACAGATGTCTATATTGACACTCACTCCTTTCTTAATCACCTGCATTTTTCCACCGGCAGCACAGTGTTTGGAGTAGCTGTGATCCAGAGGAGATATACTAGAAAAGAGAAGGAGAGAATTTGTCCCAATCAGTGGTGTTCTTTCTGCCTCTAGCCTCAATAAGGTTTGTGATCGTGGCAAGTGAGGACTTTCTTTCCCAGTGGTTGTCCTCATATGATACCTGATTGCTGCAGGTTCCTCCCTTCATGTGGTTTGTGGTTGCTGGCAACTGACCCAGACTGAACAGAGGATCCTGTTGGATAGAGTGGTATTGTTGAAATATTCACAAGTTTTGTAACAGGCTTACTTCATTACCTAATGACTGTTTAACCTTTCCATTTGCTCATGTGGAGCACCACCTGCATTATGTGTCTTTCCTATTGGGTTCTGTGAGGCCCAAAGCTTCAGGGTCTGCTCCTAGGCAGGAACAGAGACTTAGTGGAGTTTTTGCTGGAGGAGTCCTATGAAAAAACACTGTGAAGGAGGATTGCCAGGGCAGTCAGCAGACAACACGGGAAAGATACATGAAATCTTAACTTTCTTCTAGATTAAGGGGCCTTTTCACAGTCCTGAAAATCACGTGTACATGAAACAAACAATAAGTGCAAAATTAGCTGCTTTGTTTGGGCATCTATGTTCTTCTTTGTTTCTTTGTTATTGTTTTTGTTTGTTTGTTTGTTTGGGGTTTTTGTTTTGTTTTGTTTTTAGTATGGTATTTATTCCCTCTAACTCTGAGTATTTAAAAGTGCAATTTTTCCATGTTTGGTGGGCAAAGAATCCCTGGAAGATGATTCATTTAACTTTGCATGTGCTGCATCTGCAGAGAACTGTGTTTTGGATGTTTTTTTCTATTTACTGTAAAAGGACATTTAGACTGATCTATTAATGTAGTCTTTAACTCCAAAATGGTTACAGTTATACACTAGGAGAACTTACAGACAATTGAATCACTATTTTTTTTTAAAAGTATTATAGTGCTACCCATGTATATATGATAATGAGACTGTTAAAATAGTCATCCAGGATACAGAAGATTCATGCTTTAAGACTTCTCTATTCCAAAATGCTGTAACTTGTGTCTCCCAGTCAGGTAAATTCCACCACTGGTGCTTGTGTCAAATCCATCACAGCTAACAGTTACCAAATACTAAACTCCTTAGGAACTGTGGGTTCACATGTTCTAGAACTAGGTCATACCATAACCACAAATGACACAAAACACAGCAACTGAGATTTATTTAAAAATTTAAAAAAAAAAAAGTTTATTACCCCCATTCCTATACTAGTTTGGTTCACTCAGTGTGTTACTCTGGATTTAACATTCCCACTTTGTTGCCAGATGTCCTAGTTCCAGGAGACAGGGAGTGGGTATTAGAAGTGAGGAAAAGAATGAGAACTCCAAAGGTGAATTAATGAGTGCTGATGTTCATCTGGCAGATAGCACCTCTAGTGTGTACCTTTTTTAAAAACCTTTATCAAGACAGTTGATTTCAAAGGCACGAGAGAACATGTATGTGTTTTGATACAGTAGGTATGGCTGATTTCAGTTTTTATGGGAAGTAAAAAAGTTTCTCTTCTCAATTCCGTATGAGAGGCAAGTAGATAGTCAGTATCCATTCTTTCCCAAAAGTGATGGAAAGAACTGGACATGTCCAGAGCAAATCTCCTCAGAAGATGATTTATTCCACCTTGTCTAGAAACTTGTATGGAGTTGGAAATACCATTCTCTCTGGGTTGACAACAGAGGAACTTAAAACAGTTCACCTAGGCTAAACATCTAACTTTTTGATGAGTTAAATTACATGAATGTCAACCTCACTTGTATCTGTTATTTGGTTTCCTTTGAGGCAGTGGTTTAGAGACTTACATGACTGCTGAAGAATGAAGGCAAGCAAATCAGGAAAATGGCATGATGAGGACCAAAAGGCATTAAGACAGGTTGTGAGTCAAGAAATAAGAGACAGGAGATCCAGAAAAGGGAAATTAAGAGATCACATACAGAGCATTTTAAAGGTATTTACTCCAATAGGTATTTTTCCATTGAAAAGGTAATGGCATTGAGACAACCTTGTTAGGCAATGGAATCCCCAAAATAATTTGAAAAGAAACACTAGAAGAGAAAATGCATACTCAATCCTTTTGCTGGCACTTCAGAATATAAAAAAATAATTGGACTTCAGGCAGGAAAGGTTAGTGTCATCCACCTCCAGACAGCCATCTAATGATGTTATAATAAAAATGAGAGGTTTCCTAAATAATGCCAATGAACTTCCAGAGCAGCTCAGACATACTTGGCCTTACTTTATGGAATATACTGAGTAAAAGTTCAGGGATTCTAAAATAGATCTCAAAATAGACAAATCCTAATGACAGCATTATTTCCTTCCCATATTAGGAGTAGGCAAGAAGATAGATCACCACTAAAGACTACAAAAGGTCAGCAAAATATTTATGGAGGAGTAAGAAACTTGCTTGCTTTATTTAGGCTTTAATTTAAGCAAATAAGTAAAAAATAAAGTCATTCAAATCTGAGGTTTCTGAGAATGTTCTTTTATTTGGTTTGCTTTGCTTTTGCTTGGTTTGATTGTAGGAAGAAATGGCATGGTACTCTTAAAATTAAATCTGAATTTTACAAGGAATAATAATGCATCCACTCATACAGCAGAGGAAGATGGAAATACATGGAAACATGCAAAGTATCAATGAACTTGAGTGCTTAGAGACATTGGGAAAAAAATAGGCAAGAAAAATTCAATGCATTTATTAATTCCTAAATGGTGGCTACAGTTTATTTGAGTGATTGTTGTAAGTGAAATAAAACCTCATGTGTTCCCTCAAGTGGAGAGGTGAAAAAATAAGATGCTGGAGAGTAACATTATACGTCAAAATATAGTGCTAATGCCGCAGTTTCAGGTTGGAAGACTGCTGTGACAGCAACTTTTTGTGCATAAAGTTATTAGCAATTAATAAATACATAAAAGAAATAATTAGAATGAACTCCTGCTGCAGATCACCACACAAAAGGAGACAAAGAACTTAAAAGTGCAAGCTTAGCTCTGGAGACATTGTCCAGGACATTTATAACATAAAAAGGAGAGGTGAAAACAATACATGCAATATGTTTATATGAGTCAGGGAATCCCAAAACTGATGCAAAGTGCTTGCAATGGGTATTATGATGGGACATGCTAATAACTTTATGGAGAAAGTAGAGGGTACTTGAGGGAAGGATACATCCTACCAGCCCCTGTACTTATCCATAAGCATGCAATACTGTAATGAGAAGGGATTAAATGTCTTTACAGCCAGATATTCCTGTTAGCACTGACACTGGGAGTGAAGGCAGGTCGCTGAATTTTATAAATTCCAAATACTATTGGGGTACAGGCATTGCATGAGTCTATATTAGTGTATATAAACCTCAAGTGTAGCCATAATTCCTGAGCAAATTGTACCTCTCCTAGAATCCTGAGGGCTCTTAGACCCCTACTCTCAAAAGAACTCTTATCATGTGAAAATTAGCTGAATTGTGTCTTGATATTCATTCAGTGTGACCTGGGATATAAAACATGCTGCTGTTATTTCCAGCTTCTCCAGCTGGCTGTTGGAGCATCTTTTCTATTCCAGCCTGAAATCAAGCAGGTGAGCTTAAAATTTGAAGCAGACATGGAGAAGGCCTCACACAACCTCACAGCAGGGTGGCCCAGGATGCGGCCACCAAAAGCACAGCAGTGCAGCTGAGACTGTGCCTCCCTGCACAAAAAACTGATCTGAAACAAAACAAAAACCTCTTAGTTGGCACCATCTCACATGGGAGGAGGCAGATACCAGCTGAGAGGCATATCCAGAGCCTGCTACCCTCCTCCAGGACATGTGCCTGCCTGCTTCCTAATTTGGAAACCACTATGGTAGGTTGCTTGAGGTCACACATGCAGAGTAATCACAGAGAAATATTGTGGTGCTGTGGAAATAGTCCAGAGGGAAAAAAAAAAAAAAAAAAGAACAGTAGATTAAGTGCATGCAAATTTTGGTTTCATATACAAAAAAAGCCAGCATGAAAATATTTTCAGCCAGGGCCTTTTTCATGTGAATGAGTAACATGAAAATTACGTATGTGACAACTAATTGATGTCATTTTTTTACCCATATGAGGAAGCATCTTAAAGAATACCAGCAGGGTTTAGGTTCAGTCTTCTATCTCACCTTTACTTTAATAATTTGGAGGATAGTAAATTCAATGAGAGGATTAATTACAAACATAGAAGGGCAATAAAAGGCATCCCAAAGAGATTAGGATAGAAAACAGCAAAGTCAGTTACATGCTGAGCTGGTGTGAGTTAACAAACAAAATAATCTGAAATACCAATACCACACAGAATCTGAAAGGATTTATGTGGGGTGAAGAAAGCATTACTAAATGGGAAATTGACCTGTGGTGTGAAGCAATAGCAAAAAAAATGCCATCCATTTTGGAATAAAGCACCTCACCACAGAGTAAGAGAGTAGTAGTCCTTTCCACTAGCACTCTGTGTGATCCCATCCACAGTACTGCATTCCTCCCTGGATATCTCATTATCAGGATTGCAGTTTGGAAAGTGCCAAAGTAATTAGGAAACAAGAAATTGTTGACATTGGGTGGAGGGGGTGGGAATTAGTAAGCCAAATGTGAAAACTTACGTAGCAATGTTTAAAGGAAGAGCGTAACACCTTGAAAATGCCCTGGAACTGTCAGGGCCAGAAAAGAATTGTCTGATGCAAGTCCTGGCACACCTGAGCTAAAGCTGAAGAGAAAAATAGTAGATAAATGCAGGCAAAATAACCAGGTGTATTTCCTGACAGTTGTCACTATTGGGCTATCTTCCAAGGGAAGTTTTTTCACTTGGGACATTAGAAAGTGGATTGGACACAATTCTGTGAGATGTATTGTTTTATATGGCTTAATACGTGGTTTCTGTCACTAATATGGGCCAAATATATCAAGACTGCAAACAGTTCCTGCTGCTATTAGGAGCAGGTATTCAAGCACAGAATGTGATTCTCCTATGGCGTTCTTCAGCGAGATGTCCTTGCATTTACCATTTTCTAGAGATCTTTGGTCTTTTCAATGGCACGTAACTGGCTGTAGGAAACATTTCTAACTGACTTGTATTTAACATGAGATTTCTAGCTGAGAAAGTGGGACCATGTTTGAGTATGTGCTGTTTCCAATTCACTGAACTTATTAGCAGTTTATTCCCTGTGTTTGGTTAAGAATGTTCTCAGACACCATTCTAAGATGTTATTAATCCTTTTCATTATTGTTTTTAATCATTGTGGGTACACACCATATGCCAAGAATAGGCTGCAAGGTTTAGTTTCCGTGCCTGATAGTTTAATAATTCTCTCTTGAATAGGAGAACTTGCCTTCAGAAAGATTTATCAGGTTAAAAAAAGGTTTTGATTTAATATTTGAAGATGGAGTTAGTCTCCCGCTGTGCTTTAAGCATTTGAAAACCTGCTGCAAAGTGGCATTTCAAAGACAGCTTAATATTAAATTCAGTTTGCAATATTCATATCTAATTGTTGTAAGGCCTGTTGTTCTGTTAATAAGTGGCAGAATAACAGTGTTATTATGTTTGGTTTTCACATGCATTTTTAGACCTTTGTTAAAGGACATTGTTCTTGCAAAGGCTTTCCTCAAAGAAAAGAAAAACATTTACATATACAGTAGATAAACTCCTGCAGCTTCAGAGCAGTCTGGGTGTTTATCATCTTGTGCAGAACTGATTTGAGTGTTATTCTTCTCAGCTATTCTCAGAGTACACATTTTATTCTCATTTAAGCATTGGCTAGTTGTGTTATCCAAATCACTACATTATGAAAATAAAATATACAAGAGTATGAAATGATATGAACAGGAAAATATGCTATTTTTTATGAACCTCATGCAATCTTGTCCTCTGTGTTTTCTTCTACAGCAGAGGTAATGTAATAAAGAATTGTATATGACTTCAGCACTGATGTTATTGGGTGATTTAAAAGCATTTTCCCACTGTAACTCAGCTGTTCTGCATTTTTAGAGATTGTTTTTACCAATATTACTGAAAATATCAAGAGAGTAGCTGCAGAAGTGACACTGGCTACTTGCTTCTGTTGGACGGCTTTTATCTGGCATAAAACTATTAAACATACAGTCATTATGAATCATTAATAGCCTGACAGCAAAGTTGACTGCAGTGGGAAAATCAAGTCAGTTTTATTATTCATTAAGACATTCCTGAAGGAGCTAACTTTTCACAGAAAGAATAGACAATAGAATTATAATATTTCATACTTATGAATGTGGTCATGTGTTAAACTACTTTGCCTTCTTATAATCAGATTTTTTCTGTTACTTATGCTAATCATTTTGGTTACATTTTTATTGCATGCATTCTGCTTAATTCAAAAACCTGTCTTACAGATACCAAAGTAATGTCTGATTTTCTTTATAATAGTAACATTATACACACCTTCTCATATTAAATTTTAGTTTCTCAAAGGAATTTTATAAATTAAAATTAGGCTAATTGTGAATTTAAACCTAGTCTGAAGGCCGTGCCTCACATTCCTCTTACACAGGTCTTACTCTTTCCCAAACAGAAAAAAATCACAGGTTTTGTAGAGAAATACATATTAATAGCTGATGTAAACATTCCAACAAAGACAAGGACACTGAGACATTTGATATCCTTGTTCTCTGTTTTTCTCTTTCATTTTGGCCTCCTTTGATTCAGGATAGTATTAGTAGCTCTCAAGTTAGAGCCAGAGAAGTGATGTTGGGGGAGGGTGCTGTGGGGAGATAGATGATTCTAGCTGTTCTTAGGGTAAAATTTGCAAATTTACCTCAGATTTTACATCAGCCTAACTTTTAGAGGTACTTTGAATACAAGTCCTTGAACAATGTTGGTGGAGTTGGCTAAGACTACTTGCTTATATGAGTTAAACCTTACTCTCTCTGACTTCTATGCATTTAAGCCATGCACTCATTCCCAATTGCTCCATTTTGCTGTCTTCATGATGGGAATTCCAATGCCATGCAAGAAAAACTAAAAGTCTAATATATTAAGGTGTTTTTATATTTTTGGTCATACATATAGAGGTGGATTTTCCATGCTCACAAAGAGAACACACTGACCTTCATAGATGAGATTCTGCCATATCCATGCACATAGAACAATGTTTTACTCAGAGCTTTTCATTTGGTCTAGTTGCTGAACTTGGCTGGGAAGATAAGCTTATATGACTGTGCAGAAAAACTAATTTTAAAGGAAAAAGTGAATTCAAAACTCTGTCTCGTATACTAGTGTCACAACTTGGGAAATGCAATGTGTATCCCCAAACTTCTTTGATTGTTCAAGACTGGCATTTGAATATGAAACATATACAAAAACACATGATTCAGAACATCACATGGTAAAAAGGTGAATTCAGAGCAATCACAACTAACATTGATAGAGTTGTAAGTGCTGACTATCTGTTTGCAAACTTTAGTTCAATCAAACTGTTGTAAAATAACACTTTAATATTGATGAATCTAAGTAATCTTCCAGTCCACATCACTCTTTTTTCATGGGCATTGAGACAGTGCTATTCATAAGCCAAAAAGACAGCACCAAAATTAGAGAAGCGGTACTAAAAAAGCACTACAGAAAAGTTAAGACATCCTGAGAACAATCTGTCTTCTGGCAGGTTCTAGAAGTAGGTTCTGGTGTAGGATCACAGAATTTTTAGGTTGGAAAAGACCTCTAAAACATTGTGTCCAACTGGTCACTGTGTCCTGCTATTAACCCACTGCTGCCAAGTCCACTACTAATTCATATTTAATGCTACATCTACACATCTTTTAACTACCTCCAAGGGATGGGGACTCTGCCACTCCCCTGGAAGTGCTTCCAATGCTTGGCAACTCTTTCAGTGAAGAATTTTTTTCCTAATGTAACATCTAGACTCCCCCTGGCACAACTTGAGGCCATTTCCTCTTGTCCTGTCATTTGTTACCTGGGAAAAGAGATTGACCTGTGTGTCGCTACAACCTCCTTTCAAGTAATTGTAGGGAGTGATAAGGTCTTCCCTGAGACTGCTTTTCTCCAGATTGTACAACAGCAGTTCCTTCAGCCACTCCTCAGGAGTGGAAGATGTGAATGCTGAGATACCACACAACAAGGAACTGCTAGACTTGAAGGCTTTGCTGGAAGGTTGTGATGGAATGATGCCTTAGCCATCAGTGACACTGGGTTATGGGCCTGACTGACAGATAGGATGCCAGTATTCTTCACAGTGATTAGAAAGCACAAAAAAGATAGCAATTGTGAGGGAAGAATATCCGTGCTATTTGAGCCATATTCTGTCATTGTTCTCTATGTTTAGGTGAAGAGGTCTCACCTGTGTTTTACTATTTCAGTGTACCTCAGACAGTTCATCCAGATCCTTACATTCACTCATTAGTGTTATTCCTTTCATATGCAGTTTTAAACAGTGGTCCATCCCCCTCACTCCTTTCCCACATCTTCAGCAGAAAGCTGTTTGGGTTCCTGACCTCTCTACCTCTCTCTCTCCACTAGCACTTCAAGCCTACTTTTTCTCTCACCGTCTCTCCTTGTAAGTTTGCAAAAAATCATTTTTTCAGTTAATTATTCCAGCATTCCTGACAACCCATTCTTAACAAAGTTCTCTCATACCTTAACTTGAAAGTACTTTGAGAACTGGTAGGTTTAAAACACAAATGTAGGCACATGATATATACTAATCTGTGGAGCAGAATGTAAAACCCCAGAACAAAATCACCACTTTATTGCTGGTGTCATCCAAAGAGTCTATAAATCTGAATTTTATATCTGCAACACATGAGCAAAACCTGGCCTGTATTTCTTTTTAACATATCTTCATTCTAATCATTCCTAACACTAACTGCAAGTGTCTCAAACTTGACAGCTAGTTTAGCATTAGACAACAATAGAATATTTCATTTCTGTAAGTTTAGTTATCTTGTTAAAATTCATATTTGCTTGTAAAATACTGAGAAAGGCTTTTAATCATTTGCTGTCAAAATGCCAGGCGGGTTTTTACATCAAGAATTGGTAAAGTCAAAAGATTCTTTTTAAGTATTTTTTTTACTGTAAGATATATTTTCATACTGCCTGAAAAATCAATAAAACATATAGCTGAAAAAAGAGAGGGAAGCATGAAAAATGAAGATCGGGCTTGGAGATCTATGGGGATGTGCTCTACACAGCACTTGTGGGTGTGGTGGAGCTGAGGTTGAACAAAGTAGACAGGGAGGGTTAGAGAAGAGAAGAACCTGAAAGGAGGAGCTGCCTGAGATCAGCTCCTGCAGGAATCACATCAGAGACAGTGTCAGCAGGATGGAAATGGGAACCACCTTATGCTGCCAACCATGAGCAAAGATGAAAAGTCAGTGAAGGACTGGGGAGGAGGCTGAAGGAGGAGGAGGTGGGAAAGAACAATGCATTGAAACATAATCATCTCTGTTGGCAAAACAATCTTCTGCACAGCATCTTCTCACAGCCCCAGCTGTTTCCTCACTACCGCTCCACTGTTATTGCTCTCAGACCTGTATGGAGAAAACAGAGAAACTATTTTGTGATAGCTTTATTTTTAATGATCTGTTATCCATTTGTATTTATAGGCCATCCATGCCCAGGAGCCTTTGGGCACATAACAAAATATAACTAAAACACAGCTTAGTTTTAAAAAAGGCAACATGGCCCAATTAATTCCCCAATTAATTAATTTATTCTACATCCCTTTGAATTTTGGTCTAAGGATTTTATGTAGGACATTAAAAAAAAAAAAAAAAAGAACAGTTCCACTGACAAGACAGGTAATTATTTTATTCAATGATTTTTCTCAATGCAAATCTATTAATAGCTGGATCACTAACGGGGGGCCAAATTCTGCCCTGAGGTAAATCCAGCACCATTTCACCAACTTCAAGGGAATTGCTGTTTTATTCGGATCAGAATTGGGCTTTTAAATTATAAGTGCCCAGTTATTCATAGAACTGAACTAAATTATTTCTCTTTCCTTTTTTTTCCTCTTGTTCTTCAAATACAGAAGTTAGCTCTAAATCACTAAACCAAACATGAAGTATATGGTTGTAGTTTCTCCTCTAGGGAAAAGAGGAGAAAAAGTCTCCCTCTCAACCCCTTGAGAATCATCCACAGACCCCATTTGTGTCCACATGGTTCTCTCTCTGTAAAAACACGGGCAGGGTTTGACAAGACCTCAAATAAAGTTCACATTGTCAGAAAACAAATGACATATGTAAGGTAAGGGGACAAAGGAAAGGCAAACATATTCAAATATTTAACGTACCAGGCTACACATCTTTTCTCCTCCTCCCAAATCCAAAGCTTCCCAGATATTTGTTGCAAATATGTCACTGAGTACCACAAGGAAAGTTTGTGTGTGCTTTGATTAAACTTTGGATTCTCTGAAGAATAAAGGGGTTTAGGTTTTGCGACCACTGTGCCCATGTGTCAGCCTGGTGATGGTGTCTCATTCCTCTAAAGGGAGGGACCAGGTATGTAATGAACACTGGTCTGCCCCCTCTTGTCAGTGAATTTACACCCACAAGTTTTCAAATGCCCTGCTGTGTTTAAATACCTCATTATTAGGCAGTAATCATGTTATCTTTTTCAATAACTTACTTCCTTGTTTTGAACATGGATCACTGATATAGTTAGACTGACACTGATAACTAAATGCCAGGCTGAAAGGAAATTTGCCTCATACAAGGTAGAAAACTGATGCACATTGACATCATCCTTGAGAGAATGGGCATTAATATTTTTCTGTTGCATACAGAAACTTTGTGCCTTGACATAGTTCCGCCTTCTCTGTATTATGAAATGAAACTTGTTTATGGCTCTTTTTTTCACTCTAGCAGTAAGAGGAGACTGTTTTCTCATTGTTAACATCTTCCTCCCATTCCTTTCCATCCTTCTACATGCCTTCAGCTACAAATAGCAAAAGTAGTCTATAAACCCCCCCTCCCCCCCCTCCCCAAATTCAAATTGGAGTATAATACCACACTGAGAGGAAATGTGATTTAATAACTTGTTAGCTTGGGAGTAGAAAAATTCATTTTCCGGCATTATTTTAGAGCGCTCGTGTGACCTTGAACAAATCCCTCTATCCCTCTCTTCACCTAAATTCCCCATTTATATAACAGAAGCAATGATTTGTCTTTACTTGTCACTATGAGGATAACTACAAAAACATTACAAAGCTCCAACTGAAACAAAAAAGAGTATCTGAGTAGCAGATATTTGCAAAAGAGCAACTTAAATTTCAGGTGTACTCTTGCTCCCTCACTTCTCATCTCCAGTTTTAGAAACAGGAGTTAGTAAGTACATCAGATTTTCTCATTTGTAGAACTGGATGTTGCTGGTAGTTTTATTAGAAATGGACATGTATGATGCAGATTAAAATCAACACAAAAATTAGGATATTTTCTTCTTTGTCTGTTGTTTAAAACCCACTGCAGACAATATTTATTAAAACTGAACTGCAGAATATACTACCACTGATTAATTTATATGTATGAAATAAAAATCCCTTAACTGTGAAAATATATTTTTCAATACAAAAAGCCTATAGTAATCATCAAAACTATAAATTTGTAGAATGCCAACTACTTTGAAAGCAAAATAAAGGGTTCCAAAACCTCATTAACAGGGAGTCTAGCCATTGTTTAACTGTAAAATGGGACAGGAGAATCCATGTTCAGCCCACTGGGGCTGAATACAGCCTGTAAGTCTGTTTCATTACAGTTTGTAACTGCATCCCTTTGGAGGAGATAGTATATTTTGGAACATTATTAATATGTAGTCCACCTAAAACTGTTTGATAGCTAAGGAAAAGCCACCCTTGAAGTAAATAATACTGAATAATTATGTGCAGAAAAATCTATTGTGTGAGTAAGTGTAGAAATCTCAGATAAATACACAGGGTGTGCCCCAGTTACTACACAATACTTCCAATCCAAATGGTGCCTTGTGTTGCATGGGGATTGTGAGACCTGCTAGGATGCATTTGTTACCAATTATTTTTATGGGAAAGATCACACTGCTATTGGTGCATTCACAGAATTTGTGATGAGTTCACTGTGGGACTTGTGTTGCGACGCTCTAAAACTTATTTGACACTTGTGGTGTGGAATTTCATGTCCTTGAGCTTTTAAACTTATTTTTTAAAATATCCATGTTGTGAAATATCTTCTGTACACCCAGTCAAACCAGTTCCTCAAGCATAGGGGAATTAATACTGTGATTTTTCAAGAAGGAATTCTACGCCTTCCAAAATTGTTCTTGAGTCTGTACTACACAATTGTTTTGTAAATTACACTGTACACACTGAAATTGAAGATAATAGTATTTTACTACCCCAGAGACTAATGAATATGCTATTCTTGTGGCTCTTGTACTGTTTACTGGAACACAGGTAAATGCCCTGACTTGTTACTACAATGTCTGTAAGCAATTAGTTGGGAACTCAAATAAAAAGCTTTAGGATCACAATCCAGGTTTTTCATTTCCTTTAACATTCCCTTCAGTTGTTTTCAGTGAAGAATTTTATCTAAGAAAAGATATAGGTCTGGGCTGCCTGCCAAGAGTTTTGGGTTCTTAACAGATTGTTTTTCCCTGTGGGGTCAAATCACTTTCTGCTTGAGACGTCCACTTTTGTCTGCATTTCCTGAAACAAGTCACTTACATGCCTAACTCCTATACATCTTGAGTGCTTAAAGAAAAGAGACATGTTGGTAATGTTATCACCAATTGTTATCACCAGTTATCAAGCATACTTAAATATAACGTCAAACACTTCTAAATCATTCTCTCAATGCTATTCTCAAAATACCATTTGTTACTCCAAGTGCTTGTCAATCACTGCCCAGTCTCACACCTCATCAATGGAAAAGTGATTTGAGACATCAGGGAGCCACACAAGCACATGGGCTGGCTTCTTATTACAGGGAATCTCCCAGTAATTTTTCCTACAGGAATTCAGACATGGATCCACTCCAGCTCTCCTGTCTGACGTTCCCCTGTTACACTGCAGGTTATCAGACAGTTGGGCTGTAGCAAACGTGATCATGGGGGACACAGCTGACCTCACCCTTGGGATTCAGTGATTGTAACGTCTGCACATAAGACAGGCATGATGCAATTTAGAGCTTGCATGCATTTAAAGTAGGTCACTGGAAGACATAGTCACAGCTGATCTTGGCATCTTTGTTCTTCACTGAACTCAGGTGTATGTGGGGCTTTTTTAAACACCTGGAAACTTCGCACACCTTTCCAAAACTGTTCTTCAGTACAGGTGAGGAAGTTGAAGTGCAGTTTCTAGACAAAGTACTCTATATAATCTGTTTTGAATACGAGAGGAAAGATTTTATTCCCTAATGACAGCTGTGGATGGTGCCTTTTCCATTCCTCAGGGTATCCCTTCCTTTGACTACTGGTCAGAAAGAATGTGGTCTTTTGCACTTTCTGTGTCATGTCTGCCAACTTTTTGTGGGCAATCTATAATTTAAGACACTGAGGATTTCCCTGTGTATGCTTATGCCCCTGAATAGGCGCTGCAATGTCATCCATAGAAGAGATTATTCTCAAACTTGAACTTCCTACACAGAAAGTTCTGTTGTTGGAGAGTGTTTAAACATATGGACATGAGCGTGTGGTAAGAATATTCATCAGCTTTTTCTGTACATGCTGTAAAATTTACGAATTTGAACACCTGGTGGTTTTGGGGGGTTTTTTTTGGTTTTTTTTTTTTTGGTTTTTTTTTTCCACAGCTAACTGTTGTAAGGAGAAGACTCAAAAGTCAAAAGGAGCAGCAGTTAAAAAAATCTGATTTGGGAATAAAGGTATCTGTCCATAAGTGTTTACTTGTACTTTGGAGAAATACTGATGAAAATATTTAAAAACTGTTGAATATGCAACATTATTGAAAATATATTAATAACATAATGCCAATTTTCTGGATCAAACAGTATGTCATGTTCCCCTAAATATATTATTTAATATATTAACCAATAAACTAGGAACTGGGCAAAGTTCACAATGAAGGTGACTTCTATCTAGAGGAATATATTGTCAGTGCAAAGATACAGATTTAAAACCTGAAGAACAAGTTTTCATTTCTTTCATTTGTGGATAAAAACAAAAGAACTAGTTCATCTTTAATTTTTGAAAGATGAAAAACAAACTATGACAACCACTCACGGTACATAAATAGAACATCAATGATAAATTATAAAACAGATAATTTTCCTTAGTGAATAATGAACAATAAATACTGAAAAATTAACTATTTCATTTATGTTGATAGAGAACTTAAGAGCATACCAAACTAAGTTTCCTTGTTTGATCAGCAGAAAATAAATGACAGTTTCATCTTCCAAACTGATAATGAGCTCTGGGCCAATTTTCAATGTACTTTGCCAGCGAAATTCAAGAAACATGTAACATATTGAATCATCATGATCTTCCTGAACTTCTAATTATACTGGGAATTCATCTGCTTCTAGATATGTTAACTGTATTCTTTTAAAAGTGTAAGTTATTGAGCTATTCAGATGCATTGCATCATTTAGTTTGAAGCTTGCATTTTTCTATGGAGAATGAGCATATGCATCAATGCACCATAAGGCTATGTATACTTCAGGAGTGTATACCTCAGATATTTTCATGTTTGGGGCACATGTGCCAACTATGTTTAAGGAATTTACACCTCAAAAATGTTTTTCTTTGCAGGTCTTCAGGTTATGTTTCAGTTAAGCAGCATTTAGCGTGCCACTTTTCAGCAGTACGATTTGAGTCTGTGACACCTTGCCTCGTTTTTGTCTCTTTACACTGTGAGGTGGTGCTGTAAGCAGCATAACCTGATGTTGTGTGGCCCACATTCAGAAAGTGTATATCCATATCAATTCCAAGACAAAGCTTTGCTCAGTGAAGGAGACAATTTCTGTGATACATACATACATATGCATGAATAATGTATTTCTGCACTTAATTTGCTACTTCTGCATATTCCTGTTTAGGCATGTTTGAAGAAACAGGACCCAAAAAACCCTTAATCTCTCACAGAGGACAGTTGTTTCAGAAGAGGCAGGAGAGGGACACACATTTTCCCATCACCCAGTGAATGGTTCTGTGCTGCTTTTTGTCAAAAGCTCCTTGCACATTTCCTACAGAGGCTTCTGACTTCCACTGCAATGCCCCGCTATTTAAGTGTGTCTGGAAGCTGTGGGATTTTGATGTTTCATAAAACATTCACGTTTCATAATGCCTTACAGACATTGCAAAGCTTTTTGAGCCAATATTGGGGGGTCATAAAATTTTATTGATCACTGACAAAATGCCCAATAATCTGCAGAAGGATTGAAGCAATATTTTAGAATTCTTTATTTTTACTTCTTTCCTCTTCACTTCCTTTTTGACAACGGTGGCATTTATTTTTCTTTATTTTTATCAAATGCCAACTGAAAAAATGAACAAAAGATAAATACATTTCTGAGCTCTTTTTAGACCTGGCCACTTCATTAGGAGGTTCCTGAAGTGTGTGGAAGATAACTTCCTGACACAGCTGGTGACAAAGCCAACTAGGGAGGGTGCCTGATGGGATCTGGTGTTTGCAAACAGAGAAGGACTGGTGGGTGATGTGAGGAGGGGGATCAGTAGAACTGCCACTTACAGAGAGTTGACTTTGGCCAGTTAAGGAGTGTGGTTGATAGAGTCCTTTCGGAGACAGTCCTGAAGAACAAAGCAGTCCAGGAAAGCTGAACATTCTTCAGGAAGGAAATCTTAAAAGTGCAAGAGCAGGCCATACCCATGTGCTGAAAGATTAGCCAGCAAGGAAGAACACTGATCTGGCTGAACAGAGAGCTTTGTCTGGAACTCAGGAAAAAAAAAAAAGAGGAGAGTTTATGAACTTTGGAAGAAGGGGCAGGTCACTCAGGAGGACTATGAAGGTGTTGTGAAATTATGCAGAGAGAAAATTAGAACATCCGAATCCCAGCTAGAACTTAATCTGGTTACTGACATAAGAAACATTTTAGAAACCTTTCTATAAAGAAGTGAGCAACAAAGGAGGCCTGAAGAGTCTCTCCATTCTTTAGTGGATACAGGAGGAGACGTAGTGACAAAGGGTGAGGAAAAGGCTGAGGCATTTAACACCTTCTTTACTTTAGTCTTTACTATTAGTCAGACCAGTTGTTCTTGGGGTTCCCAGCCCACTGAGTTGGAAGACAGCGATAGGGAGCAGAAGGAAGTTCACAGAATCCAATGCGAAATGCTCATCAGCCTGCTACAGCACACAGACCCACACAAGTCTATGAGGCTAGAGATCCACCCAAGGGTAATAGCAGAACTGGCATAAGTGCTCATCAGGTCACTTTCAATCATTTACCAGAAGTTCTGCCTAAGTGGGGAGGTCCCATTTTACTGGAAGTTAGCAAAATATGATGCATATCTCCAAGAAGAGCCTGAAGAGATGCAGGGAATGACAGACCAGTTCAACCTTAGTGCCGTGGAAGGTCACAGAGCAGTACATCTTGAGTGCCATCACATGGTATGTACAGGACAACCAGGAGATTGGGTCCAGCCAGCCTGTGTTCATGAAAGGCAGGTCCTGTTTGACTGACCTGCTCTCCTTCTATGACAAGATGAACTTGTCATAGAAGGAGAGGGAAAAGCTGAGGGAAAAGCTGTAGTGGCTGAGGGAAAACCTGTAGGTTGTTGTCTACCCAGGTTTTACTAAAGACTTTGACACCTTTTCCCAGAGCACTCTCCTGGATCACCTGGGCACTCATGGCTTGGACAGGTGTAGCCTTTTCTGGGTAAAAAAATTGGCTGAATAGCCAAGGCCAGGGAGCTGTGGTGAATAGAATCCAGCTGGTGGCTGGTCATAAGTGGGGTTTGCCAGGACTCAGTATTGGGGGGAATATTTTTATCAATGACCTGGAAAAGGGGATGGAGTGCATCTTCAGTCAGTTTGCAGATAGCACCAACTTGGACGGAAGTGTTGATCTGGGGAGGGTAGGAAGGTTGTGCAGAGGGATCTGGACAGGATCCATGAGCCAAGGCCAATTGTATGAGTTGCAGCAAGGCCAAATGCTCAGTCCTGCCCTTGGGTCACAAAACCCCATGTAGTGCTACAGGCTGAGGGATGAGTGTTTGGAAAAAGCCTGGTGGAAAAGGACCAGCAGGTGCTGGTTGACAGCCAACTGAACATGAGCCGTGGGAATTGGAGATCTTACCACTCTTTACAACCACTGGAAGTTGCAGCAAGCTGGGGGTCAGTTTCTTCTCCCAAGTAATAAGTGATAGGAAAAGTGGAAATGGCTTCAAGGTTCCAGAAGAAGCTTAATGAGATACTGGGAAAAATTTCTTCATGAAAAGGGCAGTAAAGCAACAGAAAAGGCTGCCCAGGGAAGTGGTGGAGTCTTATCCCTGGAGGCATTTAAAAACCATGTAGACGTGGCACTTACAAACATGGCCAAGTGGCAGACTTGTTATGGACATGGTTCAGAGGTGGACGTAGCAGTGCTGTGTTACTGGTTGGATTTGGTGATCTTACTGTTCGTTTTCAATCTAAATGATTCTGTGATTATTTATAAACTTTATCTGTGAATAAACCCATGAAGGTTACCTGGCACTATGTGGCCTACATCCTTACAGTTGTATCCTAAATAAAGCAGACCTCAAAAACACATGGGCATTTAGATACAAATACTTTAAGCACTTTACTTTAAGCACAAATACTTTAAGGCTAAACTGGAACAATTTTTTAAGTCAACATAGTCTTTCAGCTCTCTTTTCCTGAAAAGATGTGGCTGCCTGGTACATAGCCTATCACTATCAGTTTGTGTCATTTCTGTCCCTCCAGTCCAGATCTACTCTTCTTTCCTTCAAAAATATGACATGAACAGAGAAACTCCCTAATATTCCTCAGGTTCAAGGCAAGAAATATTTTACAATCATGTAAATCAACCCACTTAAGTTTTGCCTGCAATGGGAGCTCACCCAAACATGGTTCCTACTGAAGTTAAGTGTCTTGGTTACATAGCACTGTCCTCATGCTGCAATTTGGAGGTGGATCCCCCAGTTTCCCCACTTACAGTGCACAGGTCCACTTACACCATGAAGTGATTTGAATAAGACCAATTTCTTTTCAGATTAAGTTCAGAGCAAAGGAGAATATCGTAAACTTCAAACAGTGGAGATATAAAGCTCCCAGACAAACTAGCTGTGATCTATATACATGCTTCCACAGAGCAAGCCCCTGGCTAAAGGGAGTTGTGATGTGTTCCATCTGACAAGAATCTTATATCTGTGAAGCCAAATGGTTGTTTTACAAAATTAGAATGGATTTTGAATTTAAACTTCTAGTGAAATGAAATAAATTTGTCTTGGAGCTCTTAAACAAGACAGATCTTCTTGAAAATGCAGCTGCTTCTTTGAGAAGGCCACAAATTTCTGCACTATGAAAAGTGGAAATCCCCTCACTTATTCACTTTCTCCAGGAATCATACATGTTCTTTTTATGAATATATGTGTTCTTCAAAATGTTGGGAGAAATTGTCACTTGCTTAAATTTTTATTATTTTCCTGTTTGTATATTTTAATTCTTTTCCTTCATCAGACTGCCTTTGGCTTATTGTCATGCAGAGTCATCCACAGGCACCTCTCAGTAGAGTTTGGCTGTTGCTTTTTTTCATGCTCACTTGTAGCATGCATCCACTCACAGCAGAGAAAATGCAGTGCTTTAAAGATCCTCAGAGTGGAGCTCAACCACAGTCTACCAGAAACATAAGATCAGGCACTAACACCTTGGTGCAAGGTCACTCCAATTCCTTCCCTCTGTTTTTCTCTCTCTGTTTTATCCCAATGGGGATTCAACAGTACAGTCTTGAGTGGAGTCTTCAGACTATACCATTAGCTTATTGAGTAACTGCACCTGCTTTTAAATTTTAATGATGCATTTTTAATGTGATAAATGTATTATACTTCAACGGTTTTATATGCAGGTCGAATAAACTATGAGCTTTGTTACTCTTCAGATATTACTTTCCTAAGAACATCTTTATAATTGTACAGCTTATGTAGTTGCACATGTTCCTGGTAGTCTGGAAATGGCTCTGGTTCTGTACCAGTGAACAAAAGCTACTTTTGAGTGCATATGCTAGTTAATTGTTTTTGTTAACTTGAGAGCCATATCACCTAGAATCCTGACAAAGCATTTAATCTAGATGGTTTCTGAGGAGGGGAGAGGAGGTTTTTTTCTGTTGGTTTGTTACAGCAGAATTCAGAGAAAAAAAGTTTCTGGCATTTTGTTTTAACTGAGTTGCTTGGATGAGTTTGTCGTATAAATAAGGTACTAGCCAGATACTAAAGGCAGAGTTTGACAACTGTGATAAATAACAGTTACTGATTTTGTATAGAGAAGTGGATGGCTATAGTGAAAAATAAGAATTTTACTTTTTAATGTAACTACCAAAGGTAATTGACCACCAAAAGACTGAGATGCAAGATACTAATATAGGAATTTGCTCTGAAAATTGATATGTATAAATAAAAACATTTGTATGTTATTAGTTTTATTTTGCTATTTCAAGTGAAGTATATTTGACTTAAGAAATATTCCCAAATAATTCTTACTGAGTGGACTGGTTGTTCAATATAGAACAAATACACTTGATCACAATTTTCTACACCCTACCTTGTCAGATTCATTAGTTGTGACCTGGAATACTTCTGCATGGTTCAAATTAGTTATTTGGACTTTTTGCTGATTCTCAATTGTTGATTCTCTTTTAAGAGTTTTAATAAATGTGCCACAGGGATAAAAGTGCTTACTTCTGGACATTTATCTTCAAGGAATTAAACTGAGACCAGAAGCTCAACCTTGTTTTAGTGTAATGAGTTCCAGTTGTTGTGTTTTGGTATGTTTTAATAAGATTAATTACCTTTTGCCTGGGCTGATTTTTTTTCCTTAATTTCCAACAAAGAATGGACAGTCACTGAATTACCTGAGCAAGAAATAATATCTAGTGTAGGAATATTATCCAGCTGGCAAAGAACTAATGTTACTGGTTTACACCAGCCTCCAGGCAGAAACGGAGTCAAACATCTGTCACATTGCAGCAATTTTCATCTGGCTAATGGGCTGTTGGCTCTACATGCCAGCTAGTGTAACCACAACTTACTTTAAGGTATTTCAGACCACTGCAAGATGGTTTTCAGATAAAAAAGGGTCTTAACCAGGTCTTAGTTTTTCCTTTCCACTATTTTATATCTGTAATGGATGCAATGGAAAATAGTTCAACCTTGGTAGGATTCCCTTCACTGCCTTCCCTTAGAATAGATATAAGTTCCCTGCCAGAAAACATCTGAATCCATGAATGTCTTCAGTGGTTGAACATTTGGCACTAGTTGCATTTAGCTTCTCTTTAAAGTCAACAAGATTAATAGTCTCCCAAGTCAAAACATAAAAGTGATTACAAATGCAACCCATTTGGTTACCATCACGCTCTTGAGAATACGCTCAGACGCTCTATTGAACGATGGCTGACAGCAAAATTGCACTCAGTGACACTGATTCACTCCAGCACCTCGGTCATACCTTATCCCTCAGTCTTCTGTAAATGATTTTTTCCTACATAGGCTTACATAGGCTTTCTCCTACATAGGTTAACTTTAGAGCTGTACACACACAAGTGCCACTAAAATTTGCAAATTTCTCTAAGCTGTAGCTTAATTTTGAATCACAGCATGAGTAATTTGCAGCAGCAGCTGGTCCAGCGTGCCTATGATATTGGATTAATTCCCATCATAAAATGTTCATGGAAATTATGAAGACTGTATATAGACCAGAAGTGTGGGCCTTGTTTGCTCCTTAGGGTTACTTGGTGAATTTTTTCATTAGGAAGAAAGAAAACAAATTTCACAAACTACTGTTTGCAGTTCAAGGCACCTTCTTGCAGTGTTGAAATAAATTGATTTGGGGGCAATGGAATCTGTGAAATTAGTGCAAATATCCTTCCTTCAAAAGTTTGGATGTTATATATTTCTATTTTCCTCCAGCAGCCTTTATATTTTCACACTACTAATGAATGAGTCCCTAATTGCCACAGTGAAGCTGTCTGGGGTTACTTCCCAGCAGTCTCTTGCCAAGGCCAGCTGGAATTCTGTTTGCATTCTGCAGCTGATTAGTGGAAACTGCTAGTGCTAAACATAAATAAATAAGAGACACATACACACAGACCAAAAAAAGCATGGAGTTCAAGAAGTTTGTAGTGCTCCCCTGAAGTCAAATAATTTTCTTCAAATTAGAAAAATTGACAATGCATAAATATAATAACTCCTGATATAAGAAATAACCAGCTGCGATCAACCTAACTGGTTACTGACACCCTTTTCCCCACAGAAAAGCAATTGAAACAGCTTTTCTCTGACATTTGGGAATCAGACTGAAGTGTTTTTCCATCAATCTTTCAGTGACACTTTGAAGTCATAGGGATATCTGGCTTCTTTTCTTTTTCACAGAAACAAAAACTATTCAAAGTGATTTCTCCCTACAGGATTGATTTTTGTTTTTGTTTTTGTTTTTTTTTTCCTTTTTTTTCTTTTTTTTTTGTCCTTAAATATTTAAAACTTGAAAATTCATTTTGATGAGGCTACAAGATAGTTAGATAAAATCTAGACTACATACCTCAGTTCTCCATTAGATTCAGCTCTATTATTTCTCTTGCATTATATAAGCCCTGGATATCCTTGGGCTTTGTGTAGTAGGAATCATCTGCTTACTGAGATACTCTGTTAGAAGTTCAGTAGAAAAATGTGGGGGAAAATGAAAGGAATAGCCTTGATTTCAAAGAAAGTAGTTGCCTTAGTGTCTGAATGTGGCCGTTCTGGAGCTATTCAACAAACCCCTTTTCTGTATGTACCTGTAAGGGTCCTTATTATAAACAGAATGTCTGTCTCATTTTTTCCCAAAATGCAAAATGGTGGTTCACCCCTCAAGCTGCCACTTCCTGTGTAGAAATCTAACAAGTGGGATTTCAGAAATACTCCTAAAACTACAGTCCCTTGTTTGCTGGTTTCTCAGTTGGTTAATCTATTCCTGAATTTTATTTGAAATTTTTTTCTGGATAGTTTGACAGCCTTCCCAGTGGGATAGGAATCCTCAAAGTTCCTGTCCTTCCTCCACCAAAGAACATTCAAAACCTGGGATGGGCAATGAGAGATGCATCTGTATTTCTGAAAAGGAAATGCCAGGAGGAATTCTTTGACAAGTATTGCAGATTGCCTGACATCCCCACTGCTGGTTCTTCTCAAGCAGACTGGTGTGCCTGAACTACATAGCACTGATATATGGGTGAGTCTCAGTTCAAAGTATTCAAAATAATGTTAAATCTTTTTTGCAGCTCCCTATAACAGTATTCTGATTTTTAAATTATTTTTGTAAGGTGTTTGAAATGAGATCATATATAATTTTTTTAGGGCTAAGGTCTGTTGGCATGGTGCTACATTCTGAGTCTCTTATTATAAATGTACCTGCTCTTATGGTTTTGATCACATTTTACTCTAATGTTAACCAGAATAAACAATGAATAATGTCAGATAAGATTATTTAATGAGTAAATTCAGCAACTTAAAATGCTGGGTACTTGAAAAAATCACCTGTCATCTTTTTATGGTTTTGATGCTCCTCTTGGGATTTTCTTCACATATGTTTATTAGTAAACTCATCTACAGTTACAGTGAAAATCATAGGTGTCTTTGGAGAGCGATTCATCTCAGCCTATGATGGGTGCCTAAAAGAGGTTGGATGAACTATTCTCTAGTAGTGTGTTCACCCTTCACAGACTAGTGAAGAGATAGGTGGCTCTCAGCTTTTGATCCAGGAAAGGCAAATAAAAACACCAAGACTATTGCCAGCAGAAATACTGACAGGAGGATTCATACAGCTTTCGGAAAATCTGTGAGATCCACAAGCTGAAAGAAGTTTAAAATTGTAAATGGAGTCTGGATGACACACTTAAGACTGAGCACTGGCATTTGAAGTTGGGAATATAGTGGGAAATACTGATTTATATCCAATTGCTATACCTTGTTGCTTCTCTATGAAAAATTAAGGATGGACTTTTGGGAAAAGTAAAATATTGAGAACCCATTGTAAGCTTTTTGCTCAAAATAAATGGGATATTGGGGAGATCTTCACTTGTTATACTAGTAAATGGTCTATAAGTCACTTAGGTCTTACTGGGACTTATGCCAGTACAATACATCATTCTTTTTAATTAAAATACTAGTTCTACCCAAAAGCACTAAAACCCATAAAAATTTCAAAAAAGTCTTGTCCTTGTTAATGTGAAATGTTACTTTGTCTGAGTCAGGGACATGATTTTGTCCATGTTATCATCTCCACAAGAAAAAAACAATGTTGCATAAGGCATTGCTGTATACATGTGCATTTATTTATATAAATATATGATTTATTTCAAGACTTATTTGGGGGAAGTATGCAGTCATATTTAAGCACAGATTCTTCCATTTTTATGGCTGAGTTATGCAATGCTTCTTTCCGTGAGCTTATGCCTTACACAAATAATTTATAAAGCACTGTGTCTTGGGAACTGTGTTCTGGTTAGTTTGTTTAGACACAACAGTTTTCATAACTGTCACTGCACATTGAGTTTCTTATATTTGCTTTGGACAGCAAACTGCCAACTACCTGCAAACGCTAGCAACTTCATACAATTTGTTTTGGCAAAAGGTCACCATGCAGAAAATTTTCTGTAAGATGTGGCAAGTCAGATTTCATACACACTATCCTCACTGGAACTAAGGCTTGAGATTGTTATTTCTATAATACTCATCAAAGCCAGAGCAGCAGAGATAGAAATGCTGGTCAGGTTCCTGTACTCTTTCACTACTGAAGTTTACTGCACTGTGTAATTTTTGATCATGTTTAAGTCCCTTGTATTTCCTACAGTTAAATTAGGTCTAATCATAGGAAGAAATCATTAATTTAGATTTTAATCTCTGTTGTGTTCAGAACAATTCCACCAACTAAAGTAAATTTACTTACTTTTATGCAAATGAGTCCAGATTTTTACATTTGTTTTTATTTTTGGAAGGAAAATTTAGCAGTTCACATTGACACTCCACCACTCTTTATCTGTACATCACTGCAGAAGTGTTGTTTTCTGTTCTTTGTTGTTATGGTAGCATGCTTTTCAAGCTATCATTTTAATATGTCTCCTACAGATTCTGCTGGTTTTTCCTATAAAAAGTCTTATAGATATGTATATATATATGTTCAGTTTGAGGTATATCATATTAAATAGATAAATGCCTTGAACTGCATGTGAAAGCATCCAAATGCTGATACTGACATTTTCTAATTTTCTTGTTCTTCTTTTAAGTTTTGTTCCCCAATACCTTAGCAGCAATTTTTTAGTCAGAGTTCTGAATGGGTCAAAGTGCTCCATCCACACAAAACCAAAAATTACATTTGGCAGTCTTACGCCCAATATAGCACTCTTACCTACTGACATAAGTGTGGATCTAAGGTAGATTCCATACCTTTCAGTGAATGCTTTTCTGTGCACAGAGTCAGAAAAAGATACCAGGAACCATACTTGAATCCAAATACACTGTAATCCATGGAACAGGATTTCCCTGGCAATATGAAAAATGATGTTATCTTAGAACAAAATTATGAACAACTTATACCCAAGATCAGCAAGGCCCTGAGGTTTGTTGGTTCACAAGAAATCAAAGAATCCTCCATATTCACGTATTTTAAGGCAGTGCATTGATTGGATCATTGCTCTGACACTGACACTGCAGACTTTCATGATCATGAGTTGCTTAATGTATAAATGGCTCTCTGCCATTAATGACAACATTCACAAACATGTTTTGTTTGAGGTTTTTTATGTACATCTCTCTATTTCAGTTACTGAACGATTTGCAACACCAAAGGAAAGCAGGGAAGTGGAAGGCAGGGAACATTCCCACCCACAGCAGTCTCAGACCTCCTGGTCAGGCCTCTTTCTGGGAAAAGTGGGTGATACATCTTTGAACTGAGCTTGTTAAATGTTGATCGACTTACGCTTTTGTTTTTGTGTAACACGGTCATACTCCTACACCCATTCACAAATGCCTGTTCCCAGTGCCCGTCAGAATTTCTTTCCTCTCAAACAAAGCCAGCAGACTCAGCGTTTCATTGAACTGTGGAAGCAAGAAACTCTTGAAGTAGTCATGGGACAAGCAAAAGAATTAGGTGGAGAGGAAGGAGGAGGACTCCTGAGGTGTTTTGGCTGATGATAAAATAAATGTTTCTGTAAGTAGCAGATCTACCTCAGGACATTTTGTCACTCCTCCAGCTTCCTGTTCTTTTCCTTGTCCAGTCAGGCTTCAGTTTACTATTTTGGCCAACTGACAAATTGTTTGTGAGACATTTCCCTCACTAAAAAAGAAATATTTTGGGGAGGTGAGAAGAATGTATTTTTCTTGATTTCTTTGAAACTGATTGTCAGTTGTGCTTACAAGGCATAATAACAATCCTGGTATCATTGTTCTGAACCTCCTCAAACTGAAGCCGTGTGAAGACTGTTGCCTCCCTGGTGAATCCTGTAGCCACTCAACTGTGAGGTGAAATCATACCTGCTATCAGTTTTATCCAGAAAGAAAAGTGTGTTGCCCTTAACTCCTTGAAAGAAAAGGCAGTGACACTGCTTTTCTGAAGCAAGTTCTGCCTCTGTATTTCCAGTGCACACAAACGAGATTCCTGGTGAACATAAATACTTTTCTGGAGGTCTATATAATGCATGTATTCTGCCATAGTCATGCTGCTAACCATGATTTTGAGTTGGAATTCAAGGACCTGACCATTAACATTAAATTACTTTCTTATGCATAGTTACTGTACTAGAAAAGCAAGAATGCAAGTTAGAAGTAATTGTCTTCCTTGTCTCTTCCTCTAGTCACTGTATTCAGAGTGAAATATCAAAGGCAACCTTGGAAGTCAAATCCCCGTAGTGCTGGGAGTTATGGCTGTGCTGCAAGAGCAACAGACACAGAACAAACACAAACTTTCATGAAAGTCTAGGGTGAAGGCTGTATTCCAGACCCATTGCATCATTTTGTTTCTTCAATTTTTTTATTGCTTTATGTTTCCATGTCCTTCAGAGGAACATACTTTATCGGCTCAGTCAGAAGGAGTCAGAACAGAGTGTTCAACTTTTTTGTGGACTGGCTCTTTAGGGAAGCCACTCACTGTTTTCCACATGCCACTCATAGGATGGGTTACTAGTACTTATTTATAGCAACAGACAGAAATAAGCTAAGCTGCAAAGTATGTTGATATTCTTGACTAAAAGGTGCTGCACAAAATGCAAATTATTTTTTTCATCATGACACTTTTTGGCTCCAATTTTATCCCAATATGCTCTTCTGTCTCTCCTTACAATCGTGTTATATTGTTCTCCTTGTTCCCTCCAGTCACCTCATCTTTCCTTCCACATCAAGAAACCTTTCTTAGTAACAGTTCTGGCATTTGGGCATAAGGAGCATGCCCCACTCAAAAACACAAGATTACCTCACTATAAAATGTGGTTGTCTTCACTTCAGCTCTGGATGTCATTTGCAGCAGTTCAACAGAATATTCAGCAGAATAGCTGATGATGGGTCTGATTCCTTTCACATGTGTCAGACTTACTCCCATTGCCTTCAGCAGCATTCAGCTGGTTCTAAGTGAGTAGTAACAGAATAAACATAGCTGAGATGTTTTACGCATCCATAGTAGATCAAGCATGTGCCACATCAGTGGACTGCACATTTTTGACATTACCAGCCAAAAAAAGCCTAGAAAAAGCACATGAGCAATCAAGACACAGTGAAGGTGTTAGTTTATCAAAATTGGGCAAAGAGAATTTGCCAATTTCAGGGCATACTGTAAAACCCTACCTATGGGCAAAGCTTTTCCATTTTTACAAATATAGGTGCTGCTAATATGATGTATTTCCTGTAACTTCTTTCCACAGGGAATAGCTTAAAAGCATTAAAAGGAGAAGCAAGAAAAATCCTGGTGTTAGTTCATGTTTTTCCTGATATAGAGGCATTAACTCAAGCAGGAACAGTGAGCCAGATAAGAGGATTCTTGCTAAGTTTGCATCAATTTTTTTCCAACAGCATTTGCTATTTACATAACACTAGTGAAATATTTTTAGATGCTCTGTCCAACTAAATTTGTCACAGTTATCACAGTAAAATCACTTTTTCTTTCTTTCCAAAGAAATTTCCTAAAATTTCCCAAAGAAGATTTTCTAATCCTTAGAGATAGAAGTAAAGTTCTAAAACTATTAATTATTAAAAAGGAAAGAGAGGCAACCTCAGAAAATAGAATTTAACTAATTTGTTTAATTAAAATATTCAAAGCCACCTTCTGGGTTTTTTTAATGAAAGACTTCTCCTTGAAAGACTGATAATCAATGTGGACTTGGGCTAGAGAGGTCAGACTTATATACCATATGGAATTTTTTAAGACATTACTGCCATGACAGATAAGAGAAATGCAATACATGTACTATACCTAGAATTTAAAAAAAACTGACAAGTTTCTATACCAGACATAAATTACTTAGGTACTGTCATGGAATGAAAATAATTATACAGTAATGGACAAAACATTGGTATAACAGCAGAACACAAAAAATACCTGAACAGGGATGCTTCATCCTATTAAAGAAGGAAAAAGTAGATTAAATATACAAATTAGGAGCAAATTTGAAGACTACTCCTCTGCATCTCCCAGACTGGATGGTGTGCATGACTACAAAAGGGAAACCAAACACTGAATTAATCCGTTTTTGTGCTTACTCCACTCTGCATAGGGCAGGAAGTGCACAGACCTGTCAAGGGTGGTCACACAGATGGAATTTAGAGCTGATGTGCCTGCACTATTAGACCAAGGTAGCACTTATAATGAGAGATAAACAGTTATTTTAACAAAGACAAACAAGTCTTCTAAACTGTTCGTGATTTTAATGTCAGACAAACAGTGACTAACAGAGGGTGCCTCCCCCAGCTCCCTCTGTGTACCACAGAGCAGCGATAGGCATCGATGTTCTTCCCAGGAGCAAGGAATGAGGAAGAAAAAGTGAGTCTGAGTCAATGGAAGGCTGAGCCACCAAAGCCATGAGACAAGCAATGTGTCTGCAGGCAAATAGAAATGCAAACCCTGCATGGTTATTAGTGCATGGAGCAGGGGAGAGAGAGTCCGGAGCATGGCTGAAAGATTGTCCAACTCCCTTCCTCCAAATGGGGCTCTGCAAAACTCTTCCACTTGATTTTGTGCAGGGTTCACTTCTGTACTATATGTGGCAAGTATTTTCCCATAAGACAGAAGAAAATTCTTGAAGCCACACAAAAATACAAAAATATAATGTGTTTTAGGAGTAAATGTGCACCAGTATGGTATTAAGCCAGCGCTCCACCAATAAGAAAAACTGCACAAATCTGGCAGCACAGAATGGTTGTATAGGGACAGTGATGGGGGAAGAGCAAGGAGCATCTATGAGTTCAAGAAATATGAAGAAGAAATATCTGTTTGTGGAGGAAAAAACACTAAGGGGGAAAGAGCACAAGGCAGAAGTGTTACTCTGAATAAGGCTGCATGGTCTTATGTCCTTATTAGCTAGCCCTAGGTGGTTTGGGTTCTGAAAGTATGTAAATAAAAGGATTCTTGGAGTACTGTGAACAAGTAAGCAGGATAATTATTGTAAAAAATGGCACTCTCAAAGCTTATTCCATTTTTTATTAAATAAAAAGTTATACTGATATAACATTAAGAATGAGATTTTAACTGAAATATTTAAATGAACGGTTTCTTCAGAAACTCTCAAACTATCCTCATGAGTATATGCATAACAATAGGCTCTTTCATTATGTACAGAACTTTTGCATCAGTCACTGAATAATAATTATTTTCTACTGTAGCTTCACCCCAGCCTACCTGGAGTTTCACAACATTGCAGCAGAAAGTTGCTTTCTGAATAGGCAGCTCCTCAAACAGGCAGTGATCTACCAGATGCTAAGAGGATACACAGAAACATGAGGGAGGGCTTAAGCCAGTATATAGGAGAGAAACCAGATGTGTGAGAAACATTATACAGACACTGTCAAAAATAAGGAAAGAAATAGCCTGAAGAAGCAGATGGGTGGACATAGTGACAATTATATCAAACAACAAAATAGATAATAAAATACCGGGGGGGGGGGAGAAGGAAGGGAAAAATTCCCTATACTTGGAAAGAAAAACAGGTAAATATGAAAATTTTTGAAAATAAAATGAGAATTCATGTTTTTTTTCTAAGATGTGAGTATGCAAAGGTGCATAGCAAAGATAGTAGCAGTAGTAATGATTGTTATAACACTGAATTTATCAGGGTCTCAAACAGGTTAATGACTGTGGTGTACAACTGTGATTAGAATTATAGATGGCCTCAAAATGGAAGGTACAAATACCCACATCTTTTTAGGTGCTCCTTAGACATTTTTAAAATAGTTATACAAATACATTGGTACAGTCTTAATTGATCTACAGCATTTTTAAACAAGCATAAAAGCATCCATGCACAGAGCTGTACTGATTTTATTGATATTATACAAACGTTAATGGCATCTTTAACATTTAGTTCACATTATGCAAAACCCTTGTATAGATAACCATAGCTGAATTGATTTGCAGCTGTTACTAGTTAGCAATATCCGCATTCAGTTTTCAGTGGACTCTAAATTTCCACTTCAAACACCAAACTTTTGAATTGATTTTTGATGTAGGTATTTTCCCTCAAAAATCTCTGAGAGGGAAACACTGAGAGGAAGAAAATGGACACCAGCCTAGAACATCTTCATTGATAGAATGGATTTGATCTCTGTCTGATAAATGTTGATACTCAGGCAATGCAAGTGCTTCAATAGCTTTTTCTATGGTTCTTTGCATTTCATTTACATTAATTAAAATAACTGACTAAGTACAGAGTACATTAGAATCCAATCTACTATGTCTTTGGAAGTCATAACATCTTTGGGTTGTATTTGAAAAGTGATTGGCCTAAAGGCAATTCAGTTGTTTACAGCAGGTAGGGAGATGTGGAAAAATGTCAAAATGAACACAAAATAGGCAACAATATGGAGGAAAAAAGGAGGAGTAAGATGAAAAAAATGTTAAAAGATTCCTATAATAATTTTCAACACAGTGACTTTTGAGTTACATTGTTGTAAGAGAAAGGAGAAATCAGGAAAAAGGATAAATTGACTAATAAGAGCAAGACATAACTGGAAGACACAATAAGGCCTCAAAAAGACAGTGAAAGTAATTTATTGACAGCCCAGGTAAGCATTGCTAAAAATTTTAATGAATTCTGAGCCTCAGTGTTCACAAAGGAGGATTGGGAACAGATGCCAGAAACAGACATAAATTTAACAGCAGAGGTGGAAAGCATACTGAAGAAACTCAAGATCGTGCCAGAAGAGGTGACCTAGAAATTAGAACATTTAAAGACTGACAAAACTAAAGGACCAGAAGGTACACATTTGATGAAGCGTCCCAAAAGAGATAGGAAAACCTTTAGCAAGTTTATTTATAATCCCTTTGGAATTGAAAAGGGCAAAGTAGCACATATTTAAGAAGTGATCTAGCTAAAATCTAGAAAACTTGACTTCTAAGATAAAAGGTGAACCAAATACTTTAAAAGGTAAAGACATCAATTAATTACATGGATTTTCAAAAGCAGTACAAGGCCATGCGTGTGAATTTCAGAATTATTTAGAAGTGCATTTCTATCTTAAAACCATATGAATCGTTGTTTATCTATTAATATTTTTAAGCTCTCTGTTTCTTACTTTTGGTACTCTTTCTGTGTTAATGAGCTTTATAAAATGATGGGTAATCACTAGTAATGTATGTAAATACTGGAGACTTTGCTATACAATTCTAGCAATAAGATGACATTTAAAGCATTGGATCATGTACTCTGAGAGAAAAAAAGAAAAAGGAAAAAAGGAACAAGACTATATTTTAAGCCTTACACTTTCTATTCTGAAGAACCACCACCATGTGTTTGTGATTTTATGGCTCTGGTAGGACTGGGTCCCCACAATTCCAGAAAGAAGTTGACTCAAAGAAAGGCCACAAAGATGATCAAAAGACTGGAACACCTGTCCTATAAGGAAAGACTGAAGGCATTCGGTCTGTTCTCCTTGGTGAAGAGAAGACTCAGGGTGACCTTTTCACAGTATTGTAACACTTAAAGGGCAGGTGCAAAGAAGATGGAGTCTCTCCCTTCTCAAAGAACCACATGGAGAAGATGAGAGGCAACAGGTTCATGTTTCATTAGGAGAGGTTTAATCTTGATACAAGAAAGAAATTTTATATGGTGAGAAGAATCAGTCGCTGGAAGTAAAGTCCTCACTCCTGGAAGTGCAGTTAGATAGGATGCAATGTAATCTCATTAGGCTCCCTTTCCCATGAAATATTGAACTAGCTGATGTTTCAAGGTTCTTTCAAATTTGGTCTGTTCTATAATTCTATTCTATCATGCACTGGTTCCTTTGCAAGACTGGTAGGAGCTGTTAACTCCCTCGAAGGCAGGGAGACCCCGCAGGGAGACCTTGACAAATCAGAGGACTGGGCAATCACAAATTGCATGAAGTTCAACAAGGGCAAGTGCTGGATCCTGAACAACGATAGGGCAACCCTGGATGTACGGATAGACTTCAGAATAGGACGCCACAAGGATGGTGAAGGGCCTTGAGGGGAAGCCACATGAGGAGCAACTTGGTCTGTTCAGCCTGGAGAAGAGGAGACTGAGGGGTTGCCTCATTGCAGTCTGCAACTTCTTCACAAGGGGAAGAGGAGGGGCAGGCACTGATCTCTTCTCTCTGATTATCAGTGACAGGAGAGAGAATGACCTGAAGTTGTGTCAGGGGAGGTTTATGTTGGATGGTAGAATAAATTCTTCACCCAGAGGGTGGTTGGACACTGAAATACGGTCTCCAAGTGAAGTGATCACAGCATCAAGCCAGAGTTCAAGAGAGTTTGGACAATGCTTCAGGTACATGGTGTGACTCTTGAGCGTGGTCCTGTGTAGGGCCAGGAGTTGGACTCAGTGATTCTTGTGGGTGCCTTCCAACTCAGCTTACTCTATGACTTTGTGATTCTGTGATTTGACGTGTCCTTCACTGAGTTATGGAAATGTATACTCATTTGGAGATACTGAGAAAATGCTCACTAATACATCATATGTAGCCATATGTTTTCTGTTCTGTATGCTGGATGCTGTATGCTGTTCCTGTGTGCTTTTGATATTCCAGGGAGTTATCTATCTGCTTCTGACCATGTACTTTTTTAAGACTGAATCTGACATTGCCAGGCATTTTCTCTGCAGTCCAGAATATCCCAGCCCTGCACTGCACACCTGCAGGATGCTTGAAATGGCTGCAATTTCCAGCTCACAACTTCTGTTGCTTGGCAGACTTTTTTAAAAACATAAATCTGGCCCTGCATATGATTTTTAACCCTCTGAAAATAACAACTCACTGAAGTTTCCACTCATTTCTGATTTTATCAAAGGATTTTCCTGTGATATAATCCTCTAATCCAGAAGTCTTATGAACTTAATTAAATTCAACAAAAAGAAACTATGACAACTACAGAACTGAGATACTCTGCTTAGTTTGCAAAAAAGGTTTCAAAGAAATTCAAATGGATTAACACTGACAAAGGCTATGGAAAAATTATCTCTAGAGTTCATTGCAAAGTTTTTTTCAGAGAACTCAAGAGAAGTTTGCTACAGACCTGGTGATCTATGGTACTGGCAGTATGTTACATTAATGTCCTAAGGATTGACATATATATTATAAAGGGTAGTTATAAGTTCTAACAGTTGTGAATGAGGAAAGTATCAGACAAGTATAAGGCCAAAGTATCACTATTAAGACAGATTTTATTCACCTTATATAAAAGTAACCTAAAACACAGAATGTGCAGTAACAGGCTGAAATTTGATGACTGCACAAAACTGGAAAATAAGTCAAAATGAATGAGGTGGACACTAAAATAAAGAGCAGTTGGAAAGGCTAAGACCAAGGACAGATATATGGTTATGACATAATTCAGAAAAATATAAGAGAAAGACACTGAAGATGAAAGGAAAGGTTTTCAATTTTCAAACAGCAATACAGAAAATCTAGGTGTAGTGGAATATATCACGTAAACCTTTGACCTATTGCTTAGAAGCAGTAAATTGTAAGAAACTGGAACTAGGGCCACATAAGAGGACTTTGGAAATGTAATCGAGTGGGAATTATTTGACTGGTGTAGAAATGGGACCAGGAAAATGTTTTATTGGCCATAACACCTGCAAGTAAAGAATTGCAAATATGAAACATGGAAATTTTGATAAGGACTAAATTTCTGGGAGAGATTTCATTGAAATTAATAGGCTTCTGAATATATATACAAAAAAAAAAAGAAAAGAAAAAATTTAAAAAAAAGAAAAATCTGACATACACCAAGTAGCTTTCACTTGGTTTTAGTTAACATTCTGATTGCTCTAACAAATACTTCACATAGTTTATCATATTATACTGTTCAAGTCTGTGAATATAAGTTCACTGAAGTTCATCTTCCAAGAAAAAAATGCTTGCCCCTATGCCCAGAAGAAATGGATAACATTTTGATAAAGGCTGCATCCAACCCCATGTCTAATCTTCCCAAAATGTATTGTATTTTCAATAGCAGGCCTCCCACCAAGAACAAGTTGTTCTTCCTCCAGAGTTATGTTCAGTTTTGAGACTGCTGAACTCAGGACTAGGTTATCCCAGATCTGAGCACTCTGCCTTCAGTCTGAGCAGCAGAGCTGAGATGTCTCAACAGCAGGCAGGAAATGTGTCTCCCTGAAAGTAGGAAAATATTTGTTTCTCTGTGACTGTTTTTCTCTCTCAAAATTTCTGGTCTCCTTTCTCCTGTAATGATCCTGGGGTCACAGAGCCTCAGAATGGTTCCTCTTCCAGTTCACTGATAAGCTATGCAGCTTCCTCTGAAATCCTTTTTTATGAAACATGTCCGATTTATTACCCCAGCAGTGAATGCAAGGTTTACACTTCTTTATGGTTTCACTGAAATTGTTTTGTAGACTGGTGCAAGTATCCGATGCATCTATCCCAGTACATCCCTAGTGACAACAGATATGGAGAAAACAAAGGTACTCTGCAAGTTATTTATCTCAGCCTTCAAAGGCAGTCAGGCTTCCCATGTCACAAGTCCCTGAACCTCCAGACTGGGAATCAGGGATCCAAGTCCCTCCTACTGTAAGAAGAGAGCAGGTTCGAGGCCACCTGGTGAAACTCAATTGGCACAAGGTTCTGGCCCATGATGATCCCATGGTCCTGAGGGAACTGGCTGATGCCATTGAAAGTCACTCTCCATTCTGTTTGAAAAGTCATTATGGTCAGGTGAAAACCTCAGTGTCTTGAAAAAGAGAATCTTCACATGTATTTTTAAAAAAGGGGAGAAAGAAAAACCGGGGAACTACAGAGTAGTGCATCTTACCTCTGTTCCTGGGAAGACGTGGAATATATCCTAATGGAAGCTGAGTTAGAGCACATACAAGGCAAGGATGTGACCCAAGACAATCAACATGGCTTCGCAAAGGGCAGATTGTTCCTGATCAGCCTGGTAGCCCTCTATGACAGAGTGACTGAAATGGTCAGCAAGGGAAGACTGACTGTTGGCATCTACTTAGGTTTCTGTAAGAAATTTAACACACTCCCACACAAAATCCTTAGCTCTAAATTGGAGAGACATGGGTTTGAAGGGCAAACTGTTTGGTGGATAAGAAAATGGCTAGATGGACACATCCAGAGAGATCTGGTCAATGGCTCGATGCCTTGGAGGAGGCCGGTGACAAACGGTGCACCTCAGGGCTCTGTCTTGGCATTGTTGCTATTTAAAATCTTTATCGATGACTGAGACAACAAGATCACGTGCACCCTCAGCAAGCATGTAAATAGCATGAAGCTGAGTGTTGCAGTTGACACAACAGGAGGAAGGGATACCATCCAAAGGGACCCGGGGAAACTTGAAAAATGGGTCCAAAAGAACTTAACGCGGTTCCAGAAGTTCAAGTGCTAGGTGCTGCACCAGGGTTGGAGCAATCTCAGATATGAGTACACTGACAGCAGCCCTGCAGAGATGCTGGATGAAAAGATGAAAATGTGTGATTCTCCCCCTCTACTCTGCCATCTTGAGACCCCACCAGGAGTACTGCTTCCAGCTCTGAGGTCCTTAGCCTAAGAAAGACATGGATCTGTTTGGGTGGGTACAGAGGATGGTCTCAAAGAGTACTAGACCATTTCTTCCACAAAGACAGGCTCAGAGAACTCTGGTTGCTCAGCATGGAGAAGACAAGATTCTGGGAAGATCTCATTGTGGTGTTCCAGCACTTAAAGGGGGCTTATAAAAAAGGATGTTGTTTTTTCACGTGGGCAGATAGTGATCAGACAAGGTGGAATAGTTTTAAAAGAAGAGGGATTTAATTTAGATGTTAGGAGAAAATTCAGGTAAGGGTGATGAGGCATAGGAACAGGTTGCCCAGGGAATTTATGGATGCCTTATCCTGGAAGTGTTCAAGGCCTGATTGGATAGGGCCCAGAGCAATGTGATCTAGTGGCTGGCATCCGTACACATGACAGGGAGACTGGGACAAGATGATCTTTAAGAGCTCTTCCAACACAAACTACTCTATGATTCTATTGTCCCCAGTTGAAACCTTATACAAAATACACAGAAGTTCTGGATGTAAAGAATGTAGCTAGTTGTTCCTGATTCTTGTGACCATCCTCAGATATCTCATGCATCTTGTACACATGAAAGAAATGCAGAATATAAACAAGATGAAAATCCTGGGTTGAATCCAAACCATCTTCACTTATCTGCATGTTTCTCATATTGAGCACATGATTTACTAGCAAGTGCTACAGTAAATTTCAATTTAACCTACAGACAATGCAAAGTCACTAGAAATACTGAACATTTGGCAGTTTTATTAGTCTTCAGCTATAATAATAAGTGCAGTAACAGATTTTTGTGAAATGGTACAGCAGACAGCATAGAGAAAAGACTGGATTTTTTTCTGAGAGAGATCTGCTTTTTATAGTAATTGGGATATAAACACCTAAAATCAGGATTTTATACTGAAAGGGCAAGCTAACCTTACTAATGGTGATTACTCACTGTATAATAGAAAAGGAAATAAAAGCTTTTTTATAAAACGTATCAAATCCTAAGAGTGCTGTTAAACTCATTAAAGAAAAAATGAAGTTAGAGAAACTGGTCTTATTTTTTTTCACTCCCAGTAGAGTTCATTTCTACTTCAACAACTAAGCCAAGGTCACATTTAACTCACTTCAATTTCACCCAGTGCACAAGCTAATGTCAATAGTACAGCTGCCATGCAGAGCTAAAGACTGATGGTTAGACAAAGCCATTTACACAAGGCTGGGTCTTTCATCTTCTCTCAGCTAGTGACATAAGAAAGCACTGAGGTTATTCTCAACTAGAGACTAAAACTGGCATATTAGAAAAAATGTTATTCTCCTTAGCTGTCACACAAAGGATCTGAAGAAATGTAGAAATGTTTTTTTCCTTGGTCATCTAGGGAGATCACAAAGTGACTCTAATAGCCTTCACTCTGAAATTTTCACATGGTTTAAGTGATTGCCAAGTCTGATATTTTCCATTTACACTTCATTGCCATCAGAAAAAGAAAAAAATCAATATACCTACCTACTCAAGTGTGTCACAGGATGAGCTTATAAAAGAAGACATCAGTCTTTTTAGGGCATGAAAAATATACTTATTCAAATATATCTTATTTTAAATGACATAAATTGCAGTGGTTAGTCAAGATTCGATTTCCTCTAAAATATAAGACTTAAAATATTCCGTGACTTGCCAAGGAATAAGAATCCTTCAAACTGTTGATATGTACAAATGTACTCGTTTTCTCCTGTAAGTTATACCTGCCACAGTGTACCAATATTAGTGACTACCTTTAGGAATTTTAATGGGAAGGTGAGATCTAACACATTATCACATTTCTCTGAGATGGTACAAATAACTGGAATTTTGCCAAAGCACGGGAGCAATAGCTTTTATTATTGTTATTTCAATTATACTATGTGTGTGAATTTGAGTTGCCTTAGCTTGTTGACCCTAATATGATTCCACATGATGTCATGCAGCTCTAACAAGCTCAAACACTCTAAGCAGAGCTATCTTCCCCTTGCATGCTATAGCTCTTACATATTTTATCTGCCTTGTTAAAGATTTCTAGCAATTTTGCTGCAACAGTGTGCAATGTCTTTGTTTTAGATTAATAAAATATCATAGATACAATGGAATTGTCTTGTCAAAGATTTGACTGCTTGGACACTGTCAAGAACATTTGACAAGTGAGAGCCAAATTTGTCCCTGACTGTTCTGCTCTCAATGGAAGCTGACAGGTCATCATTCACCTTATGATGTCGTTTCAACTCCATTATCTTTTCCACCTTGTTTTAGCACCTCTCTCTGGCAAAGGTAGTGAGTAAGATGTTGAAGAACTGAGGTGGTATTTCAGGCTATCTGCCAGCAAGTGCTGAATAATAATGGAATTTGTTTGCTAACAAATTGAGCAATTGAATTTAGACATTGAGGGGGTCACCTCTGTGATTTGTCCCATCCCCAGATGGTCAATCATTTAAAAAGGCAGAATTACAGGGTCAATCATGGAACCCTTTCCCCCATGTGCTAGCACAACATACCAACCATACAACTACTAGGCCATCCCCCACAGTTACAAGTATTTCAAGGTCAATTTATCAATTTAACAGCTTCATCTTCTTAATCACTAAACTTCTGTCTCTTTGAGCTTGTGCTGAAAGACTGTGGCTGCTAATTAAAATGGAGCTTTACTAGCAAGTACACAAATTAGATCCTGTCAGTAAGTTTATTCTAACTATTGGTCATTTCTAAATGCCTTTTTAATCCCCTAATTTTTACATTAAAATTCAAAAGCCTAACAATCTTAATCACCCCTACATCAAATTCATCATTAAGAACAGGAAGCCAGATGGTATAATTTTGATTTACCGGACTTCAGCGTGAATTAATGTACTGAGTGCCGATAATGAATACATCAAACCTGATATTGCAGAAACCTATGAATCTGGCATGTTAAATTAATAACACACTTTGCACAATGAAAGCATGTAAGCTCATATAAAACTGAGGAGTAATGGTCCCTTTTATTTTAAATGGTCTTTATTAGCCTGCAGTTTTGACTCTTAAAAAAAAAAAAAAAAAAAAAAAAAAAAGAGATGAACACTGTGGTTAAGAAAGTTCTGTCTGTTTCCTATCTGTTCTTTATTTTCATTCCACTTCCTACCTACATAAAAGAAAAAAAAAGTATCCACCTTATTGCAATCTTTATAGTTGTGAAAGATATACTGGTGAAAAAAGAGCCTCAGTGAATTGTCTTCAATTTTATTGGAAATTACAGTTAAAAGTTTGACTCGTATGCTGAAATACACTTATTCCAAAAAGCTGTAGCACAGTGCTATTTGCTACATGGGATAGTTATTCATTGCATGGAGTATGTCATAAATTATGCAGATTATGCCACTTTTTAAAAATATCTTTCTTATATTCTTTTATTTCTAATGTGTACTGCTTCTTGTTCCAATATATCTATGGTGACTATGAAGCTTTTTATTGGAAAACAGGGTCAGGAATCATGCATTTTGTAATAGTTGCTACAAAAAAAAAGTGCTAGGTAGGAAAGGTCCATGTCTACCATGTTTCCTGATTATCTAGCTATTATATGGCATGGAGATGGCATAGAGTTTAGCTTTCTTGAAAGAAAATTAACAGATATCAAATTTGAACCACTGAATAGCTTGTGTGGTAGAAGTGAGAGATACACAGGGCTGAAGTTGCTCAAATATATCCCTTCTGAATACATAATTTCATATTTATTTAGTGTAAATTAAAAATATGTCAGTCATTGTGTATTCTTGTGGACACTGAAATAAAAGGAATTCCACCTAATTCCTAGTCACACCTAAGAGAAAATTGTCTTTGACTTAAGTGAAAACAGGATTTGGCTCAAATACCTGACTGTAGGATCTGAAGCTTCCTTTTCAGATATATAGCAGCAACACAAATAGAAGTATATTCTCCAATATGAATTCTAGTTCTGAAGTACATTTGAGTTATATAACTCCTAACTGAAATATAGTTTTCACAGCGAACAACCTGAAATGCACAAGTGCGGGCCTATAGACCATAAGCCAGAAAGGCATGATGAGGCTGGTCTCTGTTTTGGAAACCACAAACTGTTTGCTGTAAAAGCATTTAAAGAGTTAGAGGATGCCCAGTCCAGGCCTGAGCAGGATAAAGCTGACTGAATAGTTTAACACGGGCATAAACATTTCCCCAGGTTTATTCTGTCTCTCAATTTTCACACAGTAAGTGAACATTTCAACAGTCTCTATGTAGCTGTAGGAAATATATTCAATATAGCAAGGATAGGATAATACCAAGGAAAACACTGCAAACCTGAATAAGGTGCTACTTTGCAGCTAGTTTTCCTTATTGCATGAGTGTGTTCTTGCACTTACCACTATGGCATACAATTTGTACTGCTTAGAGATAAACTGCTACGATTGATTCCTAAACAAAACAAGGGATGCATCACGCATTTGTCTAGAGGGGGTATAAAAAACCTCTTACATGTCTCCTTTATGTATTTAGTGTTTTTACCCTTAGAAGTAGTAGTACTTTACTAATATTTGAGGAGGGATGAGAAAGATAGTTGCTCCCAAAAAAAGAAATTTATGCTGAAAACTGTTCTAGAAACTTGGATAGGAAAAGTCAGTTGTTCCTGGATGGAAATGTTTCTCACTCTTAAATCTCTAGTTGAAGTTCATTTGACAAACCTATTATAAAATGAATAAATGTAGCTCTGTGTGATTTGTCCATTGTCAACATGTTAACACAATTTATTTGAAGGTAGATTGATGAAGGATGGCTGAAGGAGTTTACCCTCCTGAGTTAAAGAATAGAAAATCCTTTTTCCTTAGCATTTCTCTTTTTTTCTTAGAAGTTCACAAGAGTAGATATACAATTATCCTCGACTTGCTGATGCAAAGGAACAGAGCATTTAGTTTCTTGTCACTGTCTCTGAAATTCCTAAAGGTACAATTAGCATTTCATTTGACATAATGTTGAAAGGTTCATAGATTGATCTTCCCTAAAATGCAGCAAGAATTTTTTGAAATGCAAATTTTGACATTTATTAACTTTTATTCCAGATCTGTTTATAGACTGTAAAACTGTGCATACATTTAACTCAAAGAAGCTAAAAGGACAATGTTTAGGTGGATACTCTGTGTTATAATAAAAGTCTATTTTATTGTTTCAACAATGAAATTTTTATTATCAGAGATTTATGATATCAGCACAGCAGTTTTTACTGCATGATTCACAGTGTTTTTATAGATGTATATTCAACAAAACAAGGAGAGAAATTGTACTGCAGTGCTCTCTCTCAGGAGTGCATTTCCCCATTGAAATAATGTCAGCAGTTTTCCACCTTCAAAGCCCTATGTTTTCAAATCAATTAACAATTCTAATTGTGCTGGAACAGTTGTTCACTTAGCTTGGCAAATGGGACAGGAAACATTATTTCCTTTCTTTGCCTAAAATGAAGACTTTAATCTTCTGAACCATATTTAACATATAAAAAACACACATCTGAAAAGTTAGGCAGTTTGGAAACTCACTCGATTGTAAATATTGTTTTTCTCAGTGTTCAGGCTATGGTAGAAGAAAGGAGCAAGAGCAATACAGTTTTCCCTCTGGCTGCCAGCAAACCATCTTAGGATTCATTCTGAATATTTCAGGTGAGATTTGTATCTATCTGGACAGCTGTAAGAGTTATTGCTTTTGTAAGGTGGTAAAACAAACACTGGTTCTGACCAAACTGGTGATACCAGAATGCAGATCTGTATCATATTACACAGGACTGACATAAAGTAAGTAATACAACATGCCAGAGCCAAGACTTAAAGGCCAAATTTACATTCCATTTTATTTATATACATATATATTGTGTGCTTAAATAGAGGCATAGTAAAAGATATAATTACTATGACTTCATGCAGAGACTAACATCCAACAGTTAAAATAAATGCCCCTGTTTCTTCTGCAAACCCCAGAGCCATTTACCAGAAGGGCAAAATAAAATTATCTCATTTTACAAGTGGTACAACCTTGTGGTACAATGTAGAATCATGTAACACACCCTTTTCATGATTCAAGATCATGTTTGTTTGCTGAACAAAATGAAAATCCTCTAGCAAAAGTACAAATATGATTTTAAGCCTATACTGTATCTTTGCATAGCACACTTGCATTACTCAGAAGGTCATAAAATTAGTAGTAAGGTCATATTAAAGGAAGTACCAGTAGAGATTATCTGTGTGAAGGAGCTGGTGAGCATTAACATACATACGCACCTCAGTCCTAACCTTATGAAGGAATTTGCCAAGAATATGGTACTACTCTGTACATTAAATTTGGGGATGGTTAGAGCAGCATTTCTACAACTGTGACCATGTCTTCCTGCAATCTAAGCAGTCTTCACATGCATAGCATTGTTGGGGATACTGTTTTTACATTGTACTTAATCAGATCCGTTCCAATAAAGAGATACAACAAAGTTTTGACTTCCGTGGTTGTTGTGGGGTTTTCTCCTTTTACTGTTCTGCAGTCATTTAAATGTCTTCAGTATTTATTTCTTTGCTTGTGTGATGGTGCATTTAGACAGGACATCAAAGTAAAAATGGTAACAAACTTCTAAGAGTTAATTAGAAATTCAGGATCTAGAGTTCAACTTACTTGAGTACATAAAGATGATACACTTTTTCACCTCTTTGTCTGTTTATTACTGACAAAATTGGCCTGGCATCCTCATGACTAAACTCAGTCTCACTGCTAAGATGGACAAAACTTTGCTACTGCATAAATTTAATTTTTCACTGATGAGGCAAATGACTCATCCACCAGAGGAACTGGCAGAGTGTAGAAAGGCACTGTAGAAAGATATTTGTCCTGGTATAATTTTTAGGTTTCTGATTCAGAGCCTGAAACTTGATTTAAAACAGAATCAAAACCTCGAAGAAATTAATCATAAATAATAGTCCTCTGGACTGGTGAAGAAAAGGCTACAAGAAGCAGGTGGATGATGGTCAGTACCTAGCTGCCATTCATGAAACTGTAATACTATTTGACACAAATTTAGTTCTTTTTGTCTGCTTCATCATCATATATCTCTTTACCCCCCTTTGCAGAGCTTGGTATCAATACCCTATTTTGTAAATGATGAATTAAGCTAGACATTATTCAGGTTACTCAGTCACAGTGACTAGCATCTAAATTCAAGAAAGCCTGCCTACCATCCCAGCCTGCCAAATCTTCACTTTTTTCTGTCCTCTCAGTGATGATGTGTAGTCATAACACCTAAATTAGGTAATGATAGGGGACAACATTAATGTGATTTGCTCAATGATTTTGTCTAAGCTGGTAACAGAGATTACAGAAGAATGCAGAAATGTGTGTGCCACTGCAAATGCATAGACATGTTTAACCCTGGGTGACTATACCTTTAGAGCAGTACTGTTTCCAAGAATAGGTTTAGGCACCTAATCTGAGACTCAGAAAAAAATTAGATGAAAACAGCATCCTTGGAAATATTTGTTGCTCACTGGACACCTTGATTTGTCACTTTCCAAGAACAGCAGGAGGCACACTAAGATGCCCTAGTTCTTGTCTAATACTCCTTTTCATTTCAGAAATTGAGCTTTTCTCTATTTAGGCTTCACTGGGGCTTCACACAGTGGCTTTTCTTACCGATTTCATTGCAGCACTGTCAAGTTGCCTATAAAATATGAGGGAAATTTTTGTCTTTCTCCCTGAAAAACAATGTGGATGGTGGGTTTTTTTGGGTTTTTGATTTTTTGGGTTTTGGAATTTTTTTGCATATCTACTGGCTAGAACATTCACACAGGCAGTCCCCATTCCATCACATCCTCCTGGAAGAAGGTTCTAGTCACTAGGACAGTAGCAGTTTATAAACACCTCCAATGAATGTGAATGTTTAGGGCACCTACTTTAGAAGGTGTGCCCTGTGTTTCTTGTTCCTCCTTGCAATCACATTGCTGAGTTTTGCATTCAATAATCATTGGCTTATATTCCAAAATGCCAGATATTTTTGGTGAACAGAACCTGGAATCCCTAAGCAGCCAGCATTACCAGACTAGAAAGCTCTACTCCCAGCTTGTTCTTTTTTCGGGCCCAACAAATCTTGAATTCACCTTGTCACAGTAAGGCATATCTTATAAACAGGTTAAAACAAGAGTAATTTCTTCCAACATGTATTTAGCTTTCAGGACTGAAGCTTCTATGACAGAAACGTAAAAAAGCGTGTGTCCCAAAAGCATATTTTTTCCCAATTTCTGTCAACCAGTGTAATATAGTCTGTAATCCTTTTTTACAAATGTTGCTTTTTTTCTTGCATAATTTCTTAGGGAGAGAAAACAATACTCCCTCCCCAGAGCAGTGGGGGGAGAATTCTCTAAATAAAAGACAACAGCAGAGCAGACTTCAGCACTGAATCCTTGCTGTCCAGACTGCTTAACTCTGAGTTGATACACTTCTTATGCTGACTGCAGGGTAAATCTCTCTATAGGAGACTAGTCCTAAGGAGTATAAAATCTGTCAGTAATATGGCCTTGTGGCAACAAGCCAGAGACTGATTCCTGATCCTTTTTTATTTGCTGATATAGTCTGTGGCTACACAGTGATATATTTAATTGGAAGTAAAAACATTATTAAATTCTTTGGGGAAAAAAAGTATGGAGGGCCTTTCCTTCAAAAATAATTTTTGTGGTGTGGATTCTTAGGTGGCAAAGTGCCTTTCCAAAGTCCCAGGGAGACATGTCCACTTAAAGAAGGCATGTGACTTTAGCTAACCTGTGTCATTGGTGCTACTCAGCCAATTTTAGCTGTTCTGGGCATCCCTCTTTAAAAGAGGAAAGTACCTCAGATACCTAATAAGATGTTACAATTTCTGTTCTAGGGACATTGCTAAAGTCAAGGACTATGATATCTGTGTCTGTCCTCTACCAGACTTAACCTTGTCAGAGTTTGACCCGGAACAGAACTCCTTGACCTGGAAGCTGCAGCTGATGGAGAACCTGCCTCTCATTTGTACTTCTGGAGAGCAATGAGCTATTCACTTCTGCTGTGCTGCAAGGCTTATTCACTTTATGGTCAATTCTCAAATGTCTGTGAGAAGATTATCTGGGTTATGTATTATATGTGTCATGCTTTAAAAAAAAAAAAAGAAAATCCTTTTCTGACCTCATTCCGTGCTTATAGTCTCATTCTTAAAAGGTAAATATACTAAACAGAATGTGCTAGCATTTGGGGGGGGTGGGATGGGGGGGGGGAAGGTGTTATCTCTGCTTAACTTTATTTGGGGATCCTGTCCCCTCCTGTCACTTGCAGACATGGCAGTACTGTGAACCCCTACAATACTGTAAAAGTCATTGTGATTTGGGATGGCTTATTCTTGACCACTCTTTGCCCGCCCCACTGTGTAATTCATTCCTGCTATTCTCTTTTCCCCTATTCTTTGTACCTCTGAGCAATTGATTTCTTTTGATAGGAGGTTTGATTGATGCTGTCTTGGCTAGATATCAGCTTTTAGAATTTATTTTCAGAGCTTTGTACTGTGGTAATTGTGTAACATTTGAATATAATAGGTGCCTGAGATAAGATTAAATAAATAAAATTAGGAGTTGTATGAAATGTTAACCTCCTTTGTTTTTCTTTGTATATTTCGGTTTATTTAGTGAATAGCTTACATTTTTCAAGTGATATCTGTTAAATATTTAGCATAATAATAATTTGGGGATTTCTATCCTGTATGGTTTTTTTTTTTATTTTTTATTTTTATACAAAGTATTGTATCACACTTATTCCAACTAAGTAGATTATTTTTCCTGTCATTTATTTCTTATAGTTAGCATAACTCAGATACACTTCACAATAATAGCATGATAATATGCTTATTGTTCTTACTTTAATCCTTCAGTTTTGTCTTAAAATATGGAATTGAAGAACTGGTTTCCCCTTTGTTGCCAGTGTTTATTGACAAAAAACCTTATCTAATGAAATTATTTCATCTTTCTTTATGGAATTTTAGACTTTTAACATCACTAGAACAACTGCATTTCTGGACTTAATATGCAGATATGCAAGTGTCTTTAATACTCTGTTTTAAAAAAAAATCAAATATTCAGGGAAGTGACAGATGAGACTTAGTATAACCTGTCCACCTTTAATAAGATTTACTCTATCAGAGAATATGCAATGGTTGCTGGGATAATGATTACATTAGTTGTTAGATTAGAACAGAAAATATTAAAACCTTCTTATTAGATAAATGTTTTTAACACAGTTGAAACTAATATGTATTTCTGTTAAATGAAGTAGAGTTAATGGCACACTTATGACAAACATGAAAGATTTTTCTATTATTTTCTCTGTTTTGCCAAGTTTTTAAAAATGCAGTAATTTTCATGATTTAATATTCATGTTGCACATCCTACAAGGCATTGGTGCAACAAAAATTGTATTTTATTAAAATATAAACATGCTTTAAGTATTATATCTAGAAACAGAGACTTGAAATTCTGGCACCAAGGTCTGATACGACCCACCCTGTATGAAACAGTAACCACTACATAATATTTTAAATGAATGAACTTGATTTTCCTTTCAAAAGTACTCTGAATATCAACATAAAGCATTTTAATTTCACCCATTTTAATGGCTGGGAAACTGAGACAGAATATTAGAGCAAAAATGTGTTAGCTGTTGTTCCGACAAGTGCCCAAAGACAGCAAGGATCTGGTTCTGTTACTGTGATATTTTCAGCAAGGGAGCTCTTATGTCCGAGAGCTCTACCTTGAGTAGAACAGCATCTTCCAACATCCTTGATTTCTTTGTTAGGCTTTTACAAGCATTTTTGCTGGACTTTGTTTTGCATGCAGATAACAATTTAGTGTTTGAGAGAAATACTGGCGTAAGTAGGGGATTTTTTCAGTTGAATTGTTTTGCTGATTATTTATTCTGTTATTTAGCAAGTATGTTCAGATATGTGTAGGGAATTTGGTCAACAGCTTGTACTAAAAAAAAAAATCAAACATTCACCAATCTTTTTGATTTCTCTCATTAATCATGCAAAATGTTGATCATGCAATTATGATATATAAAAGTTAGAATGTCAATAAAATAATAATACACAATTTCAGTACTTTATTAAACAGAGGGTGAGGGGACAAGTGCCACTCATGGTCTCTCAGAACTCTGTGGGGGACAGAAGTAAGTTTAAGGAGGAGGTGAAGGTTGGAGGACAAGAGAGTTTCCCTGGAAGACCTTTGCTTCGAACTGCTCTTTCCTGGATGACCTCTGCATCACACATTGCTGATTTAGACTGTGATCTAACATATAATTATATGCTTCCTGACTAAATCTCATAAATGTTTCTTTCTTGCAAAGGTTTTCAAGATTAAGCTTTCTGACGAATGGCTTTTTCACACAAACAGTGGAACCTTCATTACTCTTTTAAAAATTTTTCTTCATTTTTAGGTCTTCCAATGATGGTAAACCATGTAGTATTATAGCAAAATTCAAAGAGTAAACATACTAAACTTTAAAAATTCTAAATACCTTATATTTTTCTCTAGTTATATTTGAGCACAATTGTGTACTATATTCCTCCATTATTGGGCACCAGTTACTGCCAAAACATGTCTGGATATATCTATATCAATCTATATCTATATTTATATCTAGGACACATATAGCCATTTACCACTGAATTATTGTGTATAACAGGAGCGTGGAAACTTTGCACCTGTCAGTTCTGGCTGATTTTCAAAATTGTGTGCGAGTGTCAGAAAAATGACCTGCCAGTCTGTGCTAGTGATTAAGGTCCCACACAAATTCTTCAGTGATTTAAAAAGGGTGTTTATCCTTGAAGGGTTATTCTGTATGAGTCTGTCCATCTCATAGCTAGCAAGTGAAATGTTTACTGTGTGAATTAGGGATAAAATGATAGCTCCAATGTCAGCAGCACAGTACTGTCCATTTCATGGCTAGTTTATAAACACATAGGATGAAATACGGCACTGTTGAAGTCAGTATGACTTTGACATTGATCTTCCACCAATTTTTTTTTTATTAGTTTTATCTACTGATAACCTGTATTATAATAGCTTTTTGGGGGGACCAGCTATTTACTGACAACCTAACACACTTTTCCCAATATTAAATGCAAAAGAGACAGGCCCAGGGTGAGTTTCCTAAATTCTGTTTGGATAAGGGAGAAAGAGATGGGATCCACAGTCCTCTCTAGAGGGTAATTCAGACCACTGACATTAATCTCTTTTTTCAAGGTCTCTTCTGAAGCAACATATTTCTCTTCATGTTTGTTGAACATCTAGCAAGCCTCAGAAGATCACAGACTTCAGCTAAATGCTGAGGTTGGACCACATAAACAGCAAATTCAGGCAGGGCACTTTGGCTGTGTATTGAAGGATGTCACAAGGCAGGCAAAGATCCTTTCTCAGAGAAGATACGAGCAAGTCCTTGCTGCAGCTTGAAAACAGGATTAGCTAATTTTTTCAGCTGAGGTCAAGAAAATTTTTGCAACCAGAGAAAGAAAGACCTGGAAGAGCTAAATTAATGTATGTTTCTTCTTAATCCCATTTTTTTACTTGACAGCCCAGTGATGCCGTAAAATGGAGCTGCTCAGAGTAACAGCTGGTGAGGCTCCTTCTCCTATGGTATATTGAAGACATTCAAAAAAAAAGGATTTTGGTGTATGTATTTATATTTACATTAAAGAAAGACAGTCATACCAGTCACACAGAAACTAAATGTTCACTTAGCCTGCTACTGATCTGACAAACAGTAAACAATGATAGTGCAACAATCACTGCACATACTGAGGCCTGTTAAAGGAATTCAATGCCCAGAGGCACTTAAAATCAGTATTAATTTAAAACACATATCTCTTTAAATGCAACCTGTGTGCAGTAGGAGACATAACTGGACAGAGGCTTTCAGATACTGACAATGCTTGAAACATTTGAGAATGTTCCATGGGATCACGTTAAGGGCCACTCATAAGGATCTTAACACTGAACAATCCTATTTTATTTGCAGCAAAGTACAAAAGAAAGATTAATCTCTCTCCATCACTCTTCATCTGTGATAAACAACAGTTCTGTATTTAGAAGAGCAAAATATTGCAGAGACAGTGAATGAAACCATGCTCAGAAAATTAAGGATAATGTGGGCCCATTACTAAATAGAGGGAGAACCTTGGTAACAGAGAGGGCAGAGAAGACAGAGTTACTTAAGACCTTCTTCTGATCTTCACTGACTAGACCAGTCCTCAGGAATGACTGGCCCAGGAGACCAGGGTAAAGCAATGTTGAAAGACTTTCCCATGGTCAAGGAAGTTTGGTTTAGAGAACACCCAGGCAAAACAGGCATCCACAAATCCATAAGGCCTGACAGGATGCATCCATGAGTGCTGAGAGAGATGGTGGATACCATAGCAAAGTCACTCATGATCATCTTTGGAAGGTCGGGGTGATCAGGAGAGGTGCCTGAGGACTGGAAGAAAGCCAATGTTACCTGAGTCTTCAAAAAAGGCAAGAAGGAGGACCCAGGAAACTACGTGCATGTCATCCCTAACCATGGGAAGGAAAAAAATGTAATCAGGAGTTGACAGCATGGATTCACTAAAGGTAAATCATGCTTGATCGAGTTGATTGCCTTCTATGATGAAACAACTAACTGGGTGGATGAGAGAAACACAGTAATATTGTCTTCAATATTATGTATGTGTGTATTATTATGTGTCTCCAGCAAGGCTTTTAACACTGTCCCTCACAATAGCCTCATAGCCTAAGTGAGGAAATGTGGATTGAATGAGTGGACAGTGAGGTGAGTTGAGAACTGGCTGAAAAGCAGATCCCAGAAGGTCGCCATCAGTGGCACAGGATTTACACCACAGGACACACCACTAAGTGGTGGCCCCCAAAGTTCAATACTTGGCCCAGTACTGTTTGACTCGCCCATCAATGGCTTGGATAAAGGGACAGATGCCTCCTCAGCAAGTTCACTGTTGACACAAAGCTGGGAGGAATGGTGCAGAGAACTGTGCAGTCCTTCAGAGGGATCTCGACAGTCTGGAGAGATGGGCAAAGAACAGTTGAACTGAAATTCAACAAAGGCAAACGCAGGGTCCTGCACCTGGGGAAGAATAACCCTATGAACCAGCACAGCCTGGGGGCTGATCCACTGGAAGGCAGCTCTGCAGAGAAGGACCTGACAGTCCAGGTGGACAACAAGCCATCCATGAGCCAGCAGAGTGCCCTGGGGGCCAAGGAGGCCAAAGGTATCCTGGGATGCATTAGGAAGAGCATTGCCAGCAGGTCAAGGGAGGTGATCCTGCCCCTCTGCTCAGCCCTGGTGAGGCCTCACCTGCAGTGCTGAGTCCAGTTCTGGGCTCTTCAGGGCAAGAGAGACATGGAGATCCTGGAGCAGGTCCAGCAGAGACCAAGAACTGGATCATCTCTCTTATGAGGAAAGGCTGAGTGAGCTGGGCCAGGCCAGCCTCCAGAAGTGACAATGGAGAAGGGATCTCATCAATGTATACAAGTATCTGAAGGGAAGGTGTCCAGAGGATAGAGCCAGGCTCTTCTTGGTGGTGCTGACAGACCATGATGCACAAGAAGTTTCACCTGAACATACGGAAGAACTTCTTTACTGTGCAATTGACTGAATCCTGGGTCAGATTGCCTAGAAAGGCCTTGGAGTCTCCCTCACTGAAGGTGTCCATCTGGACACAATCCTCTGCCACATGCTCTAGAATGGCCCTGCTTGAGCAGGGAGGTTGAACCAGATGACCTACTGTGGTCCCTTCCATCCTCATTGATTTTATGATTTTTAGATTCTTCTGGATAGGTGAATGGTCCATCCCTTCAGCAGGACCATGACTTTATCCAACCAGTGTAGAAATTTGAAAAACTAATTCCCTTGTGGGAAAAACTAATTCCCTTGACCTGATCTAGAAAGTGCTGAGTATTTTCTGTATGTAAGCATTAACTCCCATTTTCTGCTCAAGAGAGATTTGGGTGTTGTGGTTTCTTTTATTCCTTTTTTTTAATAGAAGGAAGAGAATTTTTGACTCTTTTTTCTGTTGAGAATGACTGAGCTACAGGCCCATCAGGATACAAAATCAAGAGCTTATGAGCTGAAAGAAGTAATGGATCGCTTTCTCCAAACCCTGTTGGCTGACATGGATTTTGTCAAATTATTATCTTTTGAGCTGCACATCTTTGTCAACATGCAGCTTATTTCCTTGGGCTGTGGTCTGATTTCTAAAATCTGATATAGCTTCTACCGCTCTTGCTGTAGGGTTTTGTGGGAGAGAGTTTTGATCAGATTTATGTCAGCTTCTTTTCCATGTGCTAAAATGATATGAAATAAAATCTTGTACAAATCTGTTTTATAAAGCAAATTTAAGATGTTGCACCTGTAACATAGACTTAACCATGCTCTAAACACAAATAATAAAAATCATCTGAAGTCTCTGCTTACAAGTTTCCTTTAGAAAACATTTACTGATTGTACCTGACTTGTTTTTCTATGTCACTGCAAAGACAAAGCAAGTGCTGATTAAAGCAATTAAAAGTTTCCTTTGTTTGCACAAAGAGATGTATTCATATGCAGCTTTTTCTTTGTAGACATCTTAATAAGCGCCAGCAGATTGAAATAAAATCTGTCATCAGTTATATTTTTTTCTTGGACTAACTGTCTACTTCACATACATATTAAGAAAGATTTGTTACCAAAGCTTCCTTATATGTTTTCTATTTGTTGTTGTAAAATGGTAAATGTTGAAATAACACTAGATCTATCAATCTGATAATATAATGCAATGCATCTGACAGCTGAAGAGAGGAAAAAAAATGTAATGACTTATATAGTATTTGAGTAGTGTATTTTTTTTGTTGTTGTTATGTTTTTCTTCAAAAACACAACTGTGCTGTTTGGGTGTCTGCCACCACAGAGGGATATAAAGCATTATTGTGGATGGAGGATTCAGCTTTAGCAGAATATAAATTAACTGCCGTGTAAATATAAACATCAATTAAGTTCTGTCACTTGTTAAATATTTATTTACTAAAATGATTTAAGCAGAAAATCTTGTTGAGGGGAAAATTGTCTGTTTCTATCTATATGCTGCTGGTACCTCTTAGGAGCCTGCTTTGTTTCTACTGTTTCTTTATTTATAATCTCTTATGTGTGGTTGCAGAGGTTGCTATTTCAAGCAGTTGAAAATTTAAGGGGCATTTCCCACCAATGTTGAGCAGCATTAAGCTTGTAACTCCCATTAATGCTAATGGGAATTAAGCAGATAAATACCTTCTTGCATTGTGGATAAGTGGACTTCCATTTTTTAAGGTGACAGAGACTTCAGCTGGGACATGGCTGCACATGGCAAGATCAGAGAAGCGCCCAAATACAGAGGGGAAGAATAAAATATTTCTGGGTTTTTTTATTCTGATATTATAGATATTATTATATTTATTATGATATTATGTTATAACTTTTATTCTGATTATCTCATTGGAATAAACTGTCAGTAGCTTTCAAAAGATTGTTAGGCTTGCACAAACTCATGAGCAAACATTGTTAAGTTGCGTGATCTTTTTCAGCTAGATGATGTACCTAGAGACATTTATGACTTTCAGTTGTTCCTCATTTCTTTCACACATTAACAATATTATTAAAAAATTGCTTTCTTTTGACTTCTATTATAATAAAATAACTATTTCAGAACAAAATCTCAGGAAATAGAAGTTACAGTCATTTATACCACTGGAATATCCATATCATCATTTTCCTTTCCTGAAAGAATGATTCTGTTTCCCTCATTTGGTTGTTGTGTTACACTGGATCCATATTTATTTGGCTCAGGCAGATGATAATTATTTTAATAAGAACCTAGGTATTTTAAAGAAATGTCTATAAAAATTCAGAAGAGAAACCTAGTCTTGTTCTGGAAATATGGGTTGATTGGATGCAAATGAAAATTTCAGGACTGTGACTTCACATCAGGCTTAAAATACAGAATGTTTCCATCTGATATTTAAATATGAGAGAGATCAGATATAAGGACTAAAAAGCTCTGACAAGTTTTAAATAAGCATTAAAATCTTAAACATATGTGTGCAGAAAAACAGCTCCTTGGAGCCAAAATATCTTAGAAAGGGAAGTAAAAGTTTTTAAGCCTTCAAAACCAGGCACATGCTTACCCCTACATTTACTGTTTAATCCCATTAAGCACAACTAACCATGTCAACACAGAACCAAACTATTCTGTACAACCCACCCAAAAACCTTTAAATGGTCTTTGTTAAAAGGGCCAAGAGCTAGGTGCCTAATTGCCATAAATACTGATTTCCCCTAAGTTCTTTTCACAGTCCCATCTAAATTTTCAGTAATGATAGCAATCAGACAAACCATTTCAAAATCCTAATCAAATGTCTTCTCAGGGCATTCATAAAATGAAAGGCTGATGCAGCACATTCTGTTTAATTGACATACACTTAGACTAGGAAGTCCGCTAAATCAGGACGTCTCTCTGGGAACAATTTAAGTCCAATGATACTTAATGGCAATGACTACTGCTTAATGTGGATGGCAATTCTGCTTAATTGAGATTTCTTCCAGTGATGTAGTAGTTTACAGCTCTACACTTTTAAATAACTAAGACTAATTTTGTTATGGTTTATGTTTTCCTGTATGTATTTTAAGTAAATGTGATGAATTGAGTGGAATAACACTTGAAAAATGTTCGTGTCTGTAGCAAATCAGGCCTTACAGCATTAAAAATTCCGGGGCAGGCATGGCATAGTAGAAGGAGATATGGTAGAAATGTGTAAACTGGAAACAGTGGTGTTAGAGAAAAGGAGAAGATTGTCTCATATTTTTCTGTGAATGAAATGTCTAAATTATGGGATTTTTTAGTGGAAGAAGGGTGTCAAAAAATGGGGAAGCAAACAAATGAGGCACGTAAGTTAACAACAAGCAGCAGATACAGAGCATCCACTGTGTACATATCATGCAGGGCAGGAAGAGAGATCTCTGAGGTGTCTTTGTGGATGCTCCTGACAAGGCCCTCACATGCATAAGGTGTGTCACGAAATAAAGCAGGAAGCAACATGTTTTACATGGAGCTATTCAATGAAGATGAAGACCAGGGTATATCAGGACTATCAACCACCTGAAAAATGGATAAGGTAAAAAATTTCCAGGATGGATGTTAAAGAAAAAACAAATACATGGGAAAGGGGAAATCCTGCTCAAGACTAGTCACATCTCTAACCCACGGAATCTTTACATCACCAAAGTAAAGTGGAATATTATGGGTCCTTGATGGGTACCTAATCTAGTGGCTGCATAGAATTGCTGATGAATGGTATATTTGATCTGCATGAAAGCCCCATCCCGTACAGTGTGTGTGCATGTGGCAAAGGTAGTCAAGATTATCGTCATTTTACAAATGGCTGAAATGCACAGCTGTTGCTGCTTAACAGGACTACTGTGTGTCTGTTTTCAGCACACAAAAGCTTTCTACTTGGTGCATCCAGAGTATAACTTGGGATGTGAAACCATAGACTCAAATGTGAGCCAGTGGGAATTTGTTAGAGCAGCATAGCTTTAGGCTGCTTTTATAAAACAGGGAAGTTCAGTGCCACAATCAGGTGAAGAGACAAGCTATATTGTGTAATGGAAATCTTGGAAGAATGCATTGTCAAAAGAGAGTTTCTCTTCTGGGGAAAAATTAGATACCAACCTTGCAGGAAGAATTACTAATTTTTAAAAAGCACCCTTTCTACAGTGGACCCTGCCAAGTGAAGAAACATTGCATAGCTATTACTGCTGACAAGCATATTCATCAGCTTTAAATCTAACCTGATAAATTTTTTTAAAAACATTTGAGTAAATATTTTGCTTTTATGGCAGTAGAATTTGTGGCTAAGATAGTCATAATGCTGCCACATTTCACCAGAGTCTGCATATAACTCTGAAAATGGTGCTTAGCTCTCACCTTCAGCACTGTCTGTCCCTTACCCTGTCCTATGATGAGACAAATTTAATGTGCTTGCTTTATGATGTGAAGAGTAACAAAGAAATCTGCTTCAGTCTTTAAAAAAGTAAAAACACAATCGTGTTTTGCCTAATATTGTACTTCCTTCCACTATTTCCTATTTGGTCGCTGCAGCAGAAACTCTTAGAGGTGGAATTTAAAATATGACAATCAGTCAAGGCTACAAAAAATCCTGAATAATCTGTAGCAAATCAACGACTTCCATATCATCAGCAAAGGAAGGTGGTTCAGACTTGTTGAACCCTAGTTATTATAGGCTTGAACAGCTCCTGATATAGAGGAGAGATATGCATGATTATGCAGGCAAGCACAAGTTAAGTAAAGCTGACTCCTGCTCACTGCAAATCTAATTGACAATTTTGTTGCCCTTCTCTGGCTATTTAAGAAGAGTGGTGAGGTCAATGGTAATGACATGTCTCATGGTTGAAAATGCCACCCACTTGGTTTCTTTTTACAAGGCATTGATTTCAAACTTCTAAGCTCAGCTTTGTTACAAGGAAGGAAGAATTTTTAAAAGCCTTGTGGAATGAATTTTCTGCTTGTGAAAGGTGACTAGCTGACAACGGCAGAGACTGTATTGCTCTGTTTTCACAGAGGAGATGCTGTACCTTTGCATTCCTTCTTTCAGGATTACACTGGCTGTTCATTGCCTTGTTACTCATGTTTGCATATGTACTTCAAACTTGATCTTGTAGCGTCATTCCTGGGATGAAAGTTTCTACACCTTAGACTAAGTCTGGAGACTTATAAAAAGCCCCAAATTAATTATATTTATCAAGATAAAAGATTTTTCAATATTTTTTTATTTTAAAGAAATAATAATATAGTTTTCTTGTTGTGATCATCATGATTAACAAAACTGAAGCAGACTAGAAATAGGTAAAAATAAAATAGAAATGAATCTGCCAAGCCTTCCATCTGTGCAAAAATATACTCAGAACTAACACAAACAAATTAGTCTCCTGCTGCGCTGACTTCTAGGGTGAAAGTCACTACACATTAGACTAAGCCTGGAGACTTATTAAAAACCCTCAAACTAATGATATTTCCCAATACTGCTAAAAGATATTTAAATGTTGTTCATTTTAAAGCAATAAGAATATAGCTTTCTTGTTGTGATCATCATGATTAATAAAAATGAAGCAGAATAGAAACAGCTTTATTTTTACTCCATGCCCCGACACTTTGGATTCAGATGGCATTCAAGTACTTTCAAAACTTACTGATTAAAACCCTGATTTTTAAACACTGACTGTTTGCAACCTTACAGTGTACTAGTGCTCTTCAAAGAGCACTAGACAGCTTATGAACAGTGGTGAGAAACTTCTTAAAGTATATATGTGGTGTATTTCTCCTCAAAATATATGTTTTTACAAGCATTTAGTTATATTGAACTATTTCACCAAAACCAGATTTAGCTCAGACCTATAACACTATATTTAGGTGTGAAAAAATACATGATTATGTGTGAGCTAAATGTCTGCCAAAGTAATTGATAGAATTTTAAAAGTGGCCAAGAGCAAAGGCTGACGAAACATTAGTGTCAAGTACTCTTTGAGATGCCTCAGACTATTTGAGACAGTCTCATGTGCTGTTACACAAGGCAAAGAACCTGTGGCAAACACACTTTCTTGGAGTATCAGACACTGGATGGCAAGGTCAAGTAATTTCAAATGGTACTAGTTGTTTCTGGTTTGGTACAGAATTGAGCCATTTTGAGATCTCTTTGAGTAGCTCTCCATCCCCTAGGAGAGAAAAAAATCAGATCTCTTAAATAATGGCACCTACATTTAGACAAATAAATCCGGATGTACACCATCTTAAAATCATCCAGTGATGATCTAGAAGAAGTTTAGAATAAATTCTGGGCCCACTTAGCAAATATGCTTCCTTGAACTAGATATAATGAAATGTTGAGATGCGTAACACAGCCTCTCACCTTAGTTCCTGGCCATAGCATAAAGTAAGATTTCTATCTCACCTAAGGACTAACAAAAGTGAAACTTATGGCCATTGTTTGCTCTCTGCATCACACTGAGTAATCTCATACTCCATCTATAGTCAGTGAAGGTGATACAGGTTGTGCAAAAAATTATTCTTCTTGTAGAAACATTGAGCATCTGTCTGCTTCTCGCCATCCTATGACAAATTTAGACAATTAGTAATAACATCTTTGCCTAATACCTTATGATTGATACCTGGGCTTCAGTAAGGCCTTTGACAGTCTCTCACTAAAGCCTCTCAGAGAAGCCATTGATGTATGGGCTGCACCAGCAGTGAGGTGAGTTGAAAACTGAGTGAACCGAGCCTGGAGGGTGGTGATCAGAGGCACAAGTCTAGTTGGAGGCCAGTAACTAGCAATGTATGCCAGTAATCAGTATTGGTTCCAGTCTTGTCCAACGTCATCATCATTAATAGTCTGGATGAGGCATCAGAGTGTACCTTCAGCAAGCTTTCAGATGACACAGAACTGAGAGGAGCAGCTGTTACACAAGAAGGCCATGCTGCCATCCAGAGGGACCTCAGCAGAGTGGTGGAATGTGCAGGACAGGAACCTTATAAACGTTCAGCAAGGGGAAGTGCAAAACCCTGCAGCTGCATCTGGGGAGAAATAACCCTATACATCAGTGTGTGCTGGGAGCCATCCACCTGGAATGAAAAGGCAGAAAAGGACCAGGGGGTCCTACTGGACACCAAGTTCACGTGAACTAGCAGTATGCCCTTGGTGCAAAGAAGTTGAATGACATCTCGGGCTGTTTTAGGCTAAGAATTCCCAGCAAGTTGATGAGGCGATCCTTTCCCTCTACTCAGCACTGGTGAGGCCACACCTGGAGTACTGTGTCCCTTTCTGAGCTCCTCAGTACAAGAGAAACATGGAGACAGTCTAGTGAAGGTGCACTTAGATGGAGTATCTCATCCACGAGGAAAGGTTTAGAGAGCTGAGGCTGTTTAGCCTGAAGCAGAGAGAGCTCCAGGGGGATCTTACCAATGTGTGTAAATACCTGAAAGAGGTATAAAGAAGAAGGATCCAGCCTCTTTACAGTGGTGTACAGTGGCACCTCTTGACAAGAGACAATGAGCACAAACTGAAACACAGGAGGTTCTATCTGAACACTGGGAAATGCTTTTTCATGGTGACTGAGCCTTGGCACAGGCTGCCCAGAGAAGTTGTGGAGTCTCTATCTTTAGAGATAATCAGAAGCTCTCTGGACAAAGTTCTGGGCAACTGGCTCTAGGTGTCCCTGCTTGAGCAGAGGGTTTGGGCAAGATGACCTTCAGAGCAACCTTCCAACAATTCTGCAGTTCTGTGATTAGGGCATTCATCAAAGATGTGAACAACTTGGATTCAAGTCTTCCTCTCTGATGTCAAATAAGGAAATTAGGTCTTCCAGTTGTGAATAAACTCCTATCTAGGCAAGACTTTGAGGTTCCCTATTTCAGGGTTAGTTACAAAGCCTTGTATATGCTTTAAATACCATAGCCAAGGTTGCAGGGAGATACACACAGGTCTTTTAACAGTGCACTATTTCCTTGTTGAATCACACCTCTTTACTCTGTGCCTTTTGAAGCATGGAGGTGCTAATAAATTTATATTAATAAACACACTCACTCAGATTTCCTATATAAAGTGCTTTGCTTCACTTCTTGTATTGAGTAAAGAGAAGGTGCTTATCTGCACTGCCATGAGGAAAGGACTGTGACTCAAGTTTGTAACCATTCCCTTGAATTTGCCTTTTGCTGTGCTTTTTTTAGAGCTTAAACCAGCCTTCCCACCTCATGACCAGTAAAGTCCTGAGAAGACAGATTCCCAAATCATTCCAATCCTGTCCCTGTAGTTGAGGGCAAACAAAAAAGCAGGAGTTCTGAAGTGCCTAAGTGACTACCCAGGCAAGATTAAAAAGGCACTCTGCCCGTTTTACTCACTGTGTGTTTCCACTGCATGCAAAATATCTCTTTATTTTAACATTGCAAGGAAAGCAACAAAATAGGGTTTCATTTTGATTCTTAACTCCAATGAAAATGGTCTCCTGTGTGTACTGGGCAAATTATTAATTGAAACACAGCTCAGAATGTAGACGTGCCCATAGCACCTAGGAAAATTTAGGTGCCTCCAGGGTTCTGTGCCAGGTGAGGAGGGGTTATAACATAGAATAATAGAATGCTTGTATTTGCAGTTCTGCCAACTCTTCTTGCTGGCCCTGAGGTCATATGAATGTGCTCAGATTTCATTTTAAATATAAAAAGGAAGTTTCTGGAATTGAACAGGATCTTGAAAACAAGAATTTTAAAGAGATAAAACCAAAGCAAAAAGAGAGATAGAATTAATATTTGTATCCATGTGTAAATTACTTATATATACATATACATACACACACACATAGCTAACACTAACTCCATCTTATTAAGATGGTCCTGGTTTTCTTTAAGGCCTTTGCTCAAGACCATTTACAGTGTGGGTTGGTAAAATTGTGTCTATCATTTTTTTCTGGTAAACATTTTTTTTTTTCTTTTCTCTTGAAGAATGAACTACAACCTCTATAATAGTTAAATGTTACTGTAAGAAAACTGTGAAAATAGTTCTCCAGATTGCATTTTCCTGGTGCAATAGAGAGATGTGTGTTTGGTTTTACTGATGTGAGCGTCAAAAGCTACAGAACTGTCAGAATTATAAGAAGCTTGTTCAAACTTTCATCGTTGGAGTCTCTCAGAACCTCATCTAACTTCAGCAAATAAAACCTAGGCTGTGCATTTACTAAAATGAAAAAATATATAGTCTACACACATTATTTTATTGTTTAAATGGTTCTCATTCATGTTTCATTTCAATAATATTTCCCCAGCTTGTAAAGCTTATGTTACATTGAGCTCCTCTTTAAATTCACAATGCATAAAACTGCCAGGTGGCCTAATAACAGAGTGCATTAACAGATTGAACTATAAATCAGATGGTTGTGTTCACATACTGTAAAAACACCACCATTTTCTTTCAGATCTGAGTTTGAACACAGATTCCTCAGAGAATATGATTGCTCTCAAATATTAAAAAAGCCCATATAGCTCAATTTTAGCATCAAGATTGATTTTATATTTCAAACATAAAATTGTTCTCTTCAATCCTACAGGAAAATGTACACAAAATATGATCTAGTTTTGACACAGGAAAGAAAAGAATGGAAAAGAAGAGGGAGTTTGAATGTTTTAACTGATGCCAGAGTAAAAATGTGACTCTAAACTGAAAGTACACCTTGCAGCCCTTGTTATCGCTGAAAAAATATATGACCTAGAAGAACTGAACCTCTCTAAAAAGCGGCAACAACAATCATAGATTAAAAATATTCTGCTGAGGGATGGATAATAGTTTCCCATGAATGCATTGACTGGCTTCTTAAAGCAACATTTTCAATGAGTTTCATTTTGGTTTCCCTTACTAAAACAAAGTAAATTTATTTCCATGAGACTAGAAGTACCAAATAACTTTGAAAAGGATATGATTTCATGTCCTTTTTAGAAACCTGTAAGAATAGCAAGAGGCCAGTATTAGTACATCCACATTTATATTTTTATATATATATATGTATATATGAAACACACATCCACACATCTATGCATAAAAATTTATATTATTAATTAATTTATATTTTTCTGGTATTTTGTTTCCAGGAGAGATAAAGTAACAATGACATGTAGCAGTTCATAATGTCATAGGATAATTCATGTTTCAGGGGAATTCAGGTGGTCACTTAGTCCAATCTTCTTCTCAAAACAGGGTCAGCTGTGATGAGGTCAAACTGTGTCAGTCTCAGGTCTTGATGCAGGGGCTTTTTTGCTTTAAAACAATGCCTACCCCATCTATTTTTCAGAATATACTATTGCAATTGTTACATGTGTGTCTAAGAGTACTAACTAGGATCATTTCAATCTTGAACTTCTGAGTAAGATTGCAGAATTTTATCCCAAGGAGCTTGCAATCTAAGAAAAACATGTATATATAGAAATAGCAATGAATATATGGTTATCATTTATGGGCCAAGCCATGTGAGTCACCTCTTATGAGAGGAAATATTTAGAAAAATAAAGCAATCACTACCTCGTTCAATATGAGAAAGTTATTTTCATCAAGAGAGTGAAAAATGTAAATCTATACCCTAAAGGCACCCATCAAGCAGAAATTTGTCAGAAGTACGGAACTAGAAAATAAATAATGACTATTCAGTTAGTGGTGAAACATAATAGCAGCTCAGGATGTTAAGATATTTTCTGAATTTTATCTTTGTGTACAGCGTTATATCTGTGTATGTGCCTGCACATGCAGGAAAGACTGATGCAAACGTAAAAAAAAAAAAAAAAAAGATTCTTAAGAGTGCTGGTGTGACTCTTAGAAAACCAGCTCTTTTAATTTTCTGATTTTTATGGGTATAGTGTCTAATCTTTGCATCAAAAACCATGGATAAGATTTAAAAAACACCCAAATGATTTAAACATGATATCATTAATTAAAGTATTAAATAGTTCAAGTATTAAGTCTTTCAATGTTACCTAGGAAGTCTAAGGTTTTCTATTGGGCTTAAATGAAAATGGAATGAAAAATAAATAAAAATTTTTGCCAGTAAATTTTTTGGACATAGATGACCAGTTTGGCCTTCACAATCCCAAAATACTACCTCAATTTATTTGTCCACAATAATATTTACATCCCTCCAACATTTTTTCACAAGGTACAAATGTGCATCACATTACTAAAGGTAGAATCAAACCCCAGAATTAACAGCATAAAAGTACAGCATTGAAGGTGCTCCTATTGGTGCTCTTACTGGTAAAGATTTTTCTAGACTAAAGGAAGTTTATGTCTGCTCATCCTGTGAAAGTAGATAAGAAATCAAGAATGGGATTCACCTAACTCCACCTTAGACAGGTAAAAATTATTTTCTTTAAATAAATGTACACAGTCAAATAACTTAGTTTCTTAGTTCATTCTCAGTTCCATAGTCTATTTATTGCTTCACTCCTAATCTGTTTGATTGGTTTCTTTTTTCCCCCTAAAATAAAACAGGCTTGGTTTTTGTTGATGGTTTGTGCCTGTAGTCATTCCCAAAAGACAGAATAGGCAAAACTGAACCAGCCTTGCCCTTCTCTGCCATACACAACTCCAAAATTCTTTCTCAAACACTGCTTTACATCCTCCAGTCAGGCCTCAGGGTATGAAATGTACCCTCAGTTTTGTGTTATAAACACATCATCAGAGTAACCTGCAACACAAGTTTCACATGATTTCAAACTCTTTGAAATAGATGAAACAAAAATACAACAATAATGTTCTAGTTTCGTGGGGGTAATAGACAGGGATAGGGGTCACCTGTTACAAAGTGCATTGTGGATGAAAACCAGCTGCTTCAAGAGAGTCTACCCATGAGCAATGTGAAAGTGTACCTCCTGAAAGTGAAGGACTCAATAAATGTAGTCACTAACAGAGTCCTCAGGAGCAGACATGGATCTTGTTAGGTCTACATATAGCACTGGCCTAAGTTGCTAATTCTGGCTTCCATTATTCTCTGTGGACTGTAAACTGATCAGTTTAGACTTAAGCAACTAAACTGTAAGTGCCTAAGATGAATGAGATAAATGCCATCATGAGTGTATATGATGACAATACAAGGAGTTGAGAATACTATAAAATTTGCGAATCAAAAAATGTGTTTAAGATTAGAAGAATTATATAATTAGTAAAAAGTTTAGAAATGGCTTAGAAGCAACAAGTGAAGAATAAGAGATGCAGGCAAGCACAAAATTGCTGACTTGAGGACTGTTCTTGCAACAAGCTGTTGATTTACATTCTCTAAACCCAGAAGCTTTATTTAATTTAGCAGTTCATCCTGTTCTGGTCTCTAGTGTCTTACTCTATCCACTTAAAGGCATTTTTCTACAAACATTACATTTTAAGTAAGTATTTCAAATTCCACTGTGCTGGTCAAGCACAGGCTAGGGAAGGGATTCTGTTGCTCACCGTACTTCATTTTTCTGAGACAGAAAATTATTAGCGAACTGGAGTGCCTGTCCATACTTTGGATAGACTAATGGAACACACAAATGCAGAGACACTGCCATGAAAAGAAATATAAATCTGTTTTGCCCCAAAGATCCAAGCTTAAAAGGAGACACCAGGGGCCCAAGCAATCTTACTAAGTGATCATAATACAACCACCAAACTGGGAAGCTGAGTAATTGTTTGTATAGCTACCCCATAGATTCACACCTGCCTGCCAAAGCATTGCAATTTAAAAGCTTTTACTCTCACAAGGTCAATTGTGGTTAGTTCTCTTGTTGGAACCCTGGAGCATGGGTTGGAACAGCACAAATGAATCAGGCCTGTAATATGCAGACTTCAGCTCTTTACCATCTGACTATACACTGCTGAAGTCTCTGCTTTGATTTTTAAACAGAGAACACTCCCACATATAGAAGAAATCCAGGTAAGGAACTCCTAACATTAGAAGTGCTCATTAAAATAAATACATGATATGGTATGGTGGTACTCCCCTCCCTGTTACAACAGTTTTATTCCTATTCTTATAATGTCTTACACTCCTGTAGTTTTTCTGCATAAATAGGAAAAAAATAAGGTTAAAAAGTATCTTAAAACATACAACAGCAGATATTTATAGTTATAAGTGTTGCAAAGTGATGCCCCTTAGCAATGAACAACATGAAATTTAAATAATGATGATCATAAGAAAGCTTAGAACAAGGAAGCACAAAGGAATGACGTCGAGCTAATGACTGCAATTTGCCACTGCTCAAGCCTTTGTGGGATTTATTTCTTCATTTCAATTTGCATTTCCACAGTAGCAAAATGCATTTATCTCAGCACACGTACCTTAGGAAATTATTTTAAAATCCAGTAAATCTGCCTATTCAACCAGCATCCTCAGCATAGCCTAATGGATAATTGTGAAACTCAAACTGTTTAATTCTCTGATGCTACTCTGTTCTTAGCTCATCTAATCTCTTCCTCTTGGTGCCCAGAAGTCCTTGACCTTTTCTTTTTTTTTAAACAGCAGCTTCAGTTTTTTTAAACAGAGCTAGAACACACAAAATTTAGAAAATACCAGTCACAATGGGCATGCTGAATTTGTAGTCCTTCAAAACAGACAAAATGTCCATGGAAAAATTAAACAATCTAACAATGGCACAAGTTGGGTATCCCCTTTCCCCCTCCCATTTCCAGAGTTGTGAGACCTAGTGCCTTTCTACATGTTTAGCACTGCAGCACCCAAGGCACACAAATTAATGATGCAACCATAAAGCTTGCTGGGGTGGTTGGCCAAACATATTTTTGTTTCTTTTGCTTATTGTTTCCAGATAATGCATTCTTGATAACAAACTTTCAATGCAAATATTTATTCAGCTTCATTTGAATTCATATTATGTCCCACTCTTTTGTCAATAGTGCTTTTAGAGAGAATATTTTGAATGCTCTGCACAGTAAGATTCTTACTGCTGATGTCTTGATAGAAATTGGGATATTGATGCCAAATGGTGGGTATTGATCTAAATTTGTTTCTTGCCTGTACCAACTCAGAAAGGCAGTAGACAGATTGTAGGTGGTTGTGCTGTACTGTTCTGGGCTGGAACAACTTTTTATTGCTGAACCACAGAAAAAATGATCTAGAGCTTACCATGGATATTTTATTGATATTCATGTCTTGCTCTCAAGGAACAATTAATATTTTCCTCTGATTTCATGGCAACATTGCAGCTTATAAAAAACTCAGAAGAACACAGGAAGAACAAGGATTTCAGTAAAAGGATCTGTGAGGGTATGAAGTTTTATTTGCTCTCTAGATATGCAAAGGTCTATGCACCCACAGCAAACCATGGCAGTGAGAGCTGAATGAGTCATTTTGTACCACCATCAACCAGGAGCATTTAAAGTTAACAGGATACAAGACATGGCTCTAAATATGCAAATAAAGGTTGATACAGAAGTGTCACAAATATATAGAACAACTCAGCAGTCCCCATCTGACCTACTCACTACTTCTGTGATTTTATGCAGAAACAACGTGGTCAAGTCATGATAAGCATAAAAGAAAATATACCTTAAAACCAGAAAGCCTATTTCATACAGTCTACTGGATCATGCAACATTCCTGAACAAACTTTTAAGCCAACCCTAGAGCTTGTGCCTCGGTTGATAATGAAAGAGTTACAAGAAATTTACACAGAGATGAAGAAAGCTGACAGGAGAAATACAACTGGATTTTCTAGGAAGCAGCGAAACAGATGAAACACAGACAGTGAAGGGAAAGACACAAAGGATTATGGAGAGGCAAGCATCAGCAATAAGAATCTAAGAGAAAACAAACTTAGATATTAGTAGTGTTAACCCATTAAAATCAACATGTAGGAGGAAGAGCAATATCAACATTCGACTAAAACTGGCATGACTGAGACCAGAAATGGTCCCTTTCAGTCAGAGGATAAGGAAGTTTTAGGCCAGTGATTGGATACAGTATGCTGTAAATGTGAAATATTAAATATCAAAATATGGAAGCTTTGCTTAGGGGAAAAGTGGAATAACTTTGAAAGTCACAAGCCTGTCGAATCAGAAAGAAACAAGTACCAGGATTGCATAGATAGCATCTACTGTACACCTAATTAGAAAATTATGCAATAACGACTATTCACAAAGACATATGGACAGTAGTCAGTTATGATCCCAAATTCCAGAAAAAAAGAACCTATCAAACCATCACCCTACCTACCCAGCTAGTCACTGGGAAGAAATGTTATTACGTAACTGATGGAACAACCTGCCATCTCTGCAGGAAATACTACCAGCAGAATAAAAGATAAAAGAAAGTTTTCAAAAGTGGGCAATGTGCAACTGAAGAGATTTTCATTCTAGTATGCCATCTTATGTTCCTCCATTTTTCTCCCTTAGTGGATCCTGTTTACTTTTTTGGGGGTGGTGCATATGTTTTGAGCTCTTTGAGAGAAGTGACTATAAAGAGAACTAAGTGCAAACACCTGTAATAAAGGGGTGTATTCTGGTTTCCAGTAAATGGTGAGAAATTAGCAAATTTAGTCAACAGGTTATTTTGAAGTAACATCTAAAATATGAGATCCTGTTTCAGCATAGTTTCTCTCCTTTGATCGTGACTGGTGACCAAGGCAGACATAACAAGTTTAGATCTTAAATGCCTAAATTAGAAAGACAAAACCCACTCAAGTCCCTAGTTTATATTTCTTCAGCACTAACAGTGCAGTTCTGATGTGTTCTCAGGGCTTCTGGGCCTTGTGCAATACATGTCACAGAACAGAATTCAACAGGCCAACAAATCAATGGCAAGGTCAAAGCAATGAGTTAGGAAAGCATTGTTTGCCACAGACTTTTGAAAGAAAAGGCAGTAGCTGACTAGTAGATGAAAAGAAAATCATGGATTCATCTCTTCTATGTCTTTTTACCTCTGGGTGAGACCCTTGCAGTAATCATTATTGAAATTTGTCTTTTATTCTGCCAGTTTGAACTTATCAAAGAGTACAATGGCATAATTCTCCATAGTTTTCACTTGGACTCTGAAAAAAAAACCACCCAGTTATTGTTTTACATTAGATTGGCTCTTTCCAGGCAAAGTAGTCCTTTTGAATCACACTAAGATAGTATGTGCTGTCTGATGCTCCACTGCAATATCTGGTAAGAGTAGACCCTGACAATTGTAGTGATTAATCTCAAACAGATGAGAAGCTGGCACAGGTGGCTTTCTGCAGCCTTGACAGGCAACTTAACATTCTTGGTTTTAAATGATTTGGGCTTTTTTCACGTGGTATATTTTGGGACTCACTTCATTATTTTTTGAAAGGAACATTGTTGAAGTTTTTTTCAGCATCCACTGAGTTATGTATATTTTGTTTACCTTGTTGTCTGTGTCCACGTAGTTTTTCTATATGTTGATATATTAATAGTGGAACCTGCAGTATTCTGCATGAAGGCTCTTTTTCTGTTGAAACAGAGATTTCGGACTATTATGAAAATGCCAAAATAATGTTACAAATATGACTCATTGCATAATCTTTGACCCAGTAGAGATTTTTATGAATTCCTGTGTCACTGCTTTAGCATACCGTCTTTCAAAAAGGAAGTTACTAAATTGAATATTCTAAATATTTCTAGAGACTGGTGTTGCACAAGAGACAACCTCACAGGGGTGTGATTGTTAATGCTTTTCTTTATCTCTAATAAACTCTGTTGTGACTGTTAATGAATTGTCTCTAATGCAGATGTCTATAAGAGATTGCTGAATACATGTTATTAACCATTGTGACCTGCACTGCATCCTGCCACCCTAAGTATTTCTTCTTTTCAAAAGCACTATAGGTTGTAACGAAATACAGTCCCTCTTTAAAAGGTCAACACAGTGGAAAGTCACTGGAGTCAGACTGGAATAACTGCACAAGTCAACCTGGCTGAACTTGTTTTGTCTGAATGGTAATCAAATCTCTATCTTCATATAAACTTTTGTGCTTGCTTAGCCTTGTTTTAAAAACAACACCTCCTAGCAGTTGGGATCAAATCCAACTTTACACAATTTAAAGAAGAACTATATAAATATTACTTAGCATGAAGATGAAAAGTAGAACTACGCTTCTAACAGTGAATGTATTTTTCCCAAAATATTGCTCAATAACATAACCACAACAGCCATTATTTTAATTAAAAATACCTTCTAATCACTATGTGTTTTGGAATAAGGAGAGAAAATCTGTGCCACAAATATACATGGATGCACAGAGTAACAGCTATCTTCAGGAAGAAGACAATGATGCTGTTATTCATCAGCTTTAATATGTAAAAAGCATCATAGGTTTGTATTGGAAAAAAAGGAGCAAAATTTTATCTTCAATGAGTTTTTTTATCATTGCAGTTTCTAACAGTATTAAAAGTAGTCTTCATTTCAACTAAGAACTTGGGTTATAGACCAGGGTTTTAAAACAAATCAGCCTCAGTGGGTCAGGTTAGGTATCTAAAACTTCAAATTGTTTCTCACACTAAAAACAAATAGCATTAGAACAATCTGAGATGTTTTCATTGCATTTGGAAATGTTCAGATGTTAAGGATTCAGCTTAAGATTTACCTCAGCTATAACCTAGGCCATAACTAAGACTTCTCTGTTAACACAGAACATGATGAAAACCAGATTATTTCTCCTTATTCACATTGTATGATGAAATGTTCAGAAATGAAAGTGTGAAAAACACTTTTCTCCAATAAACTTTATATAAAGTAGAAGTTAGTTTTTAAAACACCATGTAGAGTGCATCAGAGGGAAGGCTAAGCACTGGGTAGCTGAAATAGGAAAGAAAAGCAACCTTTAAGTGTCTTTTCTTTCATGTTAATAATATCGAACTTAGTGAGTTCTTTCCAATGTTTTACTTGCAGAGCAAATATTTTCTCTTTCAGTTATTGAATTCATGGTGTGATGTCAGCTAACAGCACCTTCAATTTCTTTAAGTAATGAATAAAGATCACCAGAAAAGTGATGAACTACTACAAAGTTTTAAAGGAAGGTGAAACAAATGAGTTTTTACATATAGTTCAGAGATATTTTCTGGGTTCTTTTGAAGATGAGCAATATGGGTTTGATTACAGTAGATGCCAGCACATAGAGACAGCCATTTAATGTTTAAGAAAGATTCCATGTTATTTTAGTGACAATGCAGCTGATCTGTCTGGAGAATACTTGCAGTCTGCTACTACACAGAAAATGAAAAAGTTCAGGGAACCTGGCTTCTGTTTTCATTTTTGTTACTTTAACAATTATCAATAACAATTCAGAGAGAAATTTAAATTATTGCTGAATTTATCACTAACCTGGCATTTACAGTTTCAGCAGCACTCTGTTATGTGTTTTCTTTCCTGGTAAGGATCTAAATACAGTCATCAATGGACTTGACAACTTTAACCTCGATGAAGTTTCAAAGAGATCTACACTGATTTAGAAACCTAATAGTACCTTATACCCCAGTAGCCCAGCTACTTACAGTCTTCTTGTGGAAGCCAAAAGAAGAATATGGAAAAAAAGTAGAATGAAATAATCAACTGCTGAGGGTGATACAAGTGTTGTTGATTCCACTTGTCATATTCTCCAGGGCTGGGATGCTCTCCTTTTTATTTGGTCTCAGCTATTTATTTGCCTCCTTGCAGATTAAAACAATGGCCAGGGGGATTCTTAAATTGTAAATTTGCATAAATTGTTAGGGATGGATTAAGGGAGATGTCATTATAAATTGGCATTTGTGGGGTCCTTGCCTTTAAATTCATGGCTATTCTAGAATTATATTTTAAGAGTCACTGCCTATGTTGACATTGAAGAGCAGTAGATTTGTAGTGTTCCCAATGTTTAGGTGTCTGCTTCGGAGTACTACAGAAGCACCACCTGGTCCTGGTCCCTGCAAAGAAGTTTTAGCACTGCTATGTGTCAAATATTGTCAAAGGCTGCAAAGGAAGCACTGCCTCACTTAGCCTGCTGGAGCTCTATAAAGCACTCCTAAAACTGAGATTCACCAAGTCTGTGGGTATTTGAACATATCTTCATGTCTTCTATGATCTGGCAAATCTTTCTGGTTTAGGATTGGTTAAATTTAGGATGTGTTAAGTACTAAGTACTTAAGTTAAAAAGAAAAATCCTACAAAATTTACATACTCCTTTCCTTTCCTTTCCTTTCCTTTCCTTTCCTTTCCTTTCCTTTTCTCCAGAGTATCTTAAACATTTATGTGGCTATCTGAATCAATATCAGTTCTTCTCCTCACCTTCCGGTTAACCATTGTTTCACAAATCTTTAATTTTTTTTTGTGTGATGCACTCATTTGGTCTTGGTATAATTGAGAGGAACATGTCCAATGCCAAAAGAGATCTATTTAAGCAATGATTAATCATTAATACATGATATCAAATAACTTTGTTCAGTGTTATATGTCCTAATGCAATGTCTTCCAGATATATCCTAGTTTAATCTCTCATTGATTCGAAAGGAATTTATCTAGTTCTATAAATCACAGCTCATGCTCTGCATATGCTGTTCATTCTAGAAATAACATGGCATAAAACCCTCTTCTTATTCCCAGTGATTAATTTTTCAACCATTTATCAAACTGTTTGTTGCGGGGGTTCTCCTGCCAAGGTCACTTGTTGCTATTTTGGACTTTCTTGAGCAAAGCAGGCATTTATTTTAAAAATACAGATAAGGTTCTTGGTTAATATCAATTTCATCACAGAGGTTATGTACATTTACAGAAAAGGAAGTTTTTCCAGATGGTTGCAGTAATGAGAATATGTCTGGGAAAAACAAAGAGTAAATTAGCAAAACTAAAGTCCAAGAAACAAGAGCCTGCAACTGGACAAAATAAAGATAAATATAAAAATATTTTGAATCTAAACATTAGCATTAGATGATTTTTTTGATGGATTGATGGCACAATGCTGAAATAGACATACTCCTTATATAAAATAAAATAATTATATTCTTTAAATGTAACTTTTCAGGTTGAAATAGCCTGTACAAAGTCTACAGATTCAGGATTATATTTTTGAAAAGAGCCATTTTTTGGCCTTGAGTTAACTTCCTCAAAAAATTCTAGAAAACACAGACAGCTAGGTGAGATCTCAGGCTAGTAAGACAGAGTAACACTACTGATAGAATTGAAAGAGAAGCACAGGAGAACTCTTTCAAATTTTAATGATAGAAAAACAAGTTGGAATTTGCTTGAAGTTAAAGTCTGGTTGAAAGGTATCAGCATATAAAGTTCTTCACCAATTTTGTTTCAATAAACATTCTGTGTTAAGCAGAAGTAGTCGATAGACATTTTAGCAACATTTCAGTACAACCAGTCAGCTCCTGTGAGTACTATAATGCACATACGTGCTACAAGGTGTGCAGTCAAAGGAATGGTATGCAGTCAGTCATTTTATCCATAATTATAAGTTAAAATAATCCATAATTAGAAGTTAAAATAGAAGAAGAAAGAAATTAAGTAGATAACAGAATGAGGATCTCTATGAAGTTCAATTGTTACACAGCTGGAGACTGCACTACAATGCAGATGTATACACAGACAGTGGGTATGGAGCAGGCAGTTTCATTGTCAGCATTTTACTGCTTAAATATTAACCATGCCATATCAAAAGTCTCTTTTTTTTTCTTTTTTTTTTTTTTTTTCCCCTCAGGTTGACAAGCTACTTTCTCTAAAAAACCTTACTTTTCTATAAGGCAGATCAAGGAGATAAATATGTTGTTTTCACTCCTGTAACGTAGGGTTCCAGAAACATACCAGAAACATATTCTTTTTAGAACAAGAACCAAAATACAAATTTAGGGTAAACCTTATCTTGTGGTAAATCAAACACCCATATTTTGCCCACAAAATCAGAAATAAAGGCATGCAGAAATCAGAAAGCTTCAGCAAAAGAGCGGGTATGAGGACCTGGAGACCCTCAGGAGAAAATGGGAATATAACATCCTTCAGTATGAGCACATGAGCAAAACGGACTATGTGAATTATGACATTGCTTGAGTTGCTTATTTGAGGAATTAGATACTGAGTCAAAACTTGAAAATTTTCTTCTTTCATACTTTTAAAGTACTACCTGACATGACAGAAACGCAATGTTTCATCTGTTCAGCATTATCAACCTGACCCCAATGACTATCTGATTAAGACACATGCAATTATTAACGTTTATCCACTTCCATAAACCTCTCTGTGTGACATTTAATGGATTCTACATCATGTTGAGATACGTTTAATCAGAAATGTAATGTATAAGTAGCTTTGTATTGCAGTGAAAGTTAGAATAGACACTTTTTTTAAAATTTGAACAAATGTTTACATCACTCATAAACTGAGTGGTGTTCTTGTATCACCACTACAGAGAAATATATCTAGTCTATCTTCTGCTGCATTAAATTGTTGCAAAAGAACTGCTTCTTGATAACAATGACAATACAGTTCACATAAAAAACTTCATAGCTCATAAACAGTATCCAGAAGTTTTGCACTGTAAGCTAAATTTTGTGGTCATGATGAATCCAGCACCTGAATTAGAGGCCTCATTCATGAACTGTTTAAAGCACACATATTACTGAATATTTGGCAATTTATTTACAAATATTTTTTTCTTATTTTCCCCTAGCAATGAGGTGTAAGAATGGTACTGCAACATAGTTTTTTAAAATTTCTCAAATAACTTCAACTGATCTTATGTGACTATTGTCTGGTATAATATTACTCAATTACCACCATGACATTTTCTCTATAGAATGTCGCACACATGTTGATGTTCTTATGAAAAATGATTAGTGGTTAGTGAAAACAACTGTTTTATTAAAGAAGAAATACTCTTATAAGAGGAGTTTGGAGGCTGAAGTGAGACTTAAAAGTCAACTAAGACAACCACAACGTCTCAGGTTGGTTGAATCATATAATATTGTGAGTTACAGGCAAAAGTGTGTTTTAATAAGTGCAGTGCAGGTGTTTCTTATGCACTTTTCTTGAACTGCTCTTCAATAATGATTTAACACATGCTATAATAAAGGAGCTTGTACATGGATCTAATACTTTTTATTTTATTGCACTCCAGTTTATCTCAACCAATCGCCATCCTATTTTATCTCAAGTGATGAAACATTTTCTGCCTGTAAGCATGATAAAATAATTTCAGTGTTTCAAAGCGATAGTTAAGGAGTTCTAAGATACATAGATATATTTTCCATATAAATATATTTTCTTTGTCTGGTTCTAGTCAATAGACAAATAATGATGTCTCACTGGTTGGATTACAGTGCATTGCAGCAGTATAACCAGACTGCAATGTCAGCTCTGTGCAGAAGGGATGCCCTATTGAAGGCTAATAACTTTATCTCAAACAGTTCTCCACACATTATCCAGACAAGAAATTCTTCCTGTAAAATATTGCCTCCTTCAGAATTTACTTTTCTGCACCCCCCCCCCCGCTCCTTTTTCCCCGTTCCCTTTACATTTCTGTTTGAAATATTTTTATTTCCTAGAATTTGAGGAGAGCTCTAGATGATTTTCAGACTCACTCAAGCTCTTTCTACCTAACTGCAAACGAAAATTGCACCTTTCTTGTCTACATGGTCTTCCCACAGAGGAAATTTTTATGTGTGACATTGTTTTCTACAGTCAAACTATCAGTGTGATCAGTCTCCTTAACAATTTTCTTTGACATCACATTCTGTTTTAAAATTAGTATGGTCATGAATGAGGATATCAACTCATTTCTCTTCTCTCTTTTTTTTTTTTTTTTTTTTTTTTTGAGTCACTGTGGATCACTCCTTTCTATTCTTCTTTGGAGGCTTTATTCCCCTCGTGTTATTAATGAATAAACAGATTAAATGGCATAGCAGCAGACATCAAATAACAGTGGTGGGACTAGCACAGAGTTCCAGCTACCTCACACCAGCTACCTTGAGCACCAGTGGCAGCTAACCACAATAAACTAGAAATCTTCAAGTTTAATTTGCTCTTCTTCTCAGTCTTCATGAAATCCTGGGTTGTTATCATTATTAACTAAGCTTGTTTAAAATTAACTCAGATATTTCTACATTATATTTCAGTCACTTATGGGGTTGAGAGAAAATATAGTCTCAGCGCAGGCAATGTGTATTTGTTTTAGTTTTACCATAATTAATTTTATTGCAATATTTTCTTAAATTATTCAGGACATTTGTATACTTCTGCTTCTTTTTTTTTTTTCACTACCTAATAACTAATTTGCTTCTAGGTGCTAATGATAGCCAGGGAGCTCAGCAGAGATAAAGCTATGCTCAAAAAAGTAAGATGAAAATTCAGAAATTATATTATTCTTCCTTGTTTCTTGTGATAGGAAGGAAAGAATATAATGTTTATGGATTGACTGGCAACAATTCCGATACATTCTACTTGAATATGAAACCTGTCTTTGCTTAAAGTGAAACTGAAACACCTTTCTGTTCAATTTCTTCAACTTAAAAAAATATGTCATATAATTTCACTCCAGGTCACATCTTTAGCTCTCATTCAGACATTTTCAGCAGTTTACTATTAGTATATTCTAGTACTAAATATAACAAACTGGAAGATCCCAAAGACATTTTAATGGTGTATTATAGACATTAAATATACAATTGTTATATTAAGGGTTACGTTTTATTTTTGCATTATTGCCATATCCCAAAGAAGGGGAGAAGGGACATGGGAGCAATAAAATTTCCCAAAATTTATATTTAGCGATTGAAACATATGTGAATTTCTTAACAGCTTAGCTTATTTTTTTTTCTTTTCCACATGAATATTTTCAGCCCGCAAGGAAAGAAAACAGGAGTACCAACATACCATAGGCGCATCTATCACATTAAATTTTGGCCCAAGTAGAATATAGACACTTCAAGTAGCTTGAAAGACTCTATTCTAGCAAGACTTCCAGCTCAGTATTTTTGGTCCCAATGTATTCACATGAATATCCTACAATTTGTCTGTCAGTGAGAATTGCTGAAGTGCTTGAACAGTTGAATTTATTCACCACTATATTAACCCTAGTTCTCTGTGGCAGCACTTTTCAGCTTGTTTGCTTTCTCTTATAATGGACAAGAGAAACCTACTTAAAAAAAAAAAAAAGCGGTATAACATTGCGGATAAGGCAAAGCCTCTGGATATAAAATATGACATTTACTAGGAATAACTTACTTCTTAGTAAGAGCTTTTACAGTATAGGACAAGTTATATTTACAAAGCACCTCACCTTAAACCTGGAAATAATTTTTATGAGATCTCTTTCACATTGTGAATTTAGGTTACTTTTGATATCCAGTTTGTGAAAACAAATATTTCACTTTTCCTTTCCCCTTTGCAGTGTCAAGAAGTTTTGCTGGGACACACCACATGAGTTCTCTGCAGTGGATCTGACTCCAAATAAAATTTAATAAAGCTGTGCATGCAGTTGTCAGTAATGCTGGGCGATACCGATCAAACTAACAGATTCTCATTCTGGGCAACAGGAGGCAAGTAAAATTCTACAGGGTACATGAAGGAGTGAGATAATTTTGACTAACATAAAATTTATGCTGTATGTTTCTGATTTGTTGTCTAACCCCTCAAAAATATTTACTTTCCCCAAGAGTTATATTTTCTTTGTGAGGTCTAATTCCATCAGAACAGAGATGCCTTTTACCACAAGTACACTCTTGCCTATGTTAGGAGAAGCAAAAACAATGCCTTTAGATGAAAATGCAGTCTTGTACCAGTAGTTTTATTTCCAAACCCTGCCTGTGCTGATGTCCACAAAAGCAGGCTGCCTGTTCATGAGCTTTCATCTCCCCTGGGCTGCTGAGGGGGCAGAGGTAGTGCTGGCAGCTCAGGGCTCCGTGGCTACTTGTGAACATCCAGGACAGGTTGGACAGATGGTAGCCAAGGAGCTCACTTCCCTGTGCATCATTGCCTGTCAGCTAGCAACAAGCTTGCCAGTTACTGTCTTGCAAAAAAAAATCAGTAATCAATATTTGAAAAGTAAGAGAGATCTCTATTTCTGCCCTAAAGCTGGAGACTTCTTTCCCATGAAAGGATGGCACACCAACAGCTGGTTCTGTGTAAATGAGTGGATAAAGCAGCAGATACAGAAACAAGCAGCTGTCAGCTGCATTGCTCTAAAGCTGACATGCTTTTGTCAAAACAGAGGGCTATTCTGCTAGGGGCTGATATGTTTGAGTGTGTTTGTACTTCATTGTGTCAGTCCTTTTGTTCCCTCAACTTTGCTTTGGATTACCAAATGTGAGAAATGGTGAATCAATTCCCTATTTGACTATGATCAAATTAAAGGAAAGAAAGAAAAGTAGGTGAGAAAAAAGGAACAGACAGGCTGAGACTGGGAAAGATATCACGGTTGTTACTCTTGGAAGTAGCAATTCCTTCAGCCTTAAAGGACAGAGAGTTCTAGTCTCCCTCAGTTTGAACAACAGTATTTGAACCTACTGCTCTAAAGGGAACAAATATTCCACGATGGAGAAGGGGAGTTCACATCTCACATTTCTCACTTGTTCACATCCTATGTAAGAGTATGTAAAACTTGAGGAGGAGGAGATTGATAAAATCACTTTAATAGTGGTAATGATCAAAATTTTGGGCTCTGCTGCAGTACTATTCGTGGATTTTACATATGTCCAGAGTTTTAGCATACCATGTATTGTAAATTACAGTGTAATCACAGTGCATTGTCTTGTGCAATATTTTATGTTGGAAGTAAATATTCAACTTTCCATCATTCAGAAAAACGGATTTTATTTGATTTTTATTTATATTTTGAATTTACAAATATAGTCAACAACACTGAGAAAATTATGTTCTTCACAATAAAATTTTATAGGAGCTGACAGAAATTTAGAAAATTTCAAAATTAATGTTTCTTGCCATGTCACTTATCAAGAACACATTCATATCTTATATAGCAATTTATGCCATAAATGTGGTCATCACAACATCACAGAAAATTTGGAGAAGAGTATTTCTTATAAGCAGAACTATGATATTCAAGCAGAAAGTACTCATCTCCTGGTTGTTATAAACAATTAACTTACAATAAACAATTGATGTGATGTCAGAAATCTGTTTATCAATCTATAAGAAATAGTAGGATATGGGATCTGTCCTGTAAGGCTAAAAAGATACAGGAAAACCAACATTCCCTGGATAATCCAGTACATAACCAGTACAGCATATTTCCTTTGCCTTAATTTCCTGTTGTTATTTTGGTTTCTTTATTAGTAATTTTAGATTAGAAGAGTGAGTGTCACAAGTTTTGGAGTAATTCTTCAGGGTTTTAGATTATACAGGATAGTTTTCCCAGCCCTCCGAACCTTTTGTCTGTTCTTGATTCTGGTGAACATTACAGATACCTATCAATTGACTTAACAGCCTGTAAAAAGGATATGTTTTACATTAAAGAACAAGCTGGAGTAATGAGAAAAAGGCTAAGCAGGAGAAGAAATAATTTCCCAGGCAGATAACAACATATAGTGATTTCTACTGGGAAGTGCATGTAAGGATTCAGAGAATGAGTACTGTATTATGGGGCTTTTAAAATCTAATGACAGCACCAACATCTCTCAGAAAATGGATGTTGAACTGTATCTCCATGACGAAACAGCAAAATTGAAAACAATGAACAGTGTATGGATAACTTTGAAATAGTACTCACCCTGTCCATCAAGCACTCTGAGCACAAAGACATGAGGGAAAAGGCAAAGAAATGCTGCAAAATAATCAAGAGGTGAAAGGAAGTATTTGAATGGATTTCTCCCACGTAAAATCTAATGATGGACACAACCCCAACAGTTTAGGGACTACAGATGGAAACATAGTATTGAGTCCCCAGCTCCTGAACATTTTGCTTTGAAAGTAGAGCTCATTCTGATGAGTTCTAGCAGCTATGGGGCTGATCTGACTTGGTGCAAACTGAAGCAGAGGCAACTCCACCTCTGCTATTGGCATAAGCAGTAGTAGGGACCTGGGTTCTTCTCTTTCTATCCACCATGGCTCTCAATTATATGAAAAAATGGCATAAGATCTTCCACACCAATTCCGAAATTACACCTTTTTTGAAAGGAAGGGAATAGCATCTTCAGAATAGGATATGCCAAATGTAAAAAATTAATCTCACTGGAAAACTTATAAAAACCCTTTAAGAACAGTCTTCCCAAATGTGTTTGAGGTGCTATCTAGTGTCCTTTTTCTTCCAGTTCACTTGAGGGAAAAAAAAGATCTAATGAAAGCAATTGTTCCAGTGAAAACCACAAGCTTTCTGAAATATAGTATCTTAGTTTCCAAGTGCAGAAGCAGAGTTGTTTCTTAGTAATTGCAACGTTTACATTCAGTATGTGAAACTACAGAGGATCCCAAATGGTCCTAATCAGTGACACAGAGCCTAAATGGAGGCCTGTCATTAGTGGTGGCCCCCAAGGTTCAATACTTGGCCCAGTACTGTTTGACTCGCCCATCAATGGGTTGGATAAAGGGACAGATGCTTCCTCAGCAAGTTCACTGCTGACACAAAGCTGGGAGGAATGGCCCAGAGGGCCTTTCAGAGGGATCTCGGCAGGCTGGAGAGACAGGTGGAGAGCAACTGTCTGAAGTTCAACAAAGGCAAATGCAGAGTCCTGCACCTGGGGAAGAATAACCCTATGAACCAGCACAGCCTGGGGGCTGATCCACTGGAAGGCAGCTCTGCAGAGAAGGACCTGGCAGTCCAGGTGGACAACAAGCCATCCATAAGCCAGCAGAGTGTCCTGGAGGCCAAGGAGGCCAAAGGTATCCTGGGATGCATTAGGAAGAGCATTGCCAGCAGGTCAAGGGAGGTGATCCTGCCCCTCTGCTCAGCCCTGGTGAGGCCTCACCTGCAGTGCTGTGTCCAGTTCTGGGCTCCCCAGTACAGGACAGCCTTGAAGCTCTTGAAGCAGGTCCAGCAGAGTGCAAGAAAGATGATTGAAAAACTCTTAGGAGGAAAGGCTGAGCGAGCTGGGCCTGGTAGAGACAGGGGATGTCATCAATTAATTAATTAACTATCTGAAGGGAGGGTGTCAAGAGGATGGAGCCAGACTCTTCTCAGTGGTAATGAGCAATAGGACAAAAGGCAACAGGAAGAAACTGATGCACGGGGTGTTCCCCCTGAATATGAGGAGGAACTTTGCTGTGCAACTGACCATGCACAGGACAGATTGTCTAGAGAGGTCGTAGAGTCTCCCTGACTGGAAATATTCAAGAACCATCTGGTTGCAATGGTGTCTAGAATGACCCTGCTTGAGCAGGAAGGTTGGACAAGATGACCCACTGTGGTCCTTTCCAACCCATTCTGTGATTCCTGTGCTCTATTTGTTCTCAATTGTAACCCCTTAAATACACAAAATATTCATCCTAAGCAAGAAATCAAGATACTAAAAAATCATTAAAACTAAACATCCATGTCTGACTTCTAGTTATTTTCACATGAGAGTTTCACTTAATTTTATACAATAGGAATTTACTTGCAATTCTGTATTCTTATCTCTCTTTTATAGAGGATATTTATTTTTCATAGAGTGAGGAACTGCTTGCTTTATTTTCACTTAGGTAATCTGCCATTCCCTGAAAACTGTAGTGTTTGCAGTTATCTGAGTTCTGCTTTGACTTTAATGCTCTTCCAGGTACAGTAGCTTCACCTTACCTTCTTTGAGGTAGGAGTCATCTCATTGATTGTCTTGAGTAAAAGGAAATGGCTCATGCATCTTTCGTACATTATAACAAATGTCCTTTTGCATTATAATTGAATGGTGATTGTTGTGTTCAATCAATGAGAAAGGTTAAGGGAGCTTCTCTGCCAGCATTTTTAATGGAGAAGTCGATTAAGATTCAGTTTAATCATTCTGGCTGCTTCAGAATTAAAGCAACAAAGACCATCAATGGCACTATAATTACCAGTCTTTCTGTAAGTTTACACTGCCATTTATGCAGCCATAAATTTTGTTATAATGCACAATGTGACCAGGTTAACTTGCTTTGTTTGTAATGCAAAATATTTCCCTTAATTGCATTGTGGAAAAGAAACAGTTGTGATGAAGTATATATAATGCAGCCTAATAGAAAAGAGAAAAAAGAAAGAAGAAAAAAGAAAAACTAAAACCAGCCACTCTGTAGAGTCTGACTGAGGTGAATCAGCCTGATAGCTTGTGTTAAATAGTTTAAAGTCATGGCCTTAACCTTGGGACACTAGAGACATATTTTACTTCATTGAACATGGAGACTAGCATCACTCCCAGGTGAGTAAAAAGGGTCAAATATATTATTCTAATCCCTGTTCCAAACAGAGAAAAGGTCATTATACACTACCTATTGCATGCTGCCAAAGAGTGAAAAATTCACTTTGGGGACATGGGTGCAAATCTATTTTAGACATGGCCTTTAAAATGTTACTGAAATGAATGATTATGTGGTTTTGAACAAGGAAAAAAAATCTTGAAATTGATCTCGTTTATTAATTAGTTTGAGCTTATAAAGGTCTTACTATAAATAGCTGGAAGACCAGAAGAAATTGCTCATTTCAAAAGAGAGAGAGGCCATAAAAAAATTGTTTTCTTGTAAAATGAATACCTATAGGTATGGTTATCCATTTAAAAAATTATTCTGAATATAAGATGACAGGAGATCTTGATTTTCCATCTCTTCCGGTAAATTAGAGACAGAGGACACGGGTTGCTTTTGCTACCTTTTTTTCTTCTTTTTTATTTTTTTTTCTCTTTTTCTCCATAGGAATGTCATTCAAAAGCATTGAGGTCTTTTTTTTCTCCACAGAGAGGGACAAGCTTTGACCAAAATTCTCACTAACTCAGAAGTATGCTTTCTCCATGCAGAAGTACAATTTCCAGAGCTCATAGAATCATAGAATGGTTTGGGTTGGAAGGGACCTTAAAGATCATCCAGTTCCAATTCTCTGCCTTTGGCAGGAATAACTTTCACTAGACCAGGTTGCTCAAAGACTCATCCAACCTGGTCTTGATGGGTCCACACATAACAGAGAAAAAATAAATATTCCTCCTATGTGTATGGGTATGTAGAAGCTTTTTTTTTATCCCTGCAAACTCATATTTTATTGAAAGCTCTACTTCCAGATGAGATAATTAAATTTTTATTTCATGTTATTATCTAGCAAAATGATTTGTAAAGTTGCAGGAAGACCAGAAACAGTTAAATTAGTTCCATATTGGAATCGCCTGGATTCAGCTTCAAATGTCAGTTTTAGAGAAATGAATAGTGGCTCATCTAAAAGGAAAAATTCCTGCATGGTGGTTCAAAAAAAATACTGTTGTAATTTTTGCATATCCACTTTTATAACTCTTTATTTATATTAATAGCATATTTTATACCTTGTAGACATACATCTTAACTAAAGATGAAGTGTATTGTGTCCATAGCTTGAAGGTTGCTGTTGTCTTACAAGAGCTTTTTCTTCCTTTTCAGCAGATCAGAGACTAGTTAGAGAGGATCATCTGACTAACAGCAGTTACCAAATGATAATTAAAACAAATTAAAATATCATATCACACAAAAATTATTCACTGCACAACTCCTGAGCTTGCTATTTCCTGCATAATTTAGTCTTCTTGGAAAGCTGGGCTTGAAGGTGTAATCAAAGATATTGATATATACAAATCTGGACCTCCTACTGGCTGTAAAACTTCAAGTACACATGGTAGTAAGGTACTGTTCTTTAATGTATTCCTGTATGAAGCCAGCTCTTTCTGTTGCAGGAAATTATGAAAACCACTAAAGAAGACAATTTAAAAATCTAATTCCTTAAATCTGTCTCCAAAGAGCTAAAGACAAACATGTAAATCAGCTGTTTATGAAACATTCATGTTTGAATTTAAAAGGCATATCAGTATACAGTGAGCACCACTGATACTAAGTCAGAAGCTTAATCCTCTAAAGAAAACAAAACTCATACAGTGCGTAGGCAGCCTGGCACGGTTCCTCCAGATTTCATACATGCGAATTAGGGTGCGGAGGCTATACTTAATTTAAAAATAAGATTGACTAATCTATTTGAGTGCTTACTGCCTTGTAAGCAGAGAAAAGAGTTGCGTGCCAGAATGGAAATCATATGGGCCGGGAATTCCCCTTCTGTTGACCACAGAAGGTATAGGCATAATCCATCAAGAACAGAATGCGTGCCATACTTTGTTCATTAGCATTTAAAGAGGCTGTTTGGCATCAGACAACAAATACAATTCTTGCAAGAACTTGGCAGCGGACTGTTTGTCAGTTAATGACAATCCACAGCTTTTTCAAGGAAATACTAAATGTTCCCAGGGTTATTTCTGAATTCTTTTCAGCATTAAGCCTGAAATGGGGCTAACACATTTGTATAGTAGTGACCAACTTCCAAGAGAAAACATCAGTTCTGAACCTGAAATTGAAACAGATTTGTTGGCAACACATCAACAAATTGTGATGGAATTACAGGATGTGTGATATCACATATCTTGTCTTTACATTTATGCATTTCCTAAAATACACCAGTGTGTTTGGCATCTCCATAGGCTACAGTCTTGAAAATTAGGCATGTGATTTAGGACTTCTATATCAATACAGAGGGTGTGATAAAACACAATGAGAAAAAAATATATATTAAAAAAAAAAAACCCAAAGTTTTTTTAGCATTCACTTAATTATCAGTGGGGGTGAGGGAGGGTGTTGTTAATTGCTCTATCTATCTATCTATCTATCTATCTATCTATCTTTTCTCTCTTTCTCTCTTTTTTTGGTCATAGTTTGGAACAAATTACTAAGTCCAAATGTAGATCTGATCTACAACTGTGATGCTACAAGTTACATTGTCTTGTAAGTGCTGCAGATTTTATTCTGTCCTTCGATTGTAAAGGCAGAAACTATTTGCTGTCTCAGGAGGAAGATTTTTGTCTTTAACATTCCATGCAACAAAGCTGCAAGTTACTGCTACCTTTGGGGTTTTTTTCTCTTTTTTCTTTCCTTTTTTTCCTTTTTTGCTTTTCCTAAATTAAAGCAATGTATTAAGCAATGAAGTACTCTAGAATCTGACAGAGTCAATCTTATTCAAGAATTCTTGAATTTCAAGCTTCACTTTTAAAGTTGCATATAAAGTTTAAACTGAAAATGTACTGTTCTTAGTCTTGAAGATACCTCTGATGGAAACCTTCCAGTGAGGCTATCAATAAATTACGTTTACATACACTTGAAAATATTTTCACATTGAAGAAGTCCTGGAAAAAAAGTCTGAGGGTAAATGAGTTTGCGTCAGCAAACTTTTCTTTCACAAGTTTCATTTACCCTGAAAATGAGTTAAGAAGTGCACAGGTGGATCCTATATTCCAAGAATTTCATTGCTGAAGAGGGGTGATAACAGATCATTCCTGAATTAAATGACTCTATGATTTTCTTCAATGTAAATATGGAAGCTTCCTGAATATAGTTCAGGAAGCATGTTAACAGTGAGAAAAGAAAATATGATAATCAGAGATGTTATATAACCTTGTAGCTGATCTGCTTCATACAGAGAACAGCAGAAAAGTCAAGGTAGTATTTTTACATGCTGGAAGTTGGAATACAACTGACTAAGTATCATTATGATATACACCAACATTCAGATTGCTGGCATACCATAAACCACTCTCCTGGTTTCTGCTGATGGTGTAATTGTGTTAGTCACATTTAGTTAACACACGCTACAATCACACTTTAATCTGCTATAAGAAAGGTACCCTGTAGCCAGTCTCATTGCAAGGGCTGTAAGACAGGATGATCCAATTGAGAAGTCAGAATCCCCATCAGCTCATACGATAAGACAACTGTGCTACTGCTTGCACGAAAAACCTTATCAGTGTAGCAATAAAACAGAAAAGAAGTCATAATTGGGAAAAGAGGTTGTATGGGTCATTCTGCTGGTGCCTGGAGCTTAGACGGTGGATTTGTTTCTGGTTCTGCTACAGACTGTGTTCTCCTGCTAAACTAGGAGTTTTCCTGTTATTTTGCAGAAGTAAGGGTCTTCACTTCTTCACACATATATGGAGGATAAGGACTCTAAAGACTGAGAGACACAAAGAAATTATTGTTCTGCAGAGCAGAATTTATCTTCATAAAATATATAGAAAGATAATCTACTATGTGTAAATCAGAACCAAACAAAAAAAATATTAAAGCAAATGAATCTATACAGTCAGAATGGGTGGAATTCAGCCAGCTAAACCTCAAATCTCTGACCTTGTCCTAACTTCTTTATAGTGAATGGAAAACTATAGCCACTTCCAGAGAACAGTTCATCTAACCAAACACAGAGTCTCCTTTGGAATAAGATGTTCTGCTGTATTGCTCTCCACTGACTATAAAGAGCCTACAATCATTAGCTTAGCTCTACACACACCTCTCACATCCACACTTGGTTGGATCCGGTCCCCAGACTGTAAGAGAATATGGAGTACACTCCACATGCAAGAGCTGCTTTTCAGCAACATTTTGTTACTACAATGTGTTCTCTGGATAGCGCCTCAGTCTTAAGCAGCATTTTAGGCTCTGGGATGTACAGTGTGGAATTTGAGGATCAAAAGGGAAAGGTCTGGAAGAGGTATAGATCCTTTATATGTTGGCTGCCAGAAAAAGCAACACTGTTAATTTATGTTGCTATGGAATTAATAAAGTTCTACATTTTTGTATACATCCTTTTTGGCTACTGCAATTCACAATAAAATCATTATCTCATGTTAATAAGAGTCTGAACCTGCACATGCCAAGGTAAGAAAGAGTAGAAGTATATTATGCAGAATGATTGGCAATCATAGGCTGAGGTAGACTGATCATCCAATTAAATCATAGAATATTAAAAAGGTCAAAGTAATATAGACCTAGCCTAATTAATAGACAATGAGATAAAATTCTAATTCTCATTTTTCAGTATAGTCCAGTCCTGAAAACAAAGTACCTACTTTATTTATGGAAGTAGTTCCTTTGACATCAGGGTACTTCATAAAGGCATGTGGCTCCTAGTCTATGAATTGCCTTGCACGATCAGTGTCTAAGACTTTAGTTCTTCTATACTGTTCAGGGAGTTTCACTAGAATACTTAATTTTTTTCATTCCTTATCTGCAGTTTATAAGGAAGCTCATATAATCCTTTTTGTCTTCATGAACAGTAGATAAAGATTCAACCCTTTAAAACTTCATTAATATGTTGTCCTAATGATATCAAAGGTATAGTATAATTCAAACGTCAGTTCTGTGTCTGTCTTCCGTGGTTTATGTGGATTTCTATTAATATTTAATTTGGTTCATTACCTTATTTATTGTGTGTTGGTTAAAGGAATTCGAAGATGGAGGTGCTGTGTTAACATAAAAGTCTCCTCACACTGAAGCAGGAACCAAATATGATGCATGCACAATAATGTTGGGACTTTGTTTATAATAAACATTTTAAATGACTGACTTTTTCTCTACTAATACTCTAAGTAGGATGATCTATGAGATTTCTAATTTATTCTTGTTTAAAATTTAACCATGCTTTTTTAAAGCATATCAATTTTGTTAATACCATGTAATTAAAACATGTCAGTGCACAGCAAGTTTTAGTCTAAATTAATGACTATGAGAATTATTTTAATTAAATAACCAATTATAGAAAAATCGCAAGCATGAGAGCTGACATTTAAATGAATTTCATTTAAATTGCTTCTTAACATTGTCCCATCTAGGACACTAATGCAAAATGAACTATTGTATCAACATAGATTATCACTATTTTTGTATGCACATAATGTATTCATATTCAATCACTGGAACAGAGCTGAATATTTTGTATTGATCTGAAATGTCTATGAACAAAATACAACAGAATAAGCTGAAGTAGAAACAAAAATCCCCTGAAGTACTGTGACACAGTACAGCTGTGTTTCTCATTTGCACAAATATATTTTCATACTTCAGTTCTTTGTTCACTTATAAAGTGTGTTTTCCATTTAATGCAGGGTGAACTTCTAAAGCTGCTGAGTTTTCAAGTGACTTTTTTAATTCTGTCTCTCGAAAATACACATGAAAAATCATGATGGGCTGGATATTCAGTTTTCATTTTGGATTTTAAAAAGATCTGTTGAAAACATTTGCTGGAATATTTTTGCTCACTTTTAACTGGAAAGGACAGCCTACATAGTTAACTAAATTACTCTTCTGCACTGCACAAATTGTTACTGCATTTGTCTAACAATCACATTCAATTTAATCAGATGCATGGTGTAAACTGTGCCAGGAAGCTCCTGAAGTTATATTTAAAAGTAACAGTGCAATACATTGCAAAATTATTTTTTCTCTACTGTAGCTTTAAAGATGTCACAGGAAAAGAGGGGAAAAAAGAATCCTGCATTTTTGTTCATTGATTAACCAGTAATGTTATGTATAAATAATGTATCTGACAGTATGGCAGCCCACTTGGGACGTTGTGCCATTTACTACAAAATAGGATGCAACATGCAACTGAGCAGCAAGAACAAATTAAACATCTTTCCTCAGTAACTTCAGCATTTTTATTAGGTGGTAAACATCACAGTGAGAAGAAAAACAGATGTAGATATTTCAAAAATATGAACCTTAATCTAAGTAGAGACACAAAATAATATTTATACATTCTGAAAAATGCTTAACCTGTGTAAGAGATGTGTTGTCTTCATCTCTTAATATTTGTGGAAATCCTGTGGAAACCAGTTGATATAGACATAGTATAAAAACCGGAATTTTGTTCCAGGGTATTGCAACTGAATTATAGTGAAGTATTATATATAATTTTCTCTTGTTAACTTGCAATACAGAGATATCACTGCAGTATGTACTGAAGAATTTGCAAATTGTCTTTTAAAAACTACTGCCCTTGTGATGTGCTGGTATTCTAACTCAAACTAAATTAATATATTAAAACTTGTTATTGTTATTATTTTTTTTGTAAAGAAAAGAAAAAATAATTTATTTTTTTTTGCCTGGCAAAAGTTGACTTTATAATCAGATATTTATCTCCATGTTCATACATGGCCATTTTTCATTATTTTCCCCCAAACAAGTACAAAAACAAAAAAAACCACCCCAACAAACAACAACAAAAAATTTTATCGAAATAAAAATATTGAACTGAAATTTCATGTAGTTGTCACTGAAAACAATGGTATTTGTACTCTTAAATTATTCCAGAGGAGTTAGGTAAGACAAACCTTAATAAAAAACAGTGAGATGTCAGCCCAGCTCCCTTTGCCCACCATGGAATTTCCAATCACTGCATTAAATATTGTTAAATGGAACAAGTGAGTATTATTCAACATGATTCAATACCCTAGACCTTGAATTTGTAACTGTTATCACTAAATCACGTGATCACTAAATCAAAGTATCTTTCTGTGTATTGAGCTAAATACCCAATTTAGACTCTCGACTCGTTGTCCTTTTTACATACTGCAAAAGCTGCAGCAGTTTATTTCACATCTACAGAATAATTAATCTAATATTCCCTCATACTTAATAGTTACAATGGTTAATGTTTATACCTGAGGTAATTCCCATTGCACAGTGAAGAGGATTATCCACTTGATTAAAAATAAATCTTTTCACCCCTGCACTTGAATCTGTACCTCCCTGGGGAAGCTGACCATAATTTCTCTCTTGCTGTACCTCATTCTACAAGTGATGAGCCCATTTTGCATGGCCAATATTGCATATAACACTGGGCTTTAAACAGGACAGTAATTCAATCAGGGTTTGGGATTTTTTTTCCCAGGTTCATCTGGGAGCATATTCTTTTTACTTAGTTGTTGTTGCTAAAACCTGAAATTCATCATTTATTTCTCAAAGTTGCAGCTTATGAGATGCTGCAGTTGTTTTTATCCCAAAACATGAAATAAGCTCAGCTGGAATGGTAGTAACTGGAGATGCAACAAATGGAAAATAGTTGCTGACAGACTAACATCCAGTCTGAGGTAGGGAGAAATAGGGAATGCAAAAGACAAAAAGGTAGGGACTGAAGAGATAAAGGGCAAAATTTATCAGGCTGATTTCAGCATCCAAAGGAGATTGGCACCTGAACTGGAACTCACAGTTGGTGACATCCTTACCAATGGAAGAGCCATGCTAAATGCCCCTGTGACTCCTGACCCCAAAGCTGCACAGGTGCCTAAGCAGGTTGGGGAAGTCATTTGTGTGCAAGCAAGCTCCTAATTGCAACTCACCAGCCCAGTAAATCTACAAATGATTTGTTGTACCTGGCTGCATATACTTATTTTTTATATTCTGTTCGGTTGCAAATGCTAGACCATGTCAAATGGACACATGCTTAAAGTGACTCAAAGGAAAGGCAGCTTCATGCTCAACTGATAGGTTGCCTGTGAGTCATATATGTCTGCTTCAGAAACAATGCTTTGTATGCTTTGACTTTGATTTGCAACTCTTTTCTTTTTTTTTATTACCAGACCCAACAGCTCTGGAGGAGTAAACTGGATGCTAGTCAATCTCGCATGTCATCAGCAAAGCTATTCTATCTCCAGGTTCCCCTCTGGAATGCCAAATGCCTCCCTTATTTGTACTTTCACAAACCTGCTGGAGACAAGGTGTCTACTCAATTGTAACAATTTGGCCTGAGAAAACTTTATTGTTGACAGTGGTTTCAGATCTCAGTACAAAGTTTTCACTACTGGCACTTAGAAAGAAAAACATTTTTATTCCTGGTCTGAGTAAAACTTATGCAAATTCAGAGACAGAGCAAACAGAGAATTCTACCATGCATTTTTGCATTACTTCATTTCAGAACTAGTTTCCTCCTCATCAACAAAAGTAGCTCTATAAATCAGACCAGGATGATCATTAGCCACATGATGATTCATAAATCTTTGAGGAAGGCTCTGCAGAGGGACCTGGACAGGCTGGATCAATGGGCCCAGACCAACTATATGAGGTCACAACAACCCCATGCAGCTCTGCAGTCTGGGGGCAGAGTGACTGGAGAGCTCTCCAGTAGGAAAGGACCTGGGGGTGTTGGTGGACAGTGGCTGACAGGAGCCAGTCTGTGCCCAGGTGGCCAAGAAGGCCAGTGGCATCCTGGCCTGTATCAGCAATGGAGGCCAGCAGGACCAGAGCAGGGATTGTACCCCTGTGCTCAGCACTGGTGAGGCCACAGCTCAAATCTTGTGTCAGTTCTGGGCCCCTCACTGCAAGAAGGACACTGAGGAGTCCAGAGAAGGTCAATAAAACTGGAGAAGGGTCTGGAACACAAGTCCTATGAGTAATGGCTGAGTGAGCTGGGGCTTTTTAGCCTGGAGAAGAGGAGACTTGGGAGTTACTTTATCACTCTCTACAACTGCCTGAAAGGAGGTGAGGGGTCAGTCTCTACTCCCAGCAAGTAGCTACAGGACAAGAGGAAATTGTCTGCAGTTGCATCAGTGGAGGTTCAGGCTGAACATCAGGAGGAATTTCGTCACAGAAAGGTTTATTAAACATTGTCACGGACTGCATAGCGAGATGGTGGAGTCATCATCCCTGGAGCTGTTCAAGAAACAACTGGACATGGCACTAAGTGCCATGGTTTATTTGATAATTGGTGGTCAGTTAAAAGTTAGACTTGATCTCAGCTTTTGCAACATAAATGATTCTGCAATTCCATGATTTGTAATAGACTTAAGCAAACTTTCTGAAGAGTCTGGTAAGCTTCCTAAAGAGCCTGAAGACAGCTAGGGAATATGCTGCTGTATTTGCATCAAGGAAATTGTCTTTGCTCACTGAAAGAACAAATCTAGGCATAATGACAGATGAGAAACATTCATAATATTCTATTCCAGTATACAATTATGGTAACAAATCAGGGTAGATTTTCTCTTGAATAAAGATTACTTCCTCAGTTTTCTTGCCTAGCCCTGCTAGAAGTCCATACATAATGCAACGATGGATGCTATGTAAAAGTTCAAGACAGAACACCAGCAGCACTAACTTCTGCATGACATTCTTCTACCTAACAGTTTGGACCACATTGAACAGAATTTCTTGTATATATGCAATTTTGCATAAGTGCCACAGGGTGCAATCTTGACAACCTTGATAAGTTCTAAAGGATGTCACAACTAAATGGTGAGCACCAGTGTTCAGATTCATCTTACAGAGAATGAAGAGTGATATGGACAGTTTTACAGCAGTATTTGAACTGTATTTGAGTTTGTGAGGGGAAGGAAAATCATGCCATCTCCTGGTTTATATGCTATTCAGTTACCTGCAGGCTCACTACTAATACATTCACATCTCAACTGTTGTAACTGTTTAGTGTCTAGACTACTCCAAACACAGGTTTTCAGTCAACTATTCTGGGAGTAATTTCATAATTTCTAAATGACCTACAGAATAGATTTTAATAAGGATACCCAAAACTAATACAGAGAACTGAAGTGATAATGGAAATACAAAAGATCCTTGTGAAGTTGTCCCTTAGAAAAGGACACTGACACAACTGATTTCACTACCTTCAGATTTCTGCTATTGGATCTTTTTTCTCTCTCTTCTCTTTCCTTTTCTGCTGTGTTAAGAATCTTTTCTACTTGCAAAAGCCTTCTCTCATAACGAGATACATGTTCATTACATTGAGTATTTCTCTTCTAGGAAAATGAAACAACTTGAGCTCTTTAAGTTTACCACTCTTCAACTTAGTCTCCTTTGTAGCTCCTTTCAGAACTTCTCTCAGATTTCTCTTGCAACTGTCAAATGTGACAGAAAAACTGGGCACAGTATCCCTCTATTACATTTTTTCAATGTAGCTAAAAGATTCACACTTGTTTCTCAGCACCCTACTTCTGAAATGTTTCGGGATTTCATGCTCAGATGAACCTCACGACATCCTCTATCCTTCAGCTGGAACGTTCTGCCTCCTGTTCCTGAAACACAGCTGTTCATCATGCACACAATCCTGTTTTGTGTATGGGGTAAAATAAGGCTGCCAATTACTGTCTTCTGGCCCAGGCACAACAATACATCATCTGCTCCAAGAGTGTCATGAAAATTATATGAGGACTCTCCCGATTAGCTCTCAAATTATCACAATGGAAGGCAGCAATTCACAGAATTGAATAGAATAACTCAAGCTGGAAGAGACCCATAAGGATCACCAAGTCCAACTCCCCACTCTAACGTCTAATAGTTTTTCAGTCACAGGGCACAATTTGTTTTCATTTATGTGTGACATTTCTGCCCTGTTTCTAGATGGAATAAGTTTGCATTTGACTTTACTAAGCACCATTTGCTCTGTATGAAATTATTATATACTAAACAACTTTAGGGGAGAGCTTATATTATTGCTGTCACTGGTATAGCCTATAGGAAAAGCATATGGTAATAGTTTGGGTTTATCTAAATGTAGAAGAAAATATACTCTTTTTATTGCTCTCATCTCAGTTAATGGTAAATTATTATCTGTTTATTCATTACTCTTTTATTACTTAATCTTATTTTTGTTGCAAGGAATAAGAATCCTGCCAAGAAGAGTTTAAACAGAGGGACAGACTCTTGTCTACATACTTATTCACCCTAAACAAGAGTATTTGCCTAGAAACTTGAACATGTATTTTGGTCTTAAATTAAGACCTTGATAGAAAATAGAAAATAAAGATATTTCAGGAAACTGTATGTTAAAAAAGCAATCCTGTAGCCTAAATTCATTCTATGTGACATGATAACAAACACATAGACAAAGAGAAAGAAGTAGTCACTTCCACATGGCAATGCTAACTTTAGATAAGCTGAACCATTGTATTTACAGAAGCAGAAGAGGAATGTTCTCAGAATTTCTCCAGCTGGTTGAGCTGAAGAATTAATGGCAGTTGGCAAAAAATAAGTGGCAACAAAAGTAAGAAGGTAACAGAAGGCATTAAGAAGAAAGCGAGGTCATTATGCTTTCCACATTTGGAAACCATTGGAGTAGGCAATTACAGAGACAGCAAAGGGATTTCAACTTCCACTCTTTTGACAAACTAAAAAGCAGTATTTGAACAGAAAATGAGTAGGCGAGAAGTTAGTCGTATTTTAGGTGTAAGTCCATCTGCTAGCAAGTCCAAAGTCAGCCCAAACAAAATCATGCTTTTGAATCATCACAATTGTGGTGGATCACTTAGCAACAAAAATAAATTAAGCAAAAGATTTGTTGGAATCCAGTGCCAAAAACTGAAATCCATAACCTCCAATCACAGGAGATTCAGCAGATGCACTGGAAAACAGCTTTCATGTCTGCTTGCTGTGCACAGCTTCTCAGCACTGCATTGATTGTTCCAATCTACTGTCATAATTAAAAATTTAAGATTACATAATAATATAAATCTTAATAATATATAATTTAAAAATTAAGGTTATTTAAAAGCAAACTGAAATCTTTTGCATTTTCATAAAATTATGTGCCGTTATCCTTCTGCAAGGAGCAGGGAGTTGGACTCAGTGATCCTTATTGGTCCCTTTCAACCTGAGATATTCCAAGATCCTATTATTCTATTAATTGCCACTGAATTTATGCCCATCTTTTTATATTTAGACTACTGGTAGCCTGAAGTTAGGTATGAGAGTTATACATGATCAGACTTACATGCTTACTTTTCTAAAGTTTGCCCACATTGTTGCTAAAATCCTTTTGCATGTACTGATTTTAATGTTTATGGGCCACTTAAGATAAATTTTATTAATAATCCTATAATAATCCTTTATGATTAAGGTAATGAAGTCTATGGCAACAATAAACAAGGTGCCCACAATTCCACAAGAAGTGATTAGCTGCCCCTAGCAATGATTTTTGGCATTCAAGATACTTTCTAAGGATGCAGAAAAATAGGGCAGGGTTACAGCTCTTCACATTGGTAATAAACTATTTGACAAATAAACATTTGCTCAGTTTCCTTCTTAGGAAAATTACCTTTACTACTTGCATAGATTTTCCAATATATAGGTCAATCTGTCCTAACCTTTTCTGAAGGAAAATGAGAAATGAACAATGTAAGACATATGTAATGGCACTGTTTGCAAACACCAAAGAGCAGCAGACTCAAGAACTGCAATATAAAGCTATCAATTAATTTTGTTGTAACTGTACGCACCTGTGAACAACTGCTTAATTAAAGAGACAAACAGAAATCTCTCACAATAATGTTTCAAATTACTTATATTTATGTGACTCAATTAGTTGGAGTGGATAAATACAATTGGAAAGCTGCCATGTGGACTTCTGGAAATAAAGAAAAGATAGAACTGAAGAGATACAAAACCAAATGGGAGGAATCAGGCAGATAAATACAGATAATTCTCAGAGGTTCATAGCACTATACAAACAGAGAAGATAAAAGAAAAAGATTCTGTGCAAATATATATAAATACCTCATTTACTGTCACAGAGGTCTGTGTTCACAGATGGGAAAATTAAGGGGATTGTTTGCTTTGGTCAGAATATGCACAGGGCTCATATTTGCTTTCATTTTGCCATGAGATGTATTCATCCAATTCCCTTTCCCTTTAGGGAGTGCCAGAGGTATTACTGCTATTTTAGACGTAGTAGGGTATCTTGCCTACCTTCTGAATATTCCTGCAAAAAGGCACAGGCCTTCAACAATCTCTGGCCTATCTGATTGCCTAAATGCCTCAGATGCCTTGCAGATGTTTGCATCAGGAGTGCATTTCTGAAACATCTCCTACAGGTTCCCTTTTCTAAGCTGTGGTTCACATTACAAAGTGGTTCCAAAGCCAGTGAACCAGGTTTGGGGGAGTCTAAACTAAACTGGAGAATGCTTTCCATGTGAACACACCAAGTTCATCCTCCTACACCAGACTACAAATAGTCCAAAATGAAAAAATGTGAGATGAAAGTGGTGTGGACATGGAGTCTTGAGCACTGCAAGAGTGCTCCCCTTGGATTTCATGACCTCTGATGCAGACATAGCCTAAGGCATTTAAAATTACACCAGACACATTAAGCAGTTAAATTCTTTCTTCATTTTCATTTGCCTGTTTCAGAATAGGATTTAACCCCATATACATGCAAGCCCATTGCTGAAAATGCCTTTTCCTCACCTCCATATGCAGTTCAGTATTGCTCAGTAGCATTTCAGGAAAGCCTGCTGCTGACAGACACTGTCTGCAATGAGATGATTTATTAACACAAATGATTAACACTGGGGGATGCTTAAACAAATTAGGCTTTCCCTTCCTGAGAAGGCCCATTTAGAAATGGTAGAGAGGATAAGAGGCAGGATGGATTACACTTCAAAGCTCTCTCAGGTGTAGGGTCCTAAATCTGTTCTAGATATTGCTTGTTAACTCTGTCTTCTACACAACCCCTTCTACTTTTTAAAAATAATTTTTAAAAATACCTGTCTTACCTTATCTTACAGTCCAGGCATTCTGTTCCTTAAAGAGTGCCCAAGTACACCTGACTTGGTATTCGGGTCAATGATTTATACACGTGCATTGTCACTGAGCAGTGGGATGCTCTTCCAGCTGGGGAGGGGAGCAAATATCCAGGGCAGAAGAGGGAGCAAGACCTGCTGAAAGCCAAGAGGCAAGACGATAATTTTCTGTGGAAAAAGAAAATCATTAAGCCATGTACCATCTTAGACTTATATTCAACAAAGGCATCAGTTGTTTGGGTCTTTTTCCCTGTCACTCTTGAAATGCTTCCTAGCATATTGGTTTATAACAGATGGGCTTTCAATATTTCAGAAGTTGCTATCTTAATATTTTTGAAATTTATATTGAAATTATTTTATTAAGACACAATATTCATGGGTTTTAAAAGAATATCTGTCCATTTGAGACAGAAGGCCAATATATTTTCAATGTTTCATGACACCATTTTCACTATGCTAGTTTATCAAAATTACTATATACTTATTTTTCTTTCTTTCTTTCTTTACTTTTGATTTCCCTCACCTTTTCTATTGATCATTTTTTGTAACTGCATCTTGAAAATCTTAATTTTCCTCATAATAATTGCTTAGGTTTTTACTTTAATTCTGTGTTTTCCATTTAGGTCAAGGTCATAAGACATGTATAGCTGACCCTATTGTTATTTCCCTTTGACAAAAAATCAAATCACGCAGGTAAAGGCATAGGACCCGAATAGATTTGTTAAGCAACCTAATCTGGCTAGGAAAATCTACCTGTGACCTATAGAACAAAACTCCTCACACTTCTAATTGAAGTCAACTACCCAGCTGACAGGCAAATATGCTTTTGAGGGCTCTTTTGCTGCTGTGATGATAGCGTCTTGAGGTTGTTCCCAGATGGAGGGGAGGGAGGTAGAACTGAGAGTCAGAGAGTGTGACAGTCGCTCATCTATCTTGGAAATACTGAGAAATTTGGACATGTGAATTAAATTAGGCTGTGCTTTCATGAACACTTTAATTTAGCTTAAGTAAAAGAATTCAGCTAAATAAGATGCTCTCTCCAACCTCTCCTCCCTGTCTCTCTGTTCCCACCATTTCCTTTGTGTCAGCACGTGAGATCTGATGGCTACCTTGTTAGAGAGGTCTGGGAATTGGTCCAACACCCAGCTTCCCAAGTACTAAAACTTTTCAGTTGGACCAGTTCCTTTTGCATAAATGCTAATGGGAGGTGTGGGAGTGGAATATGTGGGCAGAGGAAGAGCCGGGGGAATTAGCACTTTCAGTAGTAGTTGGGGTTTAAGTCATCTCAAAGCCATTGTAACCCTCAGTGTGAGTTGCTCACAGGGCTGTGAGTGCAGCCCTGAGCCAACAGGACTGAAAGCCAGCACTGCTCTTCGCAGACAGCAAATATGTAGTCCTAGTATAACATGGAGGAAATCTTCCACTTTTAGCACTTGCTGCAGTTATTTTAAGACTAGGCAAACTGATGTAAACTAAATTGCAATCTCAAAGATGAATTGTGATAGCAAAAGGAGCTTTTTAAAACAAGTGAGAACAACTATTTCAATTTATTAAAATTAGAAAAATCACATGCTTTTTTAAATTTTAATCTTTCTTTTATGTGTTTGTGTGTGTGTGTGTGTGTGTGTGTGTGTGTGTGTGTGTGTGTGTGTGTTTTGAGGGGCAAAGGACTCAGGTGTCATAGTTATTAAATGAACAGAAAGTTGCTTCTGTTGAAGCCTATTTTGATCATTACTGATCTAATCAAACTACACTTGTTTAAAAAGAGAATGTAGGGATAAGGGAAACTAATGTTGTCAAAAGAAATATACATTAATATAGTTTCCTATCTACTTTTGAGTGATAGATAATTGTTGTTTTTTCTTGTCCATGCTAGATATCTATGTGCTAAGCATCAGTAACAAACCAAGCAAAGGTCCCTTGTCAAAAACCTTGCCATTTTGAAAGTCGTCTCTGCTTTCCAGCACAGCAAAAAATACCTTCAGTTATCTCCTCCTGTTCAATGAATTTGTGAAGACAGAATTTCCATGCTATTTGTACAACTGGCATCCAAAATGGTGAGAGGCATGACAAGGCTGCACAGTCTTGGCACAGTAACCCACCAGAGTCCCATAACATGCCATTGAGCAGAGCGCAGAGCTGAACCTCTGGAACCTGTAGGACTCTGACCCTGCGTGATGTCTGCTCTGCAGTCCAGAGTGAAGGCAGAGGACCAGAATGAGACTGTATTACATTCTTGCATTTCTTCCCATATGTCCTCAGCCTAATTTCAGGGGCTGGGCAGCTGTAGGAATACTGATGAGTCAAACGAGGAATGTGTTTTTAAGGTGAAAATTATGTCCAGTTCAGAAAAGTTAATTCCTTCCTTCCTTCCTTCCTTCCTTCCTTCCTTCCTTCCTTCCTTCCTTCCTTCCTTCCTTCCTTCCTTCCTTCCTTCCCTACAGTTCATATGTGGGACCACCAAGGACTTCTCACAAACGGAAGGAAATGCACATACCCAGCATGAAATCCTTTTGACCAAACATGGATATATACCCAGTGAATTGATCATTCAAGCTCCTGTTATTAGATGCTTCTGGGCTGCAATTCACTTCATATTGAAGCAGAAGTCTATGATAGGTCAGGTGAGCAGGACACCAGCAAAATGTGTTTCTCTGCATTGACTGTAAAGGATGATTAATAAAGTAGGCAATGACAGCACAGGGATCTAAATCTGGGCAGCAGGAATCCTATCACTGACTACAGAATTTGTTTTTAACAATCATCTTCATCATGCTAATCCCTAATAAAACAAAAGATAGTAGGCAAATCTTTAAAGACCATGTTTGACTTCAAGTTTGTGTGGGGTTACCCCTGACACTCAAATCTGCCACAAATTAATTAGAGTTTTTGAAAAAAACATTTCCCATATTCCTTCTATTCTTAACTTGAGTAAATCTGCTAATTCTTCTGCCCAAAGATTATTCCAAATGGCATGATCATAGTGGAGATGTACATAGAGGTAATAAATGAATGAATACATAGAAAATTTTTCAGGTTTTCAGAAAGACCTCTATTAGTTTTCCTCTCAAGTGCTAAGTAAAACTGTAATTTGGATAGATTTGGCATGAAAAGTATCTTAAAAGAGTTCAACTGCAATGCCAATTTCTTCACAGAGATATATTGATTCCTCCTTGTAAAATCTTTGCTTCAATCTAAGTTCTGAAACTCAAAATCAGTTTTGAATGGCAAAATATTGTTTGTTCAATGTTCTGTTTTCAGAATGCTTTTGTGCTACAAAGGCATTTCACCGTTATTCTCCCTGGTTTCTTTATCTGAATAAAAAAAAGGAGAAGAAAAAAAACTTTGATGCATTGTCATGCTGTGATGGGATATGCTTTTTGATGTCTTTGCATTGCCTTATTGGTCTTTATTATTTAAATGCCTGGTTTAAATTTATATGATGAATTGAAGTCTAGGGGGGGTATACCCATATTAACTGTAATCCAGCCAGCACTTTGGAGTTTGCTGCTACCCATATTACTTTTGATTTCTGTGGCAAATCTCCAGGTTTGAAGTTTCATTGCAAGTGCCTGAAATCGGAGTATGATGAGCGTTGTTATTTTCATTGTTTGGAAAACAAAAATGTACCTCTGATAATTTTTGTCTTTGATTACTGCTTCTTCAAAGGATTTAAAACAGAATGAAAGCCTTTGAAAATTTAAGAGATGAAGAGACATGAGAGTTATTCTGTATGCACCAGATAAACAGATGTCTTAGCTTTCAAACTAAACCCAGAAAATATAATCACAAGCTTCATCAGAAACAGATAACAATCTAGGTGCACAGTACTTTACATTTTACTAATGTGCAGTGGGAGAAATAATAATACTACTTCCTTCACTTGTCTAAATATTTGTTTCAAACTAACAGCTCAAAAAACATGTTAGTAATAGCAAACAAAATATGATAAATTCCTTTGAGGAGGAAATATTCTCAGCATAATGTCATTATAAGCACAAGTAAACACACTTTGAAATGTATTTGCAAATAAGAAAGACACTCATACCACTGAAGGTATTAAATTGTGAATTCCCAAATTAATAGGTATCAGATGTCATGAATGCTTTTCATCCTGTATTAAAGTCATACTCAAAAGTCCCAATAAACTTAAATTGAAGTTGTAATCATCCAAAGGATGTCTACTTGACAGGGCTCATTCTTAATATGTGGAGAAAAATTCTGCTTGGAAATATGTAAAACTGTTTAGAAATGGCTGATGGTGTGCATTACTAATCCAGCCTCTGCAAAATAACTTCCAAAAAATTCTGGAATATGGACAGATTTAATCGGTCTCAGAAGAAGCATGTAAGACCCTGGTCTTCTCATGCCAATGGCTGCTTCATTGGCAATTGCACTTCCATTTAGAACTCAAAGGAGAACTTTGTCTTCTAGGTGGCACCCATGTCTATATGGCAAGGATCTACAGAGTGACCCTTGACAACCAGCCCAAGAGGTACATACTGATTCACCACCACATTGCTTTGGGCCGGATTCTCTGATGGTGCCCAATTGGCTGGCCACATTTCTTCCCTAGAAGGTCTCTCTGTGACACTTATACTACATTTTAATTTTTGTGTGTGTGTTTATTTTCAGTTCTAAGGGTCTGAATTGATGTGAGGGCTTGTGTTTCCATTTACAAGATTAAAGATGTATAACATAATAACATAAAGCTGAGGGGAATTGTGTGGCTGAAGATAGTGAGGGTGCTCAGGAATTAAAAGTCTCTTGGGACAAAGTAGGAGGCTGTTGAGGGAAAAGTGATAATATCTTGTGTGGTTTGAACATTGAGGTAAGGTCTGCTGAGTGACTTACTTTCAAATGTGTGCCCTGCCTCTGACAGAGATAGTTGTAGTGCGAAATGATAAGGTAAGTAACACCTAATTAGTGTAAATTATTGGGTGTCCAGCTCATTGCTTGCTTCATTTTACCATAAACACATACTTTTAGACCTGATTGTGACCTTGATTAACACTGATGTAAAATGAGCGAAATTCTAATAGTACTAATTATTAATGGAAAAAAAAAGCTGCTTTGAGTCAGAGCTCTTGTAGATGCTACATTTTGTCTGCTGTCTTGTCTTAGTGTATTTGAGAACTATGTCATTCTTAAAATACATAAATAAGATATTTAATAATTCAAATATTGGTGTATATACAAAACTGGACTTGAGTTTATGCTACTTTCCAGGCTCTGTTTTCTGTTTATGCTCCTTTCATGTTGGTGTTGGTATTGGTGTGCCCCAATTCCTTTCTGCCTCTCTCTAGGTCCCACCGTCTGATTCCCTTTGACACCAGCTTGGTCTTATGTCAGTGGAACATAAAACAAATAAGGGAGAACTTTTCCTGTTCTGGCAGTTCTCGAGTGGCTAAACTTCATTCCAAGACTGTTTGGTTTGGTTTCGTAGCCTGTATATGGAGAGAGGAATGATAGCAAATAACTATGCATATAAATTCCTATTTATCAAAAATGAAACTATTATAGCAACATAAAAATCAATGTTTGCCGTATTATTTTCTGCAGGCAGTACAGTACATTGCAACATAGTTTCTCATTAGATTAAATCAAAACTCTTCTTAAATACCATTTTACCAGCTGTTACTGAATAAAGTGTGAAGCTAACTGTTTGTAGTATCAGATATGTAGCTCTCTGGCATGCCTCTTTGCCAACTTTACAACAGCTGTGTGCAATGTTTAAAAGAAACAAACACATTCACTGATTATTCTCCAGTTTTATTAAAATTCACGTTTCTTTTTCCTTGTGCTAGTATAAAGTATATCTATTGCCAGTGGAAGTACTTTAGCACTCATTTCAAGAATTAGCAAAACAGAGTGAAAATATTCCTATAAGCAATCACTCACTAACAAACTACTTGGGAGAATGGCTTCGGTTTTGTTATTTATTTCTGCTTGGGGTTGGAGTTGGTTTTTGTCTCTCAAAGAACGATACAATATAATGTGTGCAGAGGCTTCCAAGGCACATTGAGTGTTAGGTCTATGTATCAAAGACACACTCCTATGTCTGTAAAACTTGGGCCCCCTTGAGTTTCAGAATGCTGTGATTCCCAAAACTAATCTCAGCCTATTCAGTGTAATTTGTACTTAATTCTCAATTTCATAGGGGCTCTTCTGTGAGCTGCAAACAGTGGAAGCAGCCCAAGCTGCTGCAAAATGACAGTGTAGCTGTTGCCTGCTTCAGTTTAGCAGGCAATATAATCCCAAGGCCACAAGATGAATATCTCAATACTGGGAGAAAATCTCAACCATGAGACAAATTGCATATTGCTTTCTGTGGGCTAATCCCACACCTAAACATTGATTCATTCTCTTGTTTTTGTCTATTCGCTGCCTTTCTGTTTTGCTTTCCTGTTTGGAAAGTAAGGGTAATAATAATAACAATATTCAGTTTCTTCAGTAGATGAGATTTTGCTTTTCACTAGTGAATATAAAGAAAGAGAATGCTATTATTAGACAACGTGGAGCTAGGAGAGTAGACATGGAAGAACTAGAATAGAAAAAAAAGAAAAATTTTGGAAAAGAGTGAGCTCACTAAAAGGGGTAGAAGGGGAAACACAACCCAAAGAAAACAGAGGGTAAAGAAGGCATAAGAAAAGTGGAGCTCAGAGCATCAGCAGATGTTCATTTGCTGAAGGGTGAACATCATGAAAAACAACCTTCTTGCTAAAGAGTGAGCACAACTCAAGTCAAAGGAGGATACCATAAAGGAAAAAAAAGTCAAAGAAAGTGATACTGAGTATCACTCAGAAAGTGTTTTACACAATGAAATGAGTGAAAGGGGAAATAATATGTATTTTCTCCCCCATTCAGTGGCAGCTGGAATCAGAGTTTACCTTGCAGTCAGTTTAACAGCAGTTCATAGCACAGGGAACATTGCCAGCTGAGGTTTAGTGGAAATCTTGTCCCTGGTGAGGTAAATGGTAAAATTCTTATTACCTCCAGTGGGGCTATGAATTTGCCCCCTGAAATTGGGATTTCTCATAGGAAAACCAGCTGCTTAAGTAAAGTAAATTAATTCAGACACTCAATAAGGAAAGGGAAGCATTTAAATACGCATGAGAAAAATACTTAACTTGGCAAAAATATAAGAAGCATAGAGAAAAATTGAGCACAGACCTCAAAATGAGACTTGATAGGAAACTATTATTCATTTTTAATTAAAATCATTTACATAATACCATATATTTGTTCTGAATTCTATGAAAATAAATAAGACATGTTCCCTATACTGGAGAGATTTCATTCTTAATAAGACATGACAAACAAAATGCAAGACAAGTTAAAACAGGTAGAAGGAAAGAAAACAGAAAAACTGAGGTATTTAAAACCAAAGACTGTAAAGGTGGGGGGAAAAGATGGAATAGCAAGTTGAAGGTATAATCTGGAAATCATATTCAGTCACAAGACTGCTTGCTTGGGCAGAATTGTACTGAAACCCTGTACGCCTTGCCTAAATTCCAAGTGCACTTGTGTCCCTTGAACTACATAATTGCTAAGAAAATTAATTTTTTAACAACATATTTAAGTTACAAAATATTTGAGATTACATATTTTATTTTCCACCTGGTGGAATCACTTCTCTTAAAAAGTTGATTGAAAGCTTACAAGAGCTGATCTTCATCCAAATAAAATAACAAATACTTGAGCATTGTCTGTGTACATACTAAATATTTATATGTAGCTTTAAATTCCAAATTGTTTTTTCTATGGACCATTGAGTTCTTTCAAAGAAGAGGTGAATGGATTCAAAACAGAAATATAGCTCTTTGCTAGAATATTGTCAAGATAGGTCTTCTATCTGCTGTCCACCAAGTTCACTGCTTATTGTAAGTGATGTTAATTAATTTTAGTTAATGACCAATACTTTTTAAAACCCCCAAGTATCAATCCTCTACATCGTAATGTCAGTATTTCTAAATCTGTGCATTTAACAGGATTGCTCAGGAGAGATTTGTAAAGGTAAGGCTCAGAGTGAGACCTTCCTTGACTGAACTGCTTCTGGAGGACCTTCAGGCAGACTGTTCTGTGATGGGCCATCTCAGGAGAGATTTTGTCTGAGTTCTTCCAAAATTTCTTTCTTGCTCACAATTATCCATCTTGAAATTTGGAAAATAGCCACTACACAATCATTGGCATCTGTCTAACTGCTAGGAAGGTTATTTGTATATCTTGTCTCCTGACAGGCATCTGCTCAGGGGGGAACTGAAAAAGCAAGCTAAACAACTTAAACACTCAGATATTACAGAAAAGGAAAGTAGTACGCTGTCACATCTTTGGATCCTAGAAGACTTTCTCCAAACTTAAATCTTTGTTATGAGGCTGCAATCCAGGTGAGACGGTAGGCTGAAAACTCAGAAGGAAGATAGATTTTAATTTGGTGAATGGGTGAACCAATGGAGGGATGAAAATACTACATATTGGTAAGGTATTTTTAATAAAATAGCTTCAATTAATTTAGCCTGCAGAATAACTGCTTAGTGATGGATAATACATTTTTGTAAAAGTGAACCCACATGCTTCTTTTATTATAGCAATTTAAAGTTTTATTAATATAATGTAAAAAGAGGTACTATTCAAAAAATTAACACCAATAACTTCAAGTATTGGCTTAATATTCAGCATACGCATAACATTCTTAAAAAGTCAGTGCACATTAAAACAATTTCACTGCACAGTCTTGCTTCATGTAATTTTTTACACCATTCTTGATGCCTCAAGATCCTTTCCTTGCACTAAACCCTCAGAAAATTTAAACCTCATCTTGTCTGCTACTGGATTCTGGCTGATAGTATTAGCATTTCAGTGGACGGCACCCTAGAACCAAATCATACTGGGGAAATTGTTTTACTACTGCAGCTTAAACACGACCATTATATTGACATAAATTATAGTAGATAAGGTAATAACAACAGTAGGTAAGAGTATTAACAACAGTGAAGACATTTTGAAGTTTTAAGGAACATAAGTAGTGTTGCAATACTTTAGAAAAAAGAAAGTTAAAGAAAATTTTGTTTCAGAGAATTGTGAAGACAATTTGAGGTATGTTTTTAAATCAGCTGAGAAAAGGGTCTCAAATTCCTTCCATTTTCTCACTGAGTCTAATGGCAATTATCTCAAAATAGAAGAGTGATTACATAGGTCATCTCTTTCAGAAAATCTCTTTATCTTCACATTAATCTTCTTGGAAATCTTAAAGCTGCTAGATGCGTATGGTCAGAAGTAATGTTACACTTATCCTTATCTGTACTATTTCAAATCCAGTCTCCTTTATCCTCTCCTGCCTCTTTCGGTCAATCCCCATGCTTGCAATAACCTTCTTATTCCTTTGTGCGTTAAAGTTATCAACATCAAAGCAGTAGAGCCATGAAAATGAAGAAGTGCAAAGTCAGGGTTGCAATTCCATAATAAAACAAACATGCTTTGCTGCATCTCCTGCAGGTAACGTGGCTCTGGACAGAGATGCATGGCCTATGGTCTGGAGTACAATTTCCCATTGTGTCCTCTACTGTGCAGTACTTCCCTGATTGGTTTGTTCAAGCAGGGTGATTAACACTGTAGGCTTCCAAATTATCCATTTAATATTTTAATCAGTGGACTAAAAGCACAACAGGTAAGTTGCAAAACAAAAGCTGCTCATAAGTACATCATGGAATTATGCTTGGGCAGATTGAAGCCTTTATTTAAGCATGATTGATTCCACAACTCTGCAGTAGTAAGGTGATCTTTTGTTTGGTTATTCAGCTTTCCAAAATCCTGCACTGTCACAGCAGATTGATTCTGAAAGGAAGCTTTATTTTTATTTTTATTTTAATACTGTCTTGGAGAAAAACTTTTTAGTTTGTTTTCTAATTAGACACTCCCAAAGATCAAGAATTAGAGTGCTTGCTTCATCTTTAAACAGCTGGGTTCCCAGCTGGGTTTGTGTAATGACTTCACTAATTTCCTTTCTTTTAATGTGTTTGTTTTCTGTTGGTTAGATGCATTGTTTGGAGTTGTAGTTCCTTTGCAAATAGTACTGCTTCCGCTGTTTTAGTTATACTGCAGTCAATTCTATAACTCTGATTTACAACCTATTTTATCCAAGTCTGCTTTATGATGAACTGTAATACTTTTTAAGCTTTCTAGCTTTTCAGCTGCTGTTTTGTTTTCAGGAATCTAAAAAGTGCTCTTCCAAGATATCATTACATGTTAGCAGAATGCTTCCATGTATAATAAAATATCTTTAGGATAATTTGCTGGAAACTTTAACATCCTCATTAGTATCTTTCAGTGTGTGCCTTACCAATCTTACATGTTTGTCATTCACAAGATCGAACTTTAAATTAAGGTGATTTTGTTGGAGTTTAGAGTTGAGAAAACATGATGGTTTGAATTCCTGGGGAAAGTAGTACTGTAAAATTGTAAGGTTTTGAGATTGTTATTAAAATTTCCCTTTTTATGAAACTGCATTTGCTACTGTAAGAGACACAGTGCACTCCATACTTTGTATGTTTTGGTAAATATTAATCATAAGAAATGTTGTGAGTTTCAATGTTCTTATGTGTGGTTTTGATTTTGCTTTGCAGAAGTCTTTCAAGGCAGGAAAAATTGCCTTCTGAAAAGAAGTTTCCATTTTCCTTTATGCAGTACAGGGACCTACAGCTTGAATATATACCCAAAAAAATTTTAGCTCTCTCTTTTCACTTTTTTATCCATGTTAATTGAACTAACTATTCTTACTTCGCAGACGGGGAGACAGGGAAAAACCAATGCTTTGCTGAATAAGTAACAATTCTCATCTTTATTTGTAGTTTTCTTCTTTTGTGTTTTTTTTTAAATTTTCCCCTTTTTTCCCCTCTCACACCTTATATCAGGATTCACATAACAGTATGTATTTTCTTTTTAAAGAATTCTGTAATTTTTGGTCTCCAGCAGAGCTTGATCTCTTTCCCTGAAGTCAGGTAAGACTATCAGCGGAAAACAAGGAATTTTGGGAACCTGCTGACATTTTTAAAGCCATAGCCAAAAGAGCAGGTCTGATGTGCTTTACTGAAAGAAGTACCACACAAGAGAAAACACACCAAGGCAGGATCATGGCCTTTTTGTTCAGCAGTGTCTGCCCTCTCTGCCAGAACACACTGGCACCTTCTCACCTCTAATCACTGCAGCCAGAGACTGCCAGTGGAAGAAGGTTTACTTGGGCACTGCCAGGGTTTGTGCTCAGCTTTGGAATCAATTTCAGGCACTTTTCTGTTTTCATCCCTGTCAACTTGTTGCTGCCAGCTCCGAACTGTCCTTCAGCTGCCCTTGCCCCTTTTCTTTCTTGCTCCTGCATTTTCTTTCTTGATCCCGCATATGCCAATGCTCTGCTTTCAGTTTAGATCTGATAAAGGTACACTTTACCTGAAAAAGTTTTTGTGACTGGACACAAGGCAAAGCTGGGGAAAGTCCCAAGACAAATAAAAATCCCTGTCATCCTTTTGTGGAACTAGCACAAAGGCCAGAATTTGAATTGCCTTAATTTAAATTCTGTGGACCATAAGCCTGCTGAATCTCATGTGTCACTCTGGAAACTTGACTGATTTCTCATAGCTATTATTTATATAATAACTGCATTATGAAGTTTTTAGAGATCCCTCATGGCAATATACTCTGCCACTTTGTAAAATAAGTTTATCTGGAGATTATTAAAGACTCAAGAGTGAAATCATACAACTCCTTAATGTAGTGTGCAGCCTACTCCGCTAAGTATAGAAACGTTTTTTTTTTTTCTTTCACACTATACAAACTATGTTTTTAAATACCTGGCGTGTATATAATCATCATTTGTACTGTAAAAGACAGAATTCTCCTGTGAGATACTAATGTGCTGGTTTTAATTTACTGTTGTCTAAAATACACAGCAGTAATTATGTTTATTCTCGGAAATCAAGTGTTCTCATCTCAGGGTGGGGCTCTTTTGTCCTTTGCAAGCAAAAATTGCAGCCTGCAAAGTAATAATGCAATGTAAGGCCAGAAGGCACAGACATTTTTTTCTTACAGGCCCAGCCATGGTTCAGGTATCTGCTTCATGGACTAGCCCTGCTGTGAACTGCCACAGCTCTGGCTGACTCTGCTCAGGGACAGCATGGATCTGGCTGGGTTTGTTAGCTCAGGCGCAAATGCAAATATGATTATGCTGCTGCCAAAGCCAGCTTAGGGCCAAAAGGAGTCAAGTATCCTTCATATGACAGAGAAATGAAACACACTCCTGTCATTTCAGCTGATCCTGTGCTAGCCAGAATGGATGTTTCAGCACTGTGTTCCCAAAATTAGAGGTAGAAAGGAGAGTGATGCACTGCTAATAATTTATTAATGTTGATGAGAGATTACTTGGTATGCCTACACTGATAAAATAAAAGAAGACTGGAGAGAGCGTTGAATCACTGGTCCCTGTTTATTTACATGTTTTAATTGCTAGTTTATTCCCTGGATTTTTTTCAGAGGGCTTCACCTTGTCCATTTCAAAAAAAGTGTGTCTAGGGTGGAGTCAGCCTTTAGGAACATTACCACAGCAGGTCTCTTCAGCCTGGTCCTTGGGACATTCCCAGGCTGACTTCTATTTAGCAGCAGACTCTGCTTCATTACTCCCTTTAACTCAGGTTCAGCACAACTGTGACAACCTGAGCTGGCTCCTGTAAAAGGAATTCAAGCTTCATCTTTCAGAACAGGGTCCCCTTATCATTCCTGTTAAAGTGTGTTAGCGTCTAAAATAATGCACTGGGATAGTATGCAAGTCAGTAAGACCAGGTAGCTGAGCTATTGGGACTCTGCCCTCAGGGAAAGAATTGGATACTCTGAGACAATACTTAGAAAAAATACAAGATATATTGCCTATTATACCTTAAGCTTGTAAATTAAATGACCTCTGAAGAAGGCAAGAATTACTTAGGAGACTTAACAAAATAGTACCTAATTTAATCTGTTTGGCTTTAGAAACAATCTGTTTGATAAAGGTTCTTGCCAAGTTTCACATTAGATACAGTTGCTGCTTATGGAGGCCATTTGCATAATTTCTTCTCCTCCCAATTCCATTTGTACTTATTGCTGTCCAACAAAGAAATCTATTTCTACAACTGCTAGACATTACAGAACTGCATATCTCCATAGTTACTATTTACAGTATCTGCTTAGACTCCTGTGTCAATAAGCTTCTGCATTTAAAAGTAACATGTCTTTATTTTCCAGCTAAAGAGATTACTCCCCTCACTAACTTGCTGACTAAATGAACATTTAGGCGCATATTCCTTTCATATATCTTTGGCCATTTAAAACTAAGCATCTTTCCTGACATATCTCTGCCACTGTCTAAATGTAGTCATGTAGCCTAAGCCAGTTTCCTAGGCTCCCTGTATAAACAATGGCAAAAGATAGTTGCAAAAAACCCCATGATTCATTCAAATTATTTTAGATGGTTACCTTAAGAAGTCTGAAATAAGATCCAAGAAGATATGAACGCCTACACCTCCTCTCACAAGTGGCATCTAATTTTTTCAGATCAAGAAACTAAAGCTATGGAAAGTTTAATTGCTTAGGCCCTAAGATACAGTTGCTCAAGTAAAAAAAAAAAAAAAACCTCACAGATCTCCAAGCTGGAGCAGCTTCTCAATCCTTAATAAGATATTTTGGATTGAAGATGACTATTTGTCTTTCATTCTTCTTCCCTAGGTTAAAACAAGATTAAATCTAAAAAAAGACAAAAGAGATCAATCTTTCTTCTTGATTTTTAAATATCTCTTTTTCTTTTTTTTTTTTCTGTGTTGTAGACTAGGAGCTCCTTTAAGTACCTCAGCTGGTATCTCAACTGATACCAATTTATGTAATACTTCTAGAGAACTGTAATACTTCTGGGAAGCAAAACTCACATCAGAACTGCATCTATGTGCTTCATATTTTTCCTTTGAACTTGCCCCATGACATTTCCTGTATCTAGTATATTGTATAGGTTGCATAAAGTACAGTTGTCATCATGGCTTTGTGTTTTCTTGAGACTAAACTGACTTAATAATTTTTATTGCTATTTGTTAGTGCCCTGTTCATTTTGTTGCTGTCCTCTTGAACTCTTCATTAGCTTAAATTACACTGACTCAGAGACTTGTGAGTCTACTAAACAAAAAAAAAAGTTTAAAGTCAGGAAAAGATTGCTTATCATGTTGACTCATCTCCACTTCCCCTAGGCCCAATGACATAATCTCTTAAATATTTTGAAATTCAGAACATGAAGTACTTCATTTTTTCACAAAGCATGTGACTGTTCTCAGACAACCACATCTCAGAGGCCATCTTATGAGACCGCTGGAAAAGCTATTGCGATGAAAAAGCAGCAGAAATAAGTAGGAGGGAAGGGAATAGCATCTAAACTCAGTTCTGTGATTCATAATTTTTAATATATTCAGTACCTAATTACAACCCTTCCTCATGGGCCTGTTTTTGCTGTAATGGAAACATTTTATAATGTGGTCCCACCATCAAAACCTTCTTGCAAGTCTGCAACACTCCACACCATCACCTACCTGATCTTCACCTATGACGCACAGCTGAAGACCTTAGTAACACACATTTTATGCAGGGAAAAGTTAAAAAACATTTGAGATAAAGCATTTATGATTAGTCTGCTACAATGTACATGGTTGCCAGGACGTACCAGTATAGAACACAAAACGTCCTTTTGGGGCACCATGAAAAACTCTTATTGGAAGACAGTTTTTTCAATACCCTTGTTCTTATTAACAGAAAGAAAAGAGGTGAAACCAGAAACACTTTGGGTGTCATGGTTTAACCCTGGCCAGCAACTCAGCCCCACACAGCCACTCGCTCACTCTCCTGTAGCAGCACAGGGAAGAGAAGTGGAAGAAAAATAATGAGACAACTCACGAGATAAAGACAGTTTGATAGGTAAAGCAAAAGCTGTGCATGCAAGCAAAGCAGAACAAGTTCATTCACCACTTCCCAGGGGAGTGACACCTCTTGGTGACACGGGAAGACAAACGCCATCAAGCCAAATGTTCCCCATTTCGTCCTGCTTCCCCCAGCTTTGTATGCTGAGCATGACACCATAAGGTGCGGGGTATCCCTTGGCTCAATTGGGGTCAGCTGTCCTGACTGTGTCCCCTGTCAACTTCTTGTGCATCCCCAGCCTCCTCTCTGGTGGGCCAGGATGAGAAAAAAGATCTTTTCTTAGTATAAACAGAACTCAGAAACGAAACCATTAGTTTCTTACCACCATTATTCTCATACCAAATCCAAAGCAGGGCACTGTATCCAGGGCACTGTATTTTCTTCTACTATGAAGAAAATTAACTCTATTGCAGCAGAAGCCAGGACAAGAACCTAAAATGGCTTAAGCCTGAAATGAAAAAGAATACCTACTAAGGACACTCTTTATTAGATAATAATGAATTGAAATAGAGACATAGCTACAGATTTGGGGAGGCCAAGCACTTCTGAATGAGTGCTTTAGTGAGCTGTCCATAGAGTCAGACTTTATTACATCCTCTGTCTCTGGCCCAGAAAACCTTAAATTCATTATTGAACAGTGACTTACCTTCAGCAGGAGGGTTGTAGGTCACAGTGACCATGCATTGTGCCTGTCTAAGAATTCAGCTGTAACTCTTCCATCCTTTCTTCCTCAGCATGGGAAAATAACTGGATTAGATCTCCCTTACCCTGTTCAGATGCTATCAAAGCTCCTATCTCTCCATTACTCTTTTCAAATTAAAACACTGCTAAAACCAGGTGTCTGCAGTATGTATTCCACCTGAAATTTGTAATGGCATTTGTATCTTTGCTTTATGAAGATATCACAGAGACCATATGTAGCTAGATGTCTTAAAGATATGTTATCAGGAAATTTGTCACTTTCAGGGATTTTTGATTGAAGCTAGAGCCTAGTCTAGAAAATGAGGCTTCATAACACCAGATCCTATGCAATTTTTGCCTTGCCAGGACATCTGGTCCATTAAACAATTAGGCCAAATTTGCACAGTGTTTTTTAAGAGCGACAGGACTAGGATCCTTTTACCAAGGTCCAAGACCTAAAATCACAAGACGTAATTGTTAAAAATGCAAAAAAAGTAAGTTCGTTTTAAATGGAGTCTATCTTGAAGCAAAGGAGGGTTTTTTTCTGGTTTCCTAACTAAAAGATGACTGAAAACGTTGCAGAATACAGCCACGTAGTATCTTTGAACACATGCTTTATGTTAGAGCATAGAGGCTGCAATGTTTTTCACTGTTCTCTGTTAAATCATGCATTCAGTTGTTTCCATTTATACAGCATCAAAGCAGTTGAAATCCAATTGAAAAGTTTCTTTAGACAACCATTGTGCAGGAACATGATGTCAATATTAATAAAGGCTGAATTTCCCCTTGGCTCACTTCTTACAGATAAGCTTTTCAATAATACACTGCTTGCACCAAAGGTCTGATGGGACTGGGAATAGTAAAAAACACTAATAAAAGAATGTTGAATGTTTTTATATTAAATTTCCCCACAGGCAAACTGAAAAGCCTACTTAGAGTACGCCAATCAACATGGCACTTATTAAATGTAACAAGAGTCCTGTTACAACAGATCTTTAAAGCCCCTAAATATGAATTAGAAAGTAAAGACAAAAGACAATTACAGATGTATTTCTAAATTGAAGCCCTGGACACCTCACCTGATACTCACGAACACGACACTATGTTTGATCTTCAAAAAGACTCCATTTTTATCAGCCTACAGCTATAATTTTATTACTGCTATTTGCTGTGGTTAAGAATCTTATCCTTTCCATTTCCAGCCTTTTAAAGTGCATTTTTATGTTTGAGAAAAATACTGTAATTATTTAGAAATACATGAAGTCAGTAAATAGGGTACAATATCCACAGAAGTTTGGGCTGGGTAATGTAAAGAAAATGGAAGTATCTGAATAAAAATAGTGACTACAGTTAGGCCAATTAGAACAAAGGCTCATGTCTTCTAATCAGAACATGGAAGATTGAGTGCCTGAAAAACATTTCATTGTGAGGATTACATCTGTTACACAAAGGCTCATCTCTCACACCTGAATTTAAGCAATTTTTTCCCCTGTCAAGGTAGTGACAAATATATTAAATCTGTCTGTCTTCTGAGATTGCAAACCCCAATCTGAGATTTTGCCTTGGGCACAGCAATAAAAAATAAACTCAATTGTTAAGCATAAGGTTTCTTTTCTACAGATGGAAAGAGAAAGCAAAAAATAATTCAGGACCTTTTGCAAGTTTGTAGTTTGTCTGTAAACAACCAGATTAAATTAATCTAAATTGCTGTGATAAAGTCAAACTCCTAAGAAACAAGCACAATTCCTAAAACAGTATTGGCACTTGTGTTAATTGGTATGTATTTATTTGGAAAAAGATGTGCATCTTATTAAACACCTTATTAAACAAAAAGAAACCCACAAATAAAGCTTTTGTGAAATCCATAATAACACTGAGCATTTTGTCTGAAGCTGCAAGTGAAAAGATAAGCCAATGATTATCAAACTCTGTTCTGTGGACTCAGTAGTTTTCTAAGTTTGACACATGAAAACTTAAATGTCATTTGAAAATGCTGACAACTCACTAAATATGTTCCCATCACATTTGATGAAACTGCACTGGGGATCTTTCAGGTGATTTTCTATTTATATTGGATCATATGTTACATTTTTCACAAAGAAGCTATACTTTTATTATAAAGCAGCAGTGACTGTCCTAAAATATTACCCAGGCTATGGAATACTTTGAAACCTTAGCTTAGCTTTCAAACCTTTCCCATGGCTCACAACTCTGAAATATATAAAATACATCTTGCGTGTATGGATAAGTTCTGAAATGAACAGATTAAGTGTCATAGTTTCCAAGATGAATTAACACTTGATAAATATTTTAACTAGTCTTTCAATATAATTCAATTTTATTTATTCAAAGTTTACTTAAGAAAAAGTTGAAAATATATTCTAACAGGTTTGTTGGGGTTTTGCTATTGGCTTGCAGAAAAAGATTTAACTGTAAGATCTTTGCAATACTGCTGGAAATATAAATGTTAGCAATAGCTATATTGCAAGAAAAATGTATTTCCCATATCCAAAGTGGAAAATATTACCAGATATCAGCCATTTTTTGATGTGATAGCTAGCAAATTTATTCACCAAGTAGCAACTGGATCAGCAAGAGGTCTTTCTATTTTACATGCAAAATTGAAACTAATTAGTATGTGATGGAATAGCAGGTCTAGAATATGTGTGAAGTAATCATGAATTCATTCTGTCTATTAAGTTGAAAGATAAATAAAAACAGACTGGTAAAAACAAGTCATGGATTTCAACTGGAGATATTTCCCACATAAATTTCAGAAAAATGTTAATGAGACCAATAGGTCTGAAGACTTAGTGGATGAAAACAGACAAAATACTTGGTATCACTTTGAGAAGGCTCGTGAATTTGGAGAAAAATTAGCTTGACCTACTGTCATGACTACATATTTTAAGAGAGATATCAAGAAAATGCAGAAAGCAAAAATCAAAATACTGAAGAATTGTAAAATATTCCTAACAGGTCAAGAATTAAAAATCAAGAAATTAAAAATCAGACCAAATAAGACACTGCAAAAGTTACTAAAACAAGCAACAAAGTAAGTCTTCAAAACCAGAAACAAGAATACTGAAAGGAAGCTGTATCCTAAACACAGTAATTGCTTTTGTGTCATTAACTAAAAGAATACCTGGGGTTTTAATAAGAATGTGGCAGCTCTACTATAGTGGCAAAAGACAGATGAATAACAAGAATGATATAATAAACTCATAATTATTAGAACCAAGATGGAAACAGACCACATAAGTCTTAATGCTCCCAAACTGTGTGTCTGTTATGCCTGTTTTCACTCTGTCTATGAGTGCAAAAAGAGCCAACATTCAGAATTACAAGTCCAGCAGAAGCTCTCTGTCAATTGAACAGTGAGTAATAGTACAGCTGGAGAAAAACAAATACAATGCATCAAGGCAGGGTGAGGGAAAGAAATCTATCAAGACAACCTTTAAGTCTGCTCATAGTTACTTCACTTTTGTGGCATAAATTCAGTTCATGGCAGATATAAAGTAAACTGACCTAAAGGATTTTTAATTTAAGTCATTCTAATTTACTTGATATGATCTAGGAGTATCTTACTCATCTGAGTAAGAGTAATTTGTCGAGTTTTCTAGATCGTCTATGACTGCATAAATCCCTGGATCAATAAATTTTAAGGTCATAAGATATTGCTATGGTAATCTAAACTGACCGATAGCCACTAGTGGCATCTCTTTAGCCAATGATGTAGATTTTTAAACACATTCCTTTTATTGTATATTGCATATATTGTAATTCTTGCTATAAAATATACATGTCATTATGCACCAAATAGAATTATATGTATGTTACCCTAGCTTTCCACAAATCCATTTGTTTATGGAGATCCATTCACACTAGGAAGCTGCAAATGATACAGCAATACAACCTAGTGAATCACAGAACGTTTCATGTAAGAACTAGGTGAAAGCAAAACTATCTACAGATAGCATGGAAATAATTGGCAACACTGAAGTACTGTTTTTACCAGTGTGCAAATGCAGCATGAAGCAGTTACTGTCATGTCCTTCTCCGAAATTTTCACACACTTTACTCTTTCAAATCTGATTTCTGTGAATCCAAAAACTGTGAAACTTTTCAGAAATGCAAGCTAATGTTTAGATTGAATAAATACTTTAAAGATGTTTTCTTTTTTGCTTTGTCCAAGCAGGGATAAAACAAAAGGTTAAAAGTTAAGATCAGTTTCCTGTGGGGAAGCTGATGAAATGTTTCATTATCTGTGCAGGGAGGCAGACAGCTTCAAGGAAATGTCACTAACTTAGCATGAGACTCTTAAACTAAGTATCATCTCACCCAACAAAACCACAGGAATGCATTAAAAGAGAGATCTGTAAAGTGAAATTAAAAAATCTGAAGCAAATTTCTACAGAGAGCGTTTTCTTCTCCCTCCCTGACTTATAATTAGAGCCAACATGGAACAGATAGGTCAGCTTGGTAAATGAGAGAACCTTATTACTTTGTGGCATCCAATAGAGAGAAAAAGATTGAATATTTTAATAAAAAAAAATAGTGGACATACATATTAGACGTTTTCAACAAGTAGAAGATGACTTAGTCTTTTCTGCCAGTATTTAAGCTCTCACTTCACGTTTCAGTTAGTGGCATCTGAGCAGAGACAAGGCTGTTAAACAATCAATTGAACATTTGTTTCTCACTTCACATTAATATCCCAGGAGGAAGGATGTTGTCCAACAAACACCAGTCTTATATGTAAATAAGACATAGGGTATGTATTCCCTTTTCCTCTCCTCTTTCCCAAGTGGGAACCTGGAAGGGGAAAGAAAGGGCAATTTCTCAGTCAAGACTCCTTTTCCTTGTCTACCTCTCAGTCAACCATATGGCATATGGGCTTTCAATTAAGGAACTGCAACAGCAATCCCTTCTTTCTGTTGGATAATTATGAAATTCTTCATAAACAGTATTATATCTTAAGCTCAATTCTAATTTATTCTATGTGGATATAATTCTTAACTCTATTCATCAAGTTTTACAGTGACTCATATTTAGGAAAAATAAATTGAAGCAGTCCACCAAGCAGTTGATCAAGCAGAAATCTGATCATATTTCCCAAGATTAACTGCTAATAAAAATAAATTAAAAGAAACAATCTTGTCCCAAAAGACTTCTAAAGGGCCTCACAATGAGTCAGTGACAAAATGGCTTTCGCTTCTATGACACTAAGCAGGCCTGAGTAAACCAGTCTCTGCAGTAGCTTTATCAAGGCTGCTTGTCTATTGATAGCAGGAAGCCACATAGTTTTCTGCTTCCTTGTGTATACACAGGATGCCAAAGATATCTCATTAAGAACATCTGCACTCTTTTCTCAAGACAGTTTTGAAGGGTGCAGTGCGGCCAGGCCAAAAGCGGTGCCATGTGGGTTCTGCTGCCCCAGCAGGTCACTGCCTGGTACGCTGTGCCAGCCAGAGCTGCTCTGCAGATAACCACAGAGGCAGCTAATTGCCAGGAAGAGTCAATACACTATCCCACTAACACCTTCTCTTTCCTCCACTAAATCCACAACAGAGGGTAAGAGTTTGGGATTTGAGAGGTTTTGGTGGATTTTCTTTTTTTGGGGTTTTTTTTTTTTTTTCAGTGGGGTTTTTTCCCCCACACCAAAAAAAAAGTGAGGGAATAAAAGAATAAACCCTCAAGCTTTAAAAACAGGAAATTTGAAATTACTATTGCTTTTTCGCATTACACTGGCACTCAAAGTCCTGAGGATTTTGAAAAGGTGATGCAAAAATGAAGCTCTGTGAAAAATCAGGAGGTACATTACTGTCATTACCATTACTGGTTCAGGCAGTGTCTTAGAAAGCATTCTAAGTATGCTCCAAAAAGCAAACTGATTTGACTCTTTTATCTGCAAACCCTTTGATTTGTTTTATGATGAAGATTTAAGGGAAATTTCAGTTTGCAAAAATAGTTCAGAACAAGAAGTTGGCACCATCACCTCTCCATATATCTTGGATGGTGAATAGATCCTAAAAGAAAAAAAAAAAAAAAGTTCTGTGCACACAAGGGCAGTGGAGGAGGAGTGGAATAATTAGCTGGTTGCTATAGTAATACAGATAGAACTAGGACATCCCACTCACATGAAAAGTTTATCTTAGATTTTGGTTAAGTATTCCTAATACAGACATTTTTCTTGTCTTTGAAAATTCTAAATTCTCAGTTTTGCTCTGATTACAGTGAAAATGCATTTAGATTTTCCAGAGGATTTTGGTCTCAACAGACAGAAATCTTCAGAATTGCTAGGATAAACTTGACTGGGCATCTCTACACTAAAAAAGAGGGGAATTGACAAAGAATAGAAAATTCAAGACAGAGTTGCCTCACTGCTCTTTCCGTTCATAAGGCACTGCAGAAGTTTGACTGAAATAATAATAGTCTGTGTAAGACTGCTGTCTGTCTTGAGTACCTTTTTCTCACAAACACCAATGACTTTGTCGACTCATATTTTATCACCTCCAAAAGCTAACTGTCAGTTTCCCTGGGAAATTTGACAAAGTGACTTGGAAAAGGACACATAAAGCTGGACACAGCACAGAGGCACTAAAGACCTGCTTTAAATTATTGCCTCAGTGTTTGCAACCAGGAAAATCATATGATATGCCTAAATAGATGAAAAACCACTTCTGAGCTGTCTGAATAAATAAACGCTGTCCTAGATGTGACCAGATAAGATCAGTGTGTGAAAGAGCTCAGGACAGACTGCCCTATGCTTCTGTTCTTATCAGTGAACAGTGGGGACAGCACTTGACACCATCACCAAGACATTTGAAGACAATTAGGGTTAATAATTAACTCTACCCTTTGCTCACCATTCTCCAATCATTCTGGTTATCCCTAATACCTTCCAGATTCTGCCAGTGACAAAGAGCAGCTGGCTTGGCTCCTGAAATGCATGCACCATACCTAAATGTGCCACAGAAACTTGAGTTGGAAACCAGAGTCCTGAAATTTCATGTAGAATACAAACAGGATTATTCTGCTTGTGCAGCTTTTTCTGGATTGATTTCCAGATAAGGCATACTCTGCTCTATGCTGCTGGAGTAATAAAAATGATCACCAGATAGACAGGAAATTCTTTCGAAATTTTGGGTTCTAAGTAAAGCTTAGTTCGTAGTTTTATAAATTGGCAATAATGAAACTCGTGAGTCCTTGGGATGGAAGGACTCTCTCTAAGAATATAAGGTATTATTAATAGCAATTGCACTTTTATAGATAGCATGATACTTCATCTGTCAAAAATGGATTAATGCTGTTGAAGAAAATGCAATACTATTCAAATATACATACATCAGACTCCTTTTCCTTCTATGTCGTTTCTTGGATTTCTTCTTCTCATTGCATGATAGCTATTTTTCTCGCTTTTGCTCAGATGAAATGGAGCATATTAGACACTTCAGAAAATAAACACATACATTTCTTCCACCATGGCACCATTCCCCAGCTATTGCTGAGAACTGTGATTCATCTTTGGAAAGTAAACTCCAATTGAAATTACTAGGGTTTTTTTCTGGTACTGAGTGACATACATAATCACTCATCTAAATATGGACCAGATGGGACATATCCTAGAGCAACAAGAAGCCAGGAAAAAAAAAATAGATTTGTTGATTTTTTAAATTATTGTTTTTAACTTTTTATGACTATATCGTGGCAATTTGAACATTGAGGTCAGTGTCAACATATTCTGCTGCTCACTGGGGACTTGTGTCACTGTTAGAAAATTGAACTGTGACACTTGATTTATTTAAATAAGACTAAAATATAATAATGTAAATATTAATTATCCACTCATAAATAATCTGAAGATTGTCTTCAGTAAAAGCTGAAGGAGACAAATATGGTCATAAAGTGCATATTATAGCCTCGTGCACAGAAGTACTGTCTTCCTTATTAGTATCAGAATGCACACAAACATGAAACATTTATAAAACCTGCTCTGCAAATGATTCTGATTGTCAGGACATACTTCCTTAATGAACTTGAAATTTCTCTGGTTAAAATGAGTTCCTGACAGATTTTTTTTTTTTAATTATCAGCGATTAAAGTAAAGAAACAAATTCAGATTTATATAATTATTTTATCCATATGCATATGAAATGAAGAAAAAATTAAAAGAGCTATTTAAATGTAAGAGCTCTGTTCTCTGTGAGACACATTGACATTGGGAGAGGTGAAAAGAAGAGCACTGGAGTCATTTTTGCTCAAACTACGCTGACAAGTAGGCTAGGTACTCCCAGAGCAGGAAAGCACTCAAGGCAGTGATGTAGAAATGCTTCCTCTCTACTCAAGTGTTCCCACAACTAAGGTAATTCACAGAGGTCAATTATATTAGCATTCAACTCCTTCCAATAAATAGACCAGCATTAATAGACTGGTGTGAAGCTCAGATGTATCCTTCATGTATAGCTGTAAATTTTCCCCAATCAGCTGCCCTGAGCTCTGGGTGGAGCCTCCAGGCTAAGTAGTGGATAAATGTAGATTTCAGAATATGGATTGCAAAAACCTCTGTTCTAACTAAAGCCTACCCTAGTCACCTATGGCCTTCTATGACCCTGCATGTATTAGACAATTAGAACAATTAATTAAATAACTTACATTTTCTAACTGCCTTAAAACAATTCAGGTTTTGGTATAATAACTTCAGAACCACCACATACACACTGCTTTGTAGGAGCTGTTTGTCAAGTTTCCAGTCCAATCATTTTGCAACTATTATTTTGGAAAAAAAAAATTCAAATGGAATTATTCAGTTTAATGTATAAAAGTATGTTTTTCACCCTCTATTGCATCTATCTACTTCATATGAATAATTGTGCTTTATAATTAAAACAAGTGACAATTCTTACAGTATTCTCATATGTACCAATACATCTCATGGTGATTTTAAATAGAAGAAGCATTCGTAGCATTAACCTTTTCCTATCATATTTTTTGTTACTATAGATGAAAAAATATCTTTTAACAAAAAGTGTTTAGTACAGAAAGGACATAATTGCACATCTTCTTTTGCTAATAAATGACTAATCGGTCATTCATTCATTCACTTAATATTAATTGTTAAAAGATGAATTATGATGAACCAACCTATTATTAATATCCACATTATATGTGTATCCATGGAAATTCCATTGCAATATGGTGATTAACTAATGCACCATTATTTTAGAGTTAATTATTATAGCATTAGAAGTAACTATGAAGAGAAGATTCAGGGACTTTTTCCTATTATTTTTCTTTGAAAATAATTTTATATTTTACCATATTAAAAAATGAATCCAGGGAGAGAAATGCAGGGATCTGAAGTTATTTCATTTTATTTCCCTAGTTTCTTTCATTTTCAACTTGTATTAATGATTTTTTTAAATGGCAAATATCACAGTCCAATCACTCCACTAAGAAGTAATAGCTATCTACTAGGAAAATTAATAGTTCTTGACTTCTCCAGGTTGTAATGAAGAATATAAGAAAAATCAAAATTTTATTATAATATTGAATATATTTAATTTATAATTAAATTCTGTTATTGTATTAAAAAGTAAACATACCAAAAATGTCTAAGATTCATATATACAGTGAATAAATATATCTGTCTATTGAACAGTCCTCTTCATTACTTGTTTGACCTAGTCTGAGTTAAGAAACTAAATCTTCAGTACTCACGATATGTGCTTTTTTCCTTTTTGCTCTGAATTTAAGAGATCTATGCTTATTCAGTATTCAGTATAGTTTGTTCCCGTGTATATACAGACATAAACACACACAGAGGTTCTTCAGGACTGGGACGTATCAGTGTTTAACTTGCAACTTTGACAATAATTCCAGTCAATAATTTTTTTTTTTGATGTTATGGAAAACTATGCTAGGTTTAAAATTATTGGATTATATCAATAAATTTTCACTTGCAAGAATTCAGCTATTAAAAAAAAGTTCTGTAGTCAATGATAAAAAGAATCTCTTAAATTGTTATGCTTATTTAAATCACAAGGCATTAGATGGCATTTTTATTTTTTAATATATGAAGATTACAATGGTAGGATGTTGTGTCATCACACTGCTGCAGGAGCAGCACCTTGGTCCCTGCAAGCTTTTTGCCTTAATTTAAAGCTTCCTCTTTAAATAAATCCAGTTGATCTGTGATCTGAGACAGTGCTCCCTTTTAAAATTTCATTTGATTGTTTTCAGACAAGTTTGAAGAAGATGCTTTTGTAAAAAGATAAAAGACAAGCAGTAGTTCAAACTGCTTGTTAATCAGGGTGTCTCTACCTTATTCCAGAATATTACTAGATCACAATCTGAGATCAATGGGATTTATACTTTGTTTAGGTACTTTCCTTAATCTTTCATTCATCTTCACAGAAAAATGAAAAAAAAATCTTAACTCTGAAATCACAATAAACTGTCATAGCAAAACTTCAATGAAATTTCCTTAGTTTTTTTACATGTCTTTGAAATCATCTGTGTTTAAGACTGTAGGATTTCTTGAAACCCTTCCCTTGATAACTAGAAGCTGATGGGTTTTGGGCTGTGACTGTTGGGAAGAAGAAAACATACATCCTTGGAACAGCCAATATTGATGCTTAAAATGTCCACAAAGGTGTTACCAATGTAAATAAATTATGAAAGATCATGATGGAAACATTCCCACACTCAAATATCAAACAAGGCTCAGAAAACTTGTTAAGCAAAGAATCTATATCAAACATTACATGAACCTACTTTTGGAGAGAAAAAGAATTCACTCCCCATCTGACAGTTGTGATGATACTGATCAGTAACCAAGGCTGCAGACTGCTGGCTGATGCTGAAGTTAAATGTGTATGACAGAAATAGCAGCAGTGATAGATGGCTCTGGATCTGCTGAGCTGACAAAATGCTGCAGTGTTTAGGATGCTTGGTTGTCACTAAAAACAGGCAACACAGAGACATGATATTTGCAGTCTTTACATGACATAATATAAAATGATGGTCAGCACTGAACCCTGACTACTTGACATTAGCAGTGTTAATTTATATGTAGAAATCTGCCTACCACAGCTGTGGTTCAGGTCATTTGTTGAAATATCAACATGGAGTACAAACTAACATATAGAAGTTGAAGCTAATGCAGCTACAAAGACACATGAAACTCAAACTTTTGCACTGATGGCTATGAACAGTGGGGCTTATTTGTGTTCAAGTAACTTACAGGAAATAATAAGAAAAAATCAAACAAATAGATGAGCCAGTTGTCCACAGAATATCATGATGTGTAGTTGCTTTTCTGAACCAAGACAGCATTTCTATCCATCCATTCTTAGTGTTTTCATTGAATCAGCATCCATAGTTTCCACCAAACTTTTTTTCCCCACTCTGGTCTGCTTGTAATTTAAGCTCTTTCAGCTAAAGCAATCTCCTTAAAAAAAAAAAAAAAAAAAAAAAAAAAAAAAAAAAAAAAAACCCAAGGGGTTATTTAAAAAAATTTTTTTATTTTTAATTTTTTTCAAAAAAAAAAACCCCCAAAAAAAAAAAAAAAAAAAAAAAAAAAAAAAAAAAAAAAAAATCCATCGAGTGAATTTAGGAATTAACATGATTCTTGGCTTCGTTTGTGGGTCATAAACCTTTTCCTTATTTTGTCCATCTATTACTAAGACTAAAAGTCCTTTGGAGAAGATCCATTTGCTATTATGTACATTGTCCAGAACATATAGTTCCCCTTTTTACCTCATTCTCTGGTAACATCATAGCAAATAATGTGAAAATGGATATATTAAGCTACCAGATTAGATTTAAGGCCAAAACTACTCTGAGCTGACCCAGATGTATTTTCTTAAGGATTATTCAGGTTTGCATTGGCCTTAGGACACTTGTACTTACCTGACACAAGGGGACATACCCTGTGCAATTTCCAGGAAAACCCTCTAGTGGAGCAGTGGCTGAGAGGTTAAATTGGCATTCTTCACTTTATTTGTGGTTCTAATAACCTACTCCTGTTCTGTAGAAAGGGATTCACCAACATGGCTTTGTCTGTATAAGAGGCAAAAATCAAGAACTGCATCCTCTGTAGTAAACAGGGAGAGATGGACATGTCCAGAAGATTATTCAATCACTCTCACTTAGGCACCTACTTTAGGATGCAACAAATTTCTTCTGGAGACACCTAGCTCACTTCTTAAATCAGAAAACTATTTGCCTGAAAATAACTGTTTATAATTTTATTCTAGTGTTATTTTCTACCTAGTGGCCAAATATTTTCCTAATTTCTACACTGGTATAATATCGTGCATTAAATTAGATTAATTTTTTTCATAATTTCTCAAAATATTTGTATTATGCTTAAATTTCAGATACAAAATCATGTTTATGTGAGAAGAAAGCATTTGGACTTTCCAGAAAATGTTGATTTTGCTGACTTTTTTTATTTCCTGGAAAAATAATAATGTTTTTGCTGAATATCTGTAAAATTTGATCTTATACATACCTAGCGGTGTTTTAAAATTGGCTGGTGACAGACAATACTTTCAAAATAAACTTATCTGACTTTTTTTTCTGATCCACTTGCTCCTTCCCAGACTTCATGGTGGGAAGCATCATCCTTCTCAGTCACCCTAATACTGATTAAAATTAACAAGAAGCACTTCTGACCTATTGATTGCAAAAAGAAAACAAATTAAGAGATATACTCTCTGCTAGGTGTTAGGACTGGTAGTATTGATAATACAAGTGAGGAAATTAATTTTTAAGTTTAAAACCCAGCTTATGAAAGAAAAATAAAGACAAAAGTTCAGACAGTAAAACAATAGGGACTACAGATCATTCCATTAACTATCATAGAAAAGGGAGGAGAAAGAAGAGAAAGGGAGAACAGTAATAGGAAAACTAATAGAAAAGCAGATCCAATGTGCCTGCATTGATTTTTGTGATTACTGTTTATTAAAATGCAGTGGATACAGATTATCTTTCTTTCAAATGCTCTGTATTTATTATTGCTTCATTTGCCTTGAAATGATAACTGCAGGCACTTAAATAAATGGATTCCAACATTTTCTATTTTCATTCTACCCTCCTTGTCTGTGATAAGTACCCCTGTAGAAATAGTATTTTGAAACCTCTTTAAGCAATGTTTCTCTGTTAATCACAAGGCCTTTCTTTGTATGTCTTCTCCATGTACTCTCTACATTTTCTGTTTTATTCCAATGGTTGGAGAATAGTATTTAAAATTGTTTTACTTTTGGAAGTAAGTTTTATTTTTATTTGATTGTATAATTTATATTTTTGAGCAGTCTAAGATATGGCAGACTCACTGGCTCTGCCACAAACTTCCTAGGTGACCTTTTACTCAAGTCCAGTCTAGGTTATGACCATCTACTAAAGTTCCCAGGCCCTCTTGCCAGAAACTACTATAACTATGCTAAGAAGATGGGTGAAGGAGTTTTCTCCCAAGGAGTCTTGATGTTTGCAAACAATCCATTGGAAATGGTCCCTTACACTCAAAATAAAATCTTATTTGTAGGGTGTTTGCTCTATTAGGCACAATCTTGTCAGAGACTGCTTTAACCGACATAGGAGCATTTCTAGGCACTCACAACTTTATTTACCAGTAGAGGCGTATCTTTAAGCTCTGTGCATTAAATTTCTAGAACAACCATGATAGAGATCTACATACACTAAAATTCTGCGAACTTTTATAGAATGACATTTATGTACTATGAGAATCCAGGCTTCCCTCATTGCATTACACAATTGCATCTTCAGAAGGTTATGTGCCTTCTAAACAGTCTTCCTGTAAACCAGAACTTTTAGTTCCACCCTTGTTTGTCTTGCAGCTCACAGACAAGTACTTCACTGCAGTCTCTGGCTACAGGTTAGAAATCCACATATACTTATGCAGGATCCTGGTCAGTTTTTACAGCCAGTAAAACAGTTTTGGGTGGCAAAACACTAATTATACACCAGCCAGTCAATTAAAAATTTGCTTAGGTATGTCTATGAGTGGCATTATGACACAGGTATTACCTATAGGATCAGGATTACCTCTCTTGGACAAGGAGGGTTGGCACTAAATCTTTGTTCACACAAAATACAAATTTACAATCCAGCACCTGTGGTGTCAGAACTATTCTCTTCCATATCGAGAGCTGGTTTTTGTTTCAAGTGGTTCTGGAATGCTGAATGCTGCTGCTGATGAAGTACTATCAATTGGCCAATTGCTGGCATAAGTCCACCAAGAAAACCCTACAGTGAAATTTGTGTCTTTCTAATCACAATTTCAATATTAATATCTTTTGCCAAAAAGAGCTAAAATATTTTTAGCAGTAATCCCCTACTTGCTGAGTTATTATGATCTGTATTTTTTGCTATGTATTTTTTTCTAATAAAATATTCTGATGTATTTACTTAAAACACTCTTTTCAATCCTTATAGTTTGAAATGTGTTCTTCCTTACATCTTCCCACCTTAATGACTTAAAATTTAAGTCAGTAATGTACTTAGACTACTTCTCTGAAGCTTTGAAAAGCACTGAGGAATGCCTGATGGATGCACCAAATACCAAACTTTGATATAAGAATTAAGATAGAGAGATCTCCAAAACAAACACAAAAGCCATTTGCATTAATTTCAGCATGAACTGTCACGCTTACAAACTTTTCATGGCAGCAGTGTTGAATTCTGTTGAAATGGTAATTTCATAATTCTCAGAGATGGTACACACATTACTCAAAAAAAGCATAAAGCACTGTGCAGTGCCTTATTAGACAGGAATAGTTACGTGATGTTATTGAGTAGTTTGTCCTCTTTTCTTTCAAATGAGAAGGAAAGGAAAGCATAAATACAGAAACCACAGTGGAGAAAGGAGAACAGTTATTGTGCAGGCCTTCTGAGTGTTTTTTCTGCATGCCATCTCCTAGTCTGTGAATATTGCCTAAAGCAGTGCCACTCTTGTTGAATTCCAGCTCTGATGGTTCTGCCTTCCTCTGCTTCCTGCATAGAACAAGTCAAAACTGAAGCTCCCAGTGCACAGGACAGTCTGGTTAGATCAATACCATTAAATGAAACAAGACAAGGGACCAATACCTATCCCAGTGGACAGACAGACTGGAGACTCGTGTAACTATAGTACTTAGGATGAGCAAATGTGCTGTGTCCACACCATGGAGCACTGTTCTGGAGTTCCTCCCTACCTGGCATGGTGTTTCTATTGGTCTGACACTAATCCTTGTGTTTTGTGTGTCTTGACAGCTTAAACTGTTTCAAATGCAAGGGCACTGCTGCAGCTCAGTGCAGTGGCTCATGTTCCCAGAGTAGGAAACTGAAGAAACTGTGTTGTATTCTGTTGGACGGGGAATAAGGGCATTGCTGAGGGTGCAAAGTCCCCCAGGGATAAAGCTGAAGAACTGTGGCTGGAGAGAGCCCCATATGAGATAGACTTATCCTGGACTGTCTTTTGATTGATATCCATAAGGTTGCATATTCATTGATTTCTGCTTGGGTATTATTTTAAGGGGAACTTGTTGGAGCAGGCCAGAATAGAGCCAGAGAGGGAACAAATAGCTAAACAATGAAGGCACAGAGCAGACTGACATTACTCAAATTTTGTCCTAGAGCTGTTTTATTTAGGAAGATGGCCATACATCTTCAAGTGGAAATGTAGGGTCAGGCATGGGATCAATGCAGTGTTTTTTGACAAAAATTCTTCAGTGAAGGTCCACATTTGAGCTCCAATATTTGACTGAGGAGAAGAATGGATCTTATTCACCTCCCAGCATGCACCCAGGTCTGTTTCTGTTCTGAATGAGGCTGGTGGTGCTGATCACAGTGCAGAGATCCTCAGTGTCTTCTATCAGCCCTTGCAGCAGCATTGCATCACTAATGTCGGGCAGGTCCTTCCCAGGAGGTCTGACATCACGTAAAATGTTGTGGAGATGTGTAGAATGCCTGTGGTTAGTCTCAGAGCAAAGGTGACCTTGCCACTTCTGAATTAAAGGATGCTTGGGTGACTAACACGTAAAGTACAGGTCTTGGGGTATGTTGCATCTTTAATATGGACAGAAGGACCATTCCATCTCACATTTGACTAAGACAAAAAAGGGGTATTACATAAAGTTCATGAAGTCTGATACATATTTGTCAGCTTCACTGACTGCATTAGGCCTACATTCCCCTATATAACTTCCAGGAAAGTAAGAGAAATATGCCACAGAAAAGTATTTCTTTGAATTAACAAAGTCTTATGAAGTTCTGTTACACTTTGTGGTTTTGAGGAATTTTCTTTTTCTTCCAACAGAAATCCAGCCAATCTACTTTGCCCAAATACTTCTGTAAAAAGGTAAAAAATATCAAGAAAACAAAGGAAACAGAGGAAATAGCCATTGACTCAAAAAGGTCATTGTATTTAACATAGCATTTTGTGCTGGTTTTAAAACTGAGCTAAAAAAATTAAACCCACCCAAGCTGCTCCCTTTTCCTCTCACCCGTTCCTATAGTGGAGGAACACTAGGAAAGATTAAAATTTGAAACATAAATTTACTGAAAATTGCAATAATCACAGCAATATTAACAACAAAAAGTGTGCAAAAGAGAGGGGGTCATTTATGCTCAGAAGTGTATTCACCACCGAACATACAAACATGCTTCCCAATATGGCGAACAAGAGTTTCTGTGGCTTAACACCCTCTCTCTTCCCAGTCCAAAAAGTCCAACAGTGAGCTAGGGCAAGCAAAATCCTGCTTTTAGGATCCCTGTTCCATGTTTTCTCATCTGCCTATGATCAGACTCTTCTGTCTCCAGCACTGACACCGGCACCCTCAGCTCCGCTGGGCTCAGGACCCACGTGGCTCAGCCCCGCCCTGCTGTCACTCTCTCTCCCCTTTTGTCCCTTGCAGTGACATCTCCAGCTCACTGTCACTGGCTTCCAAAACTCAAAAGGTATGGCTTGGAGGAATGGATAAAGGAACTGCCAGCGGCAGTGAGGGGCTGACCTGAGGCCTTCTCCCTGGAGAGCAGGTAGAAAAAAGAGGTGAACTTTCCTTTTCCAGCCCCAGCTTTTTTTCCTACTGAAAGTACTCCTTCCCCACAGTGATGTGAGTGGTATAGAAGAGACTTCACCACCTGGTTTTTGTAGCCAGGAAAACTTTTCATTGTTTTAATTTTTTTTTCCCTAGGATTTTTTTCTTTTAAAATTACTTTTTTTTATTTGCATCTCCTTTCAGAAAATAAATTCTTTTATTAAAATTGGGTGCCCTCTTTAAATAACAGAAATCTTTTCTACAACTCTCAATTGCTTGAGTCTTCTCTTTCTAACACCAAATAATTTGTCTTCTCTTAAGCACAAGCCTATTTTTATAAGAAGCACTTGAAAACAGACCAAAACCCACAACACACACCTGAAAATCTTTCTGTGGTATTTGCTGTAAGCAGATCCAATAGCATGCAAACACCTGAACCTCATTTTGAAGATCTCAAAGGTCATTTAAATGAATGAACAATTAAGGTATTTTTATGAGTTTGATTACATCTCTCTTGCGTATGTTTTTGAGGACTGAAGAAGGGGGTCATAAAATATTGCTTCAAAGATAATTCCCTGGCAATTCTGGGAATGCTATCATAGCATTTACAACAAATCAGTAACAGAGAAAAAGAAAAACGACACTGTAAGTAACTTGAACATAAATTTAATTTAAAACTCAAAGTTTATGAGTTCTTCAACCACATAGTCAAATGGTCAAAAAGAAAGAAATAATCCTTATCTAATCCTTATCAGTATTTTTCCTGTGTTTGTGTTCCTGTGTGTAAGTTCCTTGGGGCAGGGAATGTTTGTGTATTGTCTAGCATTGTAATAATTTAGTCTGGATTTACAGCATTTGGGTAATGTCTTAAAACAAAAATAATAAACATAGACTTACTTTGATGTAGACACACATAGACCACTGCTATTTTGTAAAGTTTTTCCAACTTGGGTTAGCTACAATCTTTCCCTAGTTGCAGTAATGTCACAAAATGGGAACAAATGTGGGAACGGCAATGAGAAAGCTTTGAAAATGCATGTGTATAATATTAAGTACCTGTAGTCTCCACTGAAGGACTCAAATATTTGATGCATTGCATAGTAAAACAAATCCAGAGGGAGCATGGAATTAACCAGAGTTTAATTTCCCACTCTACATCCCTCAGGTAAATGACAGAAGAGTCTGATCATAGGCAGATGAGAAAACATGTTTTGGAATTAGTGCTCTGCTATCAGCTATCATACCATGGGTTTTACCTTAAAATAAAAATGCCTTTTCTATGTATGTATTGTTTGATTAATAATGACTTCTGAATTGTAGTCTTAAATGAGTGAGAATACATGAAAAGCATTTCTCTGTTTTCCCTGAAGTCATTGTGCCATGTTGACATAGAATCATCAAAATCTGAAATTTTTCATTTTGAGAACTATGTTGTAAATGGAAACTATATCTAAGTAGCTCAGTTTTCTCAGCACTGATTGCTCCTTCCCTCCTGGTTGTAATGAGGGTTGCTTTTGATGATTATTAGGACGGCGTTTTGCTATTACCAAGGCACTGGCATGAACACTTTCATGCTTTCATGAACTCCTTTTTTTTGGGTCGTTGACAGCAGGATTACACTGATTAGATATATCTGTTCAAAGTAGGTCAGATGAATCCTGCCCTAAATGTGGAGACATTTTCACTGTGAGTACAAAGGATCCTGGGGTGACTCTTAACACTGAAATAAAATCACATGAATCCCAACATTCCTGTCTATTGAAGAAAAGAAAAAACTCCAATGAATTTTTCCATTTTACTACAGCATGGTAATTTCTTATGAAAACATTCTTCTCCAGTAAAAGCATACCTGCAGATCCAAAGTGTGTTGCAATTTATGCTATAGAAGTAGTACTGCACCAAAGTGTTCTGAAAACATTGTGTAACTACACAGGAAGGCAGCACATGGTCATTACTTTACTGTCACATCTCCTCTTAAATTACTGACTGGCGTGTTTTTCATATGGACAGAAGTATTCAACAGCACAGGAGTTATCATGCACTTCTGCTTCGTGTCTAAATTATATCTTTCTGATATATCAAAGGCATTACTGTAGTTTCCAGGAGATATCCTTGTCCTTCAAACACAGAACAAAAGCCAAACAACAGGCCATTTTTTTTTTGTAAATTACAGTCTGAGTTGCAGATGTGTGTTTTAAGAGACCTTTTCCTCTTCTTACCTGCCCAGCAGATACTGAGTACCTACTATGCTGGTTAGGACCTTACATCAGATCAAAAGGAGTCCTGGGATCTGCCCCTCAAAGAATGCTTATATATTTTGCATTGAAGGTTTACTTTCTTTGTTTATCTAGAAATGTCTTCTTTCAACAAAGTTTAAAACTCCTAGAGATGGGTTTTTAGTCTTATTCCTTGGAAATTAATGGAAAATTTGAAGCCCAAACTGGAGTTAGGAGCTGAAGCAATGTGTTTTAAGCCTCCATTGACATATAAGAGGAACACCAGAATAAAAAACTCTCATTAGGAGTGAGAGTTGTTCTGGTCTTAGGCAGAATGTATTCAACTGCAAGACTTTGTTTGAACAAATATTCAAAAATTAATATAAGCTTTTACTTAACTTGCTGTAGCAACACTCATTTGCATCAAATCCTGAGAACTATGTGTTCCAAGATTTGCTTTAATGCTTAGGCCAGGCAAACAGGTTTGAGTGGACTCTAAAGTTAAAATAGTCTAGCTATTATAGAGGAGGATTAGACTGGCTGAAATTACAACAAGATATTATAATTTAGGGGTCCTAATCTTATAGAAATCTTTCATATGATAGCTGCTCCCTTCATGTTCTTCTCTCATTGGATACAAGGAATTCATCATTCTGTAAATTTCCAGAACTTTTTACAGACTTCAAAAACAATGAAAGAACTATTCTCCTGGCATGGTATTTAGGAGTTTGAAATTTTTTTGTTTGGTTGATAGGTTAGTTGGTGGGTTTTCTATCTTTTGCCATCACCTGAAGAAATTTGTTATTAACTGTGGTGTCAAATTAGGTTATGTCTTCTAAAATGCTCAATAATTTTAGATATTTATTCATTTAAATATTTCCCACACTAGATCTATCCTGACACAAGTCTGGCTGGTTTTGCTTGGGCTTATTTTTTTAATTACTCCTCTCTATTGAAAGAATTTTCCTTATTTTATTATTTAATTTTGTCGTTTTCAAAAACCGACCATTGTGTTGACTTCTGGCTGTCGTCATATTTCCAATGCATCTTTTTCCAACATAATCCCAACTTTTTAAACATATACTTAAAATGTTAGCAACATTTCATTTAGTGTCTGGTCTGAGCAGGCTTTAACAGACTTGTGGACTCAATGGAGCTCTGTCTCACAGTAAGATAGTGGGAAACTTTGAGATAAAATAGACGAGGTTAGCAAATATGCCATAAAAGATAGTAAACAAAATTGAACAGCAAAATTTAAAAACCAAACAGAAAAACTCCAACTGTGTCAACAGAAAAAGATCCTATTTGTCATTTTTGCATTTTCCCAGGGCAGACTTCAGGTTAAAAAAATTTTGCTCTATTCTAGCCCTGGAAATGACTCACCTATGTTTTTCCATTAGACTGTGTATAACTGAGCTTTTGTTTATTGTATATTATCATTTATAAAACAGGTGCTCTAAACTATGCTTTTGATAGCTTTGCACTGTAAAATTCTATGGAAGAGGAAATATTTTATCTGCCTTTCACTGGTTTTCTGTAAATACTTGCACTGTTTACATATGTACACAGTGTGGTCACAAGATTCTTTTTAACTGCAAGATTGGGCTGGATTAGAAGATTGTCTGGCAAGTCTCTACTGGTCATGATATACACCGGAATCAATTATCCCACAGAGAGAATATGAGAACTACAGTGGGGTCCAAAAGAGAGATAAAGAAGGGGAAACTGGTCTTGGCAGTCAATCTTCTGGTACCGTGGAAAGAAAAAAACAGAAGATTCTAGAGGATGGTTAGCTAGTAAGGAACTGAAGGAGGTTTTTTAAAATCTCAAACTTCATCAAGGCTACAGAAAGGACAATGAATTTCAGATGGCATGCAGCTCCTCCAGGGGAGGAGAGTGAACTTCACGTCTCCTGCTTGGGTGACAGAAAAATCATCAAACTAATAACTGACTAGAGAGGCATTAATGTAGCTCAAACAAGCATGTCATGAGTAAATTGAAACAATGACCACAAGCATCGAGAAATTACCTTTTTTTTCAGCTGCTTACATATGGATTCAATGCAATGAGCAAGAAGAGCTGTAAATTGTCATTGACAAGAAGAAATTTTACATAAGTGAAACAAGTGAAATCTGATTAGGTAATTAATATAATTGGAATACTAAAAGTCCTTGTTAAAACCTGGTTGGGAGGGACAGAGTAGATAAGGGGGAGATGCTGTGAAGCAGGTGTTGGTACCCAAGAATCAAAAGATATAGAACACAAGAGTTCTATACCTGAAGTCTGTGACTGAGAGGTTCACAAGTACCTGTCTTCTGGGATTTTCTGTAATGTATGTGGGGGTGGGGAAAAGTAAGATCAGTGTGGAGAATTTCACTTTGGAAATTTGGATAAAAGAGATTCAAACACTGCAAAAAGTTACTCAGAGAGCTTGTGGAATCTCCATCCCCACAGATGTTTACAACCTAAGGGGGCATGGCCCGGGAAGTCTGCTCTTAGTGATGTTGCTTTCACCAGGCTGATTGAATGAGGTGATCTTAGCAGATCCCTTATTACCTCAACTCTGTGAAAATCAACCAATTCCAGAGTTCAAAATTACTAATAATATGGTAGAAGAAGTGACAGAATGGATCTTGTACAGGATAACTAACTAAGAAAACAATGAGCTACAACTTCAAACCTGGAAAATAATACATTAAAATGTACCTGTGGCTGCATTTTTTGGTAGATATGGGGAAGGACTAATACCACCTTACCCATATACCTCAGTTTCAGTTTTACTTTAACAGGATGAGTTAACCATGATACAAAATATGAAACAATAGGATTGTAAATAGTAGAAAGGACTCCTGCAAAACTTTCAGGGGAATGGCAGAAAAAAAATTCTGTCTGTTTTAAAATTATGCTTTATGATCTCATGGATTATGGGTGGTGGTTTTTGGCAATAGCATGGGGATGGTCCCCAAGACCTTTGGGAGTTAAATACGTAGTTTCTAAAGAACTATAACACAAAACACATTGTAACTATGAAAAATATAATGTCACTTTGGATATTAGAATGATGTGTAAATATTTATTAGTTGTGGGAATGGTTAGTGAATGTTTTTTATTTTTGACTTCAGCTTGTTTATGGCTGCTTATTGTGGGTAAGCTTTTTTATATACATGCAGGTAAGCAAAGAAAAGGACAGCATGCCTGCTCAGATTTTTGAAAGAGCTATTTTCACCAAGTTGAGGATGAGCACAGCTTATTTGGAAGACACTATGGAAGCAGAAATTAATTCATTACAACTAAGTATTATTCAGTATATTTAAATAACTTAAGACTATAATTTATTAGAATATTAAAATATTTTGTTTCTACAACAAAGACAGAATAACTTCGGCTAATTTGAGTCAGAAGTGGGATAAAAGTGGATAATAGACTATAAATAATACAAAATAGCTGTCGTGAAATGTGGATATTTATATAGGAAAACTAAGAAGGGAACATTATTATAACAAAAATATTGGTTTATTTCTACACAGAAATCATAAAATTTCTGAAAATCATGACAAAAAACCGACAAAAAACTGTACTTTCAGTTTCACACCTTTGAGGGTGACAGCCAGAAGTGCAAAACCACAAGCCTAGGCACAAAGAAGTTCTTAATCACAGTAATTTTGTTCGCAAAAGAGTTCAGGAGTTACAAGCCTTTGAAGAAGAACCATTCTCTGAAGAACTGATGACCATCACTGGCTTTGCACTTTCTGTGAATTTTGCTGAAATTCCAGGCTGAGATTAGTTGCTTTGACACTTGCATATCCTTCTTCCAAGCAATAAAAAGCCAATGTGATCTCAGCCCTCATCTAAGAAACCCTGGCCTCCCTGATGCCATAGGAGCTAAATATTTTTCTTACTGCAATCGTTCTAATTTACAAAGAATGTACACAGAGGTTCCATTACTCCAAACACAGTACAATTAAACAACAGGAGAGCATTTCCTTTCTCACAGTTCTATGCCAGCTTTCCAGACAGAATATCACTCAAACAGCTCTCCCTGTTTCATTTTTGTCATGACTACATGGTTTTCCCCTGCTTTCATTCTACTTAGTACTACTTCTTTGCTTGTTTTCTGACTCTTTCTCTCTTACTGATGCAGTACTACATGCAAATCAGGTACATCTCCCTGAATTTATATTAAGTGTAATCATGGGGTGAAAACTTCTATTGTTTCATGAATTATAAGGAGAAGGATCTTTAATTGTGTCCGAGTTTTCCCATATGGAAATATTTATCGCCTTTGACTTCAAGTAACTCTATGGTTGCCCATGTGTCAATAATGCTTGGTTAAAGTATGCTAAATTCACATACATTGCAGGATTAATAAGCAGGCACTCAATGCATTAACTGGCTAACGCCCCACTCTCAGATGTAAGGGTTTTTCAACAAGAGTTGAATGGTTTCAAATATGGGTCATAAAAACTAGGAATTAAATGATGCTGTTCAACATTTCCATATGCCTTAGTAAATATCAAAACAATGTTGATATCTTACATTGCTGACACAGAGATTGGCAGAGTGGTACATAATGATGAAGACCAGGAAGGTATAAAGAAAAATTTGGATTGCTTGGCAAGCTGAACCCATTCAAGTTAAATGCAAAATTATGCATCTAGGTCACATCTAAACAGTAGAAAACTACATTCTGGAAAGCAGCAGCTCAGGAAACAATGAGAGGTGTCATAATATCATCAAACCCTACATGATAACACAGCAAAGAGAACTGTTTCAGGTCTTTGAGGCACAAACAGGCAAGGTGACTTTTAGGTCCAGAAAGAATGCTCTTCTGCCAGAATACTGTGTTGAGGTTTGAGAACACAACTTCTGTTTACCACTGGGAATAATGAACAAAAAGAATAAAAAAGCAAAAGAAGTTGATTTTTCATGTCTTAGCCCTAAAAAAGTGAAGACAGAATGATTTTCTAGTAATGTGGTTTATTCAAACACCAGGTTACTATAATCAAACCAAATTAATAGAATTAATGAAATAATTAACACTTAGTTAACACTAAGATTATCAAATCAAGGTTTTAAGCTCTATGGTTTGATGAGTGATTTTTTTATTGACTGAATCACTGAGGATTACATTTTCAGCATCTGTAAAGAAAACCCATTGATTCTGGAAACTTTTGGGTTTAGTCTGGTGCACGCAAGAACAGATGAATGAAAGACTCAGGGATAGTTTGATGCCCGTATTGTGCACATCAAGTCCTGTTCTCATTCTTTTAAATGCTGTCATATTAGGTTGTAGTACCCCAGTCACTAAAGGTGGGCAGTTTATCCAGCTTAGTTACAGCTTCTGAAGGGCTCAGGTGAGAGTTTGGCTGAGTATCCTCTATTGAAGTGGAAAAGGATTATAAAAAATAAAATATAGGCCTGAGTACAGGAAAAAAATTGAACTTTTCCTTGATTAGGAGCTGAAGTTGTCCTTGACAGCATTGTAAATCACTGCTGTCTCACTAGCCAATCCTGCACCTGTGCCAGGAAATAGTAATGATGATATTTTCTTACGCCTCCAGCACCCAACAGGAATGCTAATAGCTTGAAATATATAATTTTTTGATGGTTATAATCCCTCTCTCTACTGAATGCAGTGATTTGATGGCACTTGATTTGCTTGAAATTCTCTGTGTTTTCTCTTTTAAAGAAATAGCAAATGAACAAACCAAGCAACTAAAAAAAATTACTTGCCTCTCCATTAAAGTGATCTGTTATTGATGTCTTACCCTACTCTTCCTAGATCTGCCCTCTTGTTCTACATGCTACCAGCCATGATGATACTTGTGTTTCTCACTTTTGTTAGAATGGGAATTATATTGCTTCCCTTTACTCACCATGGAGCAGAAGCTTTCAAAAATGTTAGCTCTAAGAAAAACTAAAAAGTGCAAACATAGTCAAGAAGCAAAAGGAAGATTGACCACCAACGTAGAAATCAGGCTTCCAGAACTATAGACAGAAACCTTGGTGGTGAGCCTCTGCTTCCTAAATCTTTTACTCTTTTATTCCCCCATTAGGCACAAGGTTTTACTTCTTGGTTTAGTGGACTGTATTCACCACTGGCTTATGAATCAGCCGGCTCCTTGTTTGCTCTTTTATGGCATCAAAGCTCTTGTACTTTTGCTTTCTGTGAACTAACTTCTCAGGAGAGGATGTGGGAACCTTCTCCATGTTAAATTAGACCCTCATGAGCAAGATATTGTTCTTGAGAGTGAGAAGTAGGTGTTTAACCTTCCTCCATGGTGTGGGCACTGGATCCCGGATATCTGCCTGCCTTACAAGTACTTCAGCTTATCAGGCAAAGAGTGGAAAGCAGCAGCATTTTAATCTGTCTTGACTGATAAGAATATAATTGTCCTGTTGTTTCCTAGGTCTCCTTTGATCACACTTATGGCTTGGGTAGTTAGGCCCAGTGTTTTGTTTGGGGTAACTGCGTTTGATTTGGGTCTTACAAATCAAGGAGAACAAACGCCATTTAACTTTATATATGAATAAAGCAAATATCTACACCCAAGCAAGATGTCTAGGCTCCATTTGTAGTCAAAGAGGGAAACAGATATTTTTAGGGAGAGACTTGTCATAACTATTTGAGATGTTTCTGATAGAATAAGATAAATGAATCCCTAAACAAGCTCTTGTATTTAGGTACTTGTATTCCTTTTCCACAAAGAGAGTGCTGATAACTCAGGCATAAATGTCTATACTTCTGGTGGTACCACCTTCACCCCAAGGATACTGAGCATTAGTGTCCTCCCTTGGCCACAGAGACAAGATACCTGCAGCTTAGAAGTGGCTAAATCCCATGTGAGTCTTTGTATGAACTGGAGCTCCCAGTGAAGCTGCTCTGCTCCATATTTTACCCATTCCTCAGCCAAAGGCCAGGAGTCTGCCTTGAATTAAAGATGCCTAAAAAGATACCTGTGAATGCTGGGTTTTCTAGATAATTTTGTGTGTGTATGTAAGTGCATTTGTCCCATTTCCATAGGATGCTTAATCCCAAAGAAGTGCTCTGTGTCTAGCCCAAAATTATTTTAGGCTCTGAATGCAACAATGTTTTAGAAGATTGTGTAATAATTTACTGGTGCATCAGAACTGTGTCAGCATTAAATATTATTTGGGATAAAAGAAAAAAATGTAGCACAACTATTTAATTTTGACATAATATCAAATAAAACTTTATGCTTTCATACTTTTATAGCCACAAAGAATTGCCTACTTTTTTTAAGAAATTAAACGCATGAAACAGATGTCCTGTGGGAACAATCTGTTATGGTCTGGCAGCAGATTCTCTTTCACTAGCTTGAGATAGTGTAACTAAAACATGTACATAAAGTTTAACTATATATGTAATTATGGTAAATAGTGCTTTATCAGACTTCTAGTTATTAAATATCCCCTCAAGATTTAACTGTTAAATCTCTTCATGTTTCTCATTGTCCTATTATTATTGTACCACTGTCTTTTATACAACATACTATGAATTACCTCATTTTCACAGGGTTTCTGGTCTTATTATTGCTGTAAAATCTTAATTTAAAATGTTATCACCATATAAGTATGAGCAGGTATTTCTGAATCACAATTTTTAAACAGAAAATCTTGACTTTTCCACTTCCTCGGAAACTGTAAAGTTGTTGTTTATTTTCTAGAAGTCTTTGTTGGCCATTAGAACAATCTCTTTCAAAACTGGACAGAACCAAACATGGGGGAAATAAAATGTTTAACATTCTTGAATGCCAAAAAGCAGATATTGTAAATGTGAAGAGAGAGTAAATTTTAAGTTTCAAAGAGTTGCTCTGTTCTTTACTCAGGGCATGGAAGAGACTTCTTGTTCTGGGACTGTTCATGTGAGGTCACTTTTCCTTCCATACACCATGTAGGGAGGAAGAGAGTGACACTCCCTTTAGGCCAAGGCAGTGACCAGGGATAAAAGAGATCTGTTTGGTTGAAATGGGGGAGAGGGATGAAACCTCTCAGGTTACTATGCACACATAGAATGAGACAGTAAGGAGGTCTAAGGACTTTGTTGGCATGTAGAACTTGCCAGCAGCAGCAGTCCTAGACTGTAAATACTGTGATGGTTTGGAGTATGAGTGACACTACATGGTCTCTTCCTTGTCTATACCAGACTACATGGGACCACTGTTGGCAGGTCCTTCATAAAATTTGGCACCAGAGGTATTGACACCAAAATACCTCTAGAAATTTGGCAGAAGACGTATTACAATCTGGAGTCCCTCAGCACAGCACAAATACAGTGCTGCTTTGTTTGCTGCCTCCACTGGCTCTGTTTTCTCACTCTCATGCATCTTGTCTCACAGAACAGTAAAGCCTGAAACTAAGGAAGGAGATTTAGGTGAGGCTTTTTCTTACATTAAATGGCTACAATCAAAACACATAAAATGCATCCTGTTCTAATTATTTAGCTCTTTCTAATTACTTAGCTCATTTTATCTAGCTTTCCTAAAACATTCCTCAGCCTTTACAGCTGTAGATCCTCAGAAAGAAGCCCTCAGAGCTCAGGCTCTCAAATCTTACCTTCAGACACAAATTCCATTACATTTTCTTTTCATTTTAGATGCCAGTGACCCCTTTTTTTCACTGGGTAATATCAATATCCCAATATCCATTGGTGTTTAGAAGCAAAACACTTCTTTTGTGTCCTTTTCTTTCATTACAAACTTATCTTCTAGGGTATAATTCAGTAAACTTTTTTCTTCATTACATGCATCTCTACTGTAAACTTTGGTAACAAATACAAGTGGTTATAACCATTCTAAATAAACCCAGTGCTCTTTACTCACATCACTGGCCTAACCAACTGTGAGCTATATAAATCCCTAGCTCTGGGTGCTCTGTGTGTTTAGAAACTATTACTCCTTTGTTCCTGTTTAGCCCACTGGCTAACTTCTCCACCAGTCCTGGATGTTTAATTCAGTGGTTTGCAATCTGCGGTGCACAGAACCCTGGGGTTTCTCCACAAACTGTTTCTAAAAGGTCTGTGAAAAGTAATTATAGCAAACAAACCTATCATTACATGTGCTGGCTTTAATTTGCTAACTAAGGGTCCCATACTTTCAATGGTCCTTTTTAGGAGACTATGGTTTTAAAAAACCTTATTGAAGTTGCTTATACATCACATTAGACATTATACAAAACATCTGTTATACATTTTTCTGTTAATCTCATTATCTCTTGGACTTTACTAACTTTATATAAAGACCATACATAACATACTACTATTGAAGGTGGCAGTGTCAAGAATAAGTTGCTTTCCATAGTCATGCCTAACAGGAAAGGCTGCCCACAAAACAATCCCACATTTCTCTGCTGGGACTGCTTTACACTTAAGTACAATTCTGTCTGAACTGCTAATAAATTCTGATTTATAAATAACTCTTGGAAATCTATTTGTTTATATCCCTTATAATTTAAATTCACAGGCATGTGTCTAGTTACTGTCTAGTCTTTTCTTAATAAATCATTTGTAATAAAATAATTATATTTTCATGTACATCTTTAGTTCTAGAAAATTATGCTGTAGACCCTCTAAATGTGCCATAAGACAGTTTTTCCTCTGAAATCTCAAGCAAATAAATTACATGAAGTTTAAGAAAAAATAATTTAACTTTTAAGTATGATTGTTTAAAGTTTCTTAAACTGTCAGCTTTCATTTGGCCAACTATGAGGTGATTTACAGATTTAAATAGCTCCAGAATTTGAAGTCAAGCAACATTTTTGAACATAAGTGTTGATAAAAAAACAGAATGAAAAGGTGTCTGGTGGATCAGAAAAACAAGTAATCTTGCAATAATTTATCAAGTTTTTTTCAAATGCCCCGATCTTCTATTGGGATACATTTAATTCTCATAAGCAATGAAACCTCGCCATCAAAGTCATACCAGTGCAGTTGCAGCTTCACACTATGGAGAGAAAAGCAATGTCCCAACCAGGCTGTGAGTCTGACAATCTCTCTGACCAGCAGCTCATCACACACCCCAGCAGGCTGTCTGCTCTTTGTCCTGGCAGCAAACTTTGTCCCATTCCTTGAAACGAGAGGTATTTTAACATATGAGAATTAGTGCAGGACTCAGATGGTCCTTGGACATTGTCAGCCGTAACCATGGACTTCTCCACTGCAGTTTCCTCAATATACTTTCCAACACAGCAGCAGCAAAACACGGGCCATGTTTGTTGGTGACAGCAGAGACTAGGACAGGCATTCCATCAAGCCTGTGTATAGTTTTCCCTGACAGGAAGAACTTTTCACCCTCTGCATTTTGTCTTCTGCTAGGCTAACTAATTTTTAAAGCTGCCAGCTTTGACACTTGGGCTCTGCTACTTCAAACTATGGAGTTGTGCTAAGTTTGCAATTAAGTCTCTTACACTGCAGGAGAAGTTGTCAATTAATGCTAAGTGGTTTAGTAAGACACTGACATCCCAAAAGTAATAGTATTTTGGCTTGACAGGTTTTGATAGGGCGGTGGCAGCCCTGTTTAGCTTGTCTGTTCCCTAATTCCTGTTGTTCCAGGAAGAATTATGGTAAAAACTGTCTTCCTGGTAGGACTGGGTATACTGTATTGTACTTTCTTTTACTAGCAGAAAATGATTAGGGTCTTAGCTTTTGAAGAGTATATTTTGTCTTTCAGCTATAAATTATTCTACAAATTGAAGTAATTCCGTTGTTTTTCTAATTTCCAGATAACTTTCTCTTGACATTCCTGAAAAGTTACTGTAGTCTTAAGAAATTACTGTAGCACCAAATTGTAGCCTAAATAGGCAAATAGAAAAGCAAGAATGCCGCTGGTTTTCCCACAAGTTTTTACTACTATTTTCCATAGTGGTAGTAGGAAAAAAGAAACAAGATTTTAGAAAATATTTGCTTTCTTTAGCTTCTTTCAATTTAGGAAGGAATTTGTAAGAGTTCCCACTTGCAATTTGCTTGCAAGTAATTCAGTTGTCCATGCAAACACAATTCTGCAAAATTTGTTCACTTTAGCTATATAATCATGTTCTGAAAGCTGTGCTTGCTAAAATTTACAGAAAAACCAAAAAGACCTAAAGATTTTGGATGCAAGTACCTTAAGAATTCTGAATCTTAACTGTATTTTGAAAAATGTGTCTTTCCTCTTGTCTTTTTAGTTATAGCAAACAAATTCCAAAGAGATGTTTACTTTCTTTAATAAACAATTCTATAGTGAAAGCTTCTGCAAAGTAGACATATACCTTATTTGATTTTCTAACCTTGTTTCAATGACAGAAAGAGCAGTTATAATTTCATATAAAATAATATAAGGGGGTAAAACTTGTAGCCACTGCTCTCTTCAGATGGTATAAATGGGCACAGCAAAGGTTTTACTTTAAAATAGAAATGTGCAATAGAATATAACAGCAAATAAGAAATGTTCTTTAAAATAGTAGTTTGTAAATTGACACTTTATACCAAGGATATAAACTTCTGCATCGTTTTTCCAATTAGTTTTACAGTTGTAACCAAAGTGTTGACTGTTAGCAAAAGATAAACCAATAATGTGTTATTTAAGTTCATCTTTCCAACTGGTTGTATGGAACTTATTAAAACTATTACAAATATTGTGTGCCAACATGGTAAAAGCAATAAGTTATTACTACAATGCTTTAATACTAACTTCATATAAACCTAACAAGAAAATCTCTGCAGTCTTTTATCAGAATCATTAGCCAGTTGGCTGAGCTGTTCAAATTGAATTACAGACAACAGAGACTTTTTCCTCTGGGAAAGAGTTACTTTTCTGACTTAACTCTTAGACTCTTCTAATTCTTGAACTAGCTGTTTTGGATGATTTTGTAAATAATGTTCCTGTAAACAAAACATGTAAACTATGTGTCTCAAACAATACCTAACATACTTTATTATATGACTGTTCTTATTACAACATCATCCAGTACATTTTAAGTTCCCAAATATATTGAAACCCCAGCCTAACTTCACAGAAGTCTGAAAACTATTGTTTAAACATACTTATTATCTTGTTTATGACCAGCTTGTATTTTACATATGCATTAATGTACTACAAGATTAATTGTTCTTATTAATGCTTTAACAAAACCACATCTTTCTCATTGTATTGAAAGTAGGTCATCATATGCTCATGTCCATGAATATATCACAGAAACCCTCAAAATTTCAGTCTTCTTAAAAGACTAATTTGTTTCTTTATTTCCATGGACATTGCTGTTTAGGACACTAAATAAACAACATGCATGTAAAAGGATTTAATTATATATAAAATTATTTAGGTTTTAATATAAGTTTCCTGGAACTGAAGAATTGGAATTTTTTTAGAGATTTTCCTTTGCTTTGCAGAGATCACTGACTTTCAGAAAGCACACTTAACCTAAAATATGCAATCTTCAGATTTGAAGCCTGTATTTCCTGTTTCTCTGACACAATAAACATTCACATCTACAGTGAATAAATATTTCTTACTGGAAGAGACTTGAAGAAATGAATGACCACTTCTGTCATCCTCGTAAATACTGTCAAGGAAATGCCCTCAACAAATACCACTAGGAAAAAATAAGTTCCTTCTCAGAAAACATTCAGAGCAGTTCTGTCATTTCTCTGGCAGTTTGGTTCAGACCAGTTTTTGTTAATAGGAAGCAGTAGCTTTCAGGATTGGGTAGGAATGATTTGAAACTAAGACTGCCCTTAGAAAATTATTACAGAGGTGAAATATGACTAGTTGTCTCTCATTTTATGAGGTTTCAAATTCACTACCTTTTCAATGTAGTCTTTGTTGTTCTGAAGTGGCCTTCCTAGCTAAAGGTTTTGGGGAAGAATTAAAAGGACCTATTTTAGTGTGTAGTTTTATAATATAACTAAGCTGATGTTATTGCTGGATTCTACTGAGGGGGAAGATGGCAAGGGGACATGCACTTTTCCTGCTTCATGCAATTTTTTTGCCTTTTTTTTTCTTTTAAGTATTTCCTTGACCCTGCTGATCTGTTTCAGATTGTTGAACTGGAAGAAAATTAACCCTATTGAAAAAGAAAGGGATCAGAGCAGAAGACAGGGAATCAAAGAGGAGGGAAGGGAAGGTGGAAGAGGCATGAGCTTTATTGGTGGCTAACAGAGAAATCTAGTAATTCATATGACTGCTGCTCATGTCCAAAAACCTGAGCAGGCATTTCACTGCCTACCAGCTCCTGTGGTACTGAGAATGAAGGCAGAGCTTCCCACTCTTAGTGAGGCTGTGCCTCGAGTGGCAGCCTGACATCCTACCAACCCATTCCACTTCATCTCATATATTTTCTACTTTGGAAAGTCTTCTGGAATCCCCACAAAACTTAATGTAACTATTGGCAGTGATGAGGAACAGCACAGTGACTTAGTTCCTTGGCCTCAAAACAGCGCACATCTTATTTTGCTTCCACTGCTAAGAAGCCTGGACCTGGTTTTGAACAAAAGCAATTATACTGATTTGGAATGAAAGGGCATATAAAGCTCTTTTGACACAGCAGCACAAAGGGAGAGGGTCAGTCTTTCCAAGATTTGAAAATGTTTCTTTTTTGCTTTCCCTTGCTATTTGTGAAAGAGAGTTGAGAGAACCTCTAATGCTAATGATTGCTGAGGAACTCTTTTTGTTAAGAAGATTTCCATAATGCATACTTCTTCTGAGGTGTCTGTGCCATGATGTGATTCCTTCTGCCAGCTCAAGCGTGTCCTCTATCCATGTTCAGAGGCAGAAATCAATGGCAAAGCATGCTGAGTGAGTATAATGGAGGCATTCTTAGCCCCTGCAGACACTGAGAGCTCGCTCATTGTTGGGCCATTGAAGAAGAGTCCAGTCCAAAAAACCCAACACAATATCTGATAAAGAAACTTTTCTTCCATTAAGTTTGAAAAGCAGCAAGGGATAGATCAGAATATTTACCTGGGGGAAGAACTGACTCTTTGAGATGTTTTCTTGTATAAGGCAGGAGTATACAAACCACTGCTACTGCAAGGCATTGTGCTCTAACCTCCTCTCTGCTTCCTTACCTGATGTCATGAAGGCCAAGCAAACTTTAAGACATGGATAAATAGTCTGCCTTTATTTTCTAATATGTAAGCAGCAATGGAATCTGTAGCACACTATTTTAACCACCACAGAAACTAATATTAATTGCAAATAACACCAAAAGTATGTGAATCAAAGTTTGTTCTATTCTGACTCAGGAACCTAAGGAAATCTGCTCACAATACTAGTCTTTGTTTCCCTTACAGCAAAACATGCTTGCATTAGTCATTTATGGTATTAAGAAACATTGATAATTGCCTTTTATAGTTTTTCAAGCATCATAATTTAGTACACCTATAATTGAAAAGGTGGATTTTGCAATCAAAAAGTAGAATACAGAGTGTTGCTATGCAGAAGTGAAGAATTTCCTCTTTCTTTAGCTTATTAATTTTAAAATAATGCTTTAGGGTTTGTTGTGATAGTTCTTTACAAGGTAGTAAATATATAACTAAACAGACTGTCTAGGCTGAAAACTAATTACCATTAGAAACTGAAGCATTTGGGCTTGTTATTTCTGCAAATCAAACAACTCTGAATACAATCTCCATATTAAATAAAACGTTCAGTGAACCATGAAGCTCTTCACAAATCTGGACCATGTTTTAAGAACCTCTTTTTTTAGTTGTTGTATGCATGTCATTGCATGTCAAGTAGGTGAAATATTAAAATATATTTTTGTTGGAGGGTGGGAATGAAAATGACAAAATTGTATTAAAACACAGTTTTGGAAGTTTTTAGAAGTTACCAAGTAGGAAGAAAATGTGAAAAAGGAGTGTATACCTTGAACATAAAGCTTTTACATGTGTATGCAAATGGTGATGGGAAGACATATCTTGACCATGCTATGCTATTCCCCTGTTCTGTGGACAGATATCCTAAGGATAGTAATCTGTAATAAGGAGTATTTGTTATGTGTGTCTTAGAACTATAGTTAAGTTTAACACATAAACATTTCTAAACCCTTCCCTTATATAGGTAATAATTAATATGGTTCTTAATACTAAATATAGGCTTTCTCAAAAAAAAAAACAAACAAAGCAAACAAACAAAAACAACAAAACAAACAAACTAACAAGCAAAAAAAAAAAAAAAAAACACATAAACCCACAAGCAGCTTTTTATTTTCAGAACTGAGTTTATTTAAAAAGGAGAAAACAGCAAGTATTTAAGGGGATGACCCTTTTGTTCAAGAATTAAAAGAAGAAAGAAGATAAAAAGAGTTCACAGAGAAATAAATTACAAACATCCCATATCAGCAAAGCATGTAAGGGGTGAGGGTAGAAGTACGATTGGGTTTTGGAATCATTCTTCAGACTAATTGCCTGGTATGCTGCCTGTGTTTCTGTCAAAAAACATGAAAGGAAAGTGCTGACTGATTATATATATTGGAATATCAAATTAGGACATACATTCTGAAATATATGGAGAGAATAAACTACACAGATAATAAGGCTGCATTTTTATCAAGGCTTTCTGGTGATGATACAAACCATGTAAGGGAGCTCAAGTATTTTTACACAGTGGCTGTCATCTGATAGCTGAGACAAAATATAACTCTATGTACAAATAAAAAGGGCGGGGGGGAAAAGCAAAATGAGAAAACAGCTTTAGATACCCACAAAGATAGCAGTGGTACAGAATTGCATGAAATGTTGTGATCATAATTCAACCCAGTCTGTTTGACCGTCAAAGGCCCTAATAAATTACATCTGTTGCTTTGTAGCACCTACAGTGGTTAAGAAAGTAAAATAATTTAAATGTATAACCTCTTCTTTTCACACGCTCCAGCCCACATGCCTTTATCCAAGCACAGTGATTTGTTTGTTTGGCTTTGTTAGAGTCTAATTAAGATTGGAATTTGATGAGTGCTCACTGAATAGAATTCATTCTGGATAAAATAAAGTAGCGATACTTATTTGTGAAGAAAAATAATTGGAGGACTGCACAGAAGGATTAGCTCCTTTGACTAAAGCCATACACTAGCCCTCTAGTACAGGGTTTCCAGACTGAATATTGCTTGAGTCTTCAGCTGTTTCAAAATGTTTGGACAGGAAAAAGTAAGTGCTATAATTATGGGAAATGTGTGCTGTATTCATTAGACAAGACAAGAAGTCGAATCATTGTTTAGTGCAAAAACTTGACTCTCTATTAGCTATCGAGTGTTCATAAACACACACACACACCCCATGCACCCTTTTCTTCTTTTTCTGGTTCCCTTTTCCACAAAACAGCTGCAGTCTCTGGGAACTGAAGGCCAGATTTCCCAAAGAGTTGACTTAAAACAACTCTTAAACACAGCTTTTCAGCACCCATTAGCTCTAATCAGAGGTAGAAATCTCCTCCAAAAATATATAGGAAGTCCAAGCTAGCTCTCCAAGGTCAGAGACAGGGCAACCTCATTACTGTGTAAATTAGAGGAGCATAGCATTTTGAAACATCTCACAGAAAGAAAGATTCAAATGAACGCCAGCTTGTGTGATGGGAAGAAAAGAGGATAGAACAAACAAAAAAAAAAAAGCCTTGAGCAGGCAGACTGGAAGATGGCATCAGCAACTGAAGAATGCAAACAATTCCTTGATATGCTTATCTTAAAAATATACTGTCTAGATATAGTGATTGCCACATTATAACACCCAGTTCTCCTCTGTTTTGACTTTCCAATCTCCCTTGTGTTTTGTAATAGATATCATCATTAAGAATGGCTCTGATTAACTTATGAACATTTTTAAAAAATGTATTGTATTGGTGGTTCCTTCAGAAAACACAGGGTTTTTTTCCTTGTAACTCTTCCTAAACTGCCACAAAAAGATCATTTAAAAGATCAAAGTATAGTGGCAGATTAAACTTGTGAAAGCAAAAATATAAAGATGAATCAAATGTATGCATTTACAAATGAAATGGAGATGAATTGAAGAACAGTAAGGGATTCAGCTCTCTAATTGTGTTTCAATATTCATCTTTCATTCTGCTATTTTTAGATAGCAGTTTATTTAAGAAACACTAATATTAGAAATGGACACTATAGCATCCAACAGGTGATAGGTCTGGACATAAGGAGAATGTGTCTTAACTGAGTTTACTGAGTTAATCTTTCTGTTGGCATAGTAATACTTTCTAGTCAATAAGGGTATGATCTGCAAAGACATTTTTAACTGTTGGAATTTGTTTAAATATTTATTTTAGTGAAATCACAATGAAAATATATTTCCTGCTTGAAACAAACCCCTTTTCAGAATGCCAGGACTCACAAGAATGCACGACTGGCTTTTGTGACAGCTGAAATCTGTACAGTAGATGTTTAATAAATGGAGACATTTTATACTAAGTTTTGCAGATTAGTATTTTTCCAGTGGTGACATATGTATCGGAAAAAAATCATTTCAAAATGAGGTCACTGCTTTAAAAATGTAAGAAACATTGTCAAATTTAAAATGCTCTTTTAGAAAAGAATTCAGTAACTGCACATTAAGAGTTCCTTAATGTCTGCGACAAGCAAAACATCTGCTTCAGCAGCGGAAATGGAAAGTTAATACTTCAGATAAGCAAAGGAGGTTTTGAAAAGAAAAAAAGAAAAAAAAAAAACCCACAACCCTGCTATAAACCTTACCCAAAACTCACATGAATTCTTCTTTGATCAAGGTAGTTCAAATGGAACAAATAACTCCCTCTTCCAATTAGTTTCATATCCTCTAGCCCTATTAGCTTTCTCTCCCCACCCTTTTTTTCACTAGATTTCTTAGTTTTATCTTTATATCACCCTGGGAGGGAGAAGACTGAAACCAGTGTGTGCTGTGACCTGGCCCCACACATCCCCACGGCAGGCTTAGAGTATCCCTAAGGGGGTGTGTGCTCAGTTCAAAGCTGCTGTTGCCTGCAGATCCCACCTGACCTTGTGCTCTGCGATCCTGGGCATCTCTCTTGCTGTACTGGCCCCCTAACACCAGCCACAAGTCTCCACAAGGGAAGACATCAGATTAGTTGAATATGTCACAGCCTCTTTGCACTGCTTGCAAGCACATGCTGGGAGGCTTTTCTGCACCATGACTAACATGGGTCCAACCTTTTGCCCCTAACCTTGCCCCAGAGTCTGTTTATGTAAACCAGAGAGTACCCAAACAGCATATCTCAGAGCCACATGAGAAAAACACTATAAATCTACCCACTGCACTCTGTCAGCATGCTTGATAATTTTTCCTGGGTGAATGTCTTTATTTTGCTGCCTTCTGCTTTTGGTTTACTAAGACTGGACTGGGATATAAAGATTTGCAGTTGCTCCTGGGCCAGCTGCATCCAAGTCCAAGAAGAAGGAAACTGCAACACCATCATAAGGTGTTTGTTTAGGATATGTGACACTTGCTGAACCTGCATGAAATACTTTGCCAGCTGACAGCATAGAAAAGTCCCGCTGATCTAGTGGAAGGGAAAGAAACTAAAGACTAGCATGGAACAGTTTTATATGCAGGTATAGTGTAGAAGTCTCTGTCTCCAACAAAAAGGATATAGGACCAGCAATATGATTTTGACAAGAAAAAAAAAACAAGGTAAGAGAAAACAGAGACAGAGGGAAAGTGGAGAACTGGGGGGTGAAAAAGACTTTCTAAGAAAGTCTATAACAGCTCAAAGTTTAGAGAATCAATGTACATACGTGGATGAATTCAAATTTCTTTCTAGAACATTTTTATTCTTCATGCTTGTCTAAATAAAATGTAAAAAGGCACAAATTTCTGCGATTTTTTTCTTCATAATGTAAAAGCAAAGTAAAAATTCTGGTAAAATTTCTCTGGTGCTTAAGCCCAGCAGTAACTAGTTAAGCATTAACTTGCATCAGAGACAGGAGACTATCTAATTTATAGTTGTAAAGGTTATGCAATTCTAGTCACTAAAATACAAAACCAAAGCAATCATAAGGTCTTTGTATTTAAAATTATACAAATATATAACACTATAGTTAAAATGCAAGTGCACATCTCACACACTATGGATCGTAAACTACAATTTCTCTTGTATTGGAAATTCATAACATACTTTCCTTAGCTATTGGGTTTCAAAATGAGGTCATATAATGTGAAATGGATTTTTTTTATACAATCAAGTGCTTAAAAGCTGTATTATATATACTTCCAGATTGTTTGTTTCTTTAGAATCAATTATACTCTAAAAGTCACTCTGTGAGAAAATGCTTAAACTCTTCATACACTATATAGCGTGCTTGTTACGATATAAAAATTATAACAATAAAGGTAAAAAGTCATAGCAGGTTTGAGCTAAACATTGTAAACTTTTCATTTTAACTCCCATATTAATGTGAGGCAGCTATAGAATTTCTTCAGCAAAAACCTATTCATAGTTCTGAGTAGCAATTACTGTTGTTACTGCCATTAATGAATCAACAGAGACATCTGGGACTGGTGGCTGACCTGCTGCCTTGAAAATTCGGAAATGGTGTGGAAATAACACTTGAAAGCCATTTTGAATGGTTTTCTACCATCTCTTCCTTTCTTCAGTGGTAAGATGTAGTCTGAAAGGAAGACACTTAAAAATAGACATCTCTCTGTAGGTAACTATACAGACAAGGGGAGAGAACAGCATTAGTTTGAATGCCAGTGGATAGTGTAATGTTGAATGCTGTGGTTTAGCTCTCCTGGCCTTTCTAAGGCCAGACCCGGTGGGGCCTGGAGCAACCTGGTCTAGTGGAAGGGTCCCTGCCCATAGCAGGGGGATTGAAACCAGATGATTTTTAAGGTCCCTTCCAACACAAACCATTTTATTACTAGGCGCTAGGATGTCATGATTTTCTCATAGATCCTGTGTCATGTACGAGCAAGTATCCTAAACACACTAGTAGGTCATAGATCTGTAAACTGAACAATAATATTATGTACCCGGCAGCTAACCTCCCTTTATAGTCAGCAGAGGTGGAGAGCAGGATTTGGCTGTGGAAAGACAGGTGTAACGGGTTAGTTCAGCTCCAACAGGGTATCCCACTTGCTATCCTTCTGACTCTTTGGAGTGACACATTCAAATGCTTCATGTGCCATGCAGATGTTTTAGATGATATATAGCATTTCACTTACTGATCTCTTCACTTAGGTCTCCTAACCTGGAGACGGGATTTTGCTTTTGGTTTTGATTCTAGAAAATGTGGGCATTGAGCTTGCTGAAATTAGAAATTCAAAACTGACGCATGGAGTAGACACAGAAAAACTTTCTCCCTGAGGTTTCCTGAAGAGGATATTCTCTGTGCTCCCACGGTTCTGTTTGGAACAAGGTAATGGAAACTGGAGACAGAACTGCAGTTTGTCTTGGAGGGCAGATATCACTGAACATCTGTTATACCATAAAAAGAAATGAGAAAAGGTCTCAGTATATAGACAATTTCTGGAATATTTAACAATAGTTTTGGCAAGTATAAGCTCAAGTAATGTCCTAATATGACTACATATTTCTTTAAGGGTGATTAAAGTGACTGTACATCAGAAATGTGATTGGCTGCACTTCCAGAAAAAATGTAAAGCATGCAGAGATATTACTTTCTCGGCAGTCATGTGCTACTCAATTAATTATGCTTATAATTTTAAAATTAGGTAAGCAAAATGAGCAAATTTTGTTTCTGGAGGTCTTCAAAGACCTCTCTCTATTTACATGGAAGTTGGGCTTCATTCCATTGCCTAAGGACAAGTATATAATGACACTTTAGATCTTGTGGAGTATCCTTTTTGGGTAATCTGTGCTCTAGAAGAGTGGGAATATCCCATGATCTCTGTGTCAAATTTCCCAAAGCTGAGTCCATCAGCCAATTTGGTAACATATCATGAAATCATATTTCAAAAAGGGCAGAAAACACTAGACAGAGAAGAGGAAAAAAGGAGTGAGAAACATCAGGGAGAGCACCAAGGCCAGAAGAGGAGATATTCCCACTGCAGCCTGTGGAAGACACAAGAGTGGTCTGTTCAGATGGTTGCTGCTGAAGGAATCATGGCCTATGAGGAGCCCTTGCCAGCACAGGGGAAAGTGTGAGGAGGCAGGACTCTTATGTACTCGTTTTTTGGGAAGTGAAGTTGAGGTTGGGAAAGGGAGTAGGAAAGGTATTATGTTAATGTTTATCTTGTCGTTTCCCACTATTGAAATTTATGGTTACATTTTTTTTAGTTCTAATTGGCAATAAATTAATTTTCCCAAATCAGTCTGTTTTTCCCATTACTGTAATTGTTAATTAGGTCTCTGCCTTTATCTTGATCCATGAGTTTTATCATTCCTGTTCTTATGACTTTTCCCTACCTCCATACCAGTGAACTGTGGGAATAATCAGGCAGCTGGGTGGGTGTTTGCCTGTTAGCCAAGGCTAATTGACTATTTCACTCCAAAACAAAAATATCAGTGTAGTTCTGGGTAGTACTGCAGCAGTAGTGATTCCAAGAGATACCTGAGATTAGTCTATATCTGTTTTGAGGTCTTCTGTCATTCTCCTAAAGAGCTTTTCACTCTCAAATACTGTCACATATTCCATGTTGGGCTTTAGGGCACCCAACACAACTTTAGATAATGCATGAATTGCAGCACAGTTCTAACATTACTTAATGCTTTTTTTAACTGAAATGCATCCCTAAAAGGTAAAAAAATTTGTCTGTGGTGTACAGAAGAAAGTACATGAGGCTCAAAGGAGACCCATTATCAAATGTTGTTTTCTGAGGGTGTGGCCAGTCTTTTTCAGATGGGACTGAAATTAAGCAGACTAGACATAAACCACTGTATTCCAGTAGTTTGGACACCAAGAGCAACTACAGGAAATGCATTTTACAGTAGACACATAGAGTAACTGGAACAAAAGAATAAATATTTCACCAGTGAAGAGAGCAAGGATGATAAGTAAGCAAGAAGAGTAGTAGTATTTATTACAACAGACAGCAAAAAACCCCACTAAGCATTTGAAAACATACAGAGCAGTGTGCCACATACATCAGATTCCAAACCATAATGCTAAGCAAACTTATGTTGAACAGTGTAATGTTTCAGTAAAGAAAGAGTGCGCTGAAGACAAAGATGACTGTGCAGCTGCTTCCAAGATGTTAGTGAAAATACCAGAATACAACTTGTTTCTTTGGGATAAATGACTTCAACATTGTTTTACAGAGCAAGAAACATGGAAAAGACAGTGCAAGGGGAAAACTGAGATGAGGAATCATCAACCGAAATGATGACTTGCTGTCTGACATACAGTTCTCCAAATTTTCACAAGAAAAAAAGAGGCAAATTTTTCAGGCACAGAAAGAAAATTTTGACCACACTGCATTTCCTGAAGACAGGTCATGTGTGGCTATGATGCACCAGCATGCCAGGCAGCAGGGGTCAGTGGTGACCACAACCTGTGCTCTGCCAAACTAAAAATAAAACAAATATACCCTCTGCTTAGGAAGTGACAAAGATCAACAGTGCAAAACTGAAAACAAAAGGGCAGTATAAGGAATTCCAACATGGCCCTAAGGATAGATTGACACTAGTGCATTAACATACAAGGGAAGATCAAATGAAAGAAAAAAGGGAAGGGCACAGACTCAGTGTGATTCAGTTCATTTGTTACAACTGGGTTTTAGTATACTCACAGCAAAGATGGAAATGTGGTGCCTAAATGAGTAAACAATAATTGAAGAGCTAAGGAATTCATGGCATGGTACAATAAACTGTGAAACCATTTAGTATTTTTAACCAAGAAATGTTTAAAATGAGACAACCAAATGAAAAGGAGGAAAATTCTCATTGCTGAAATGGAAGAGAGGGGGGGATTTTTTAAAGGGAATAATTAATAACATCTTCTTATCTCAAACATGGCTTTATATATAATATCTGAAAACCAAAAACTAATTCCACCCCATCAGGATTTCAGCACAAGTTACAAACAAGAAGCTGACAAATAGCAAAGGCAGGATATAAAATCACAACAGAAAAACTAGAAGTATTTGATTCTCTTCCCTGATGAAACTGATAAATGTTCTTAATGAAATCTGTGAAGGCAGAAAGGAAAAGCCTTTCTGAATAATAGAAATAAGGAAACTGAGTAGGATATTGTGAAACAGTGACCTCACTGACTTAACAACTGGAGACAGCTTGTACTGCTCTTCATAGCAAAAATAATTTCCAGTGTGATACAACACATCAGTAAGTATACACAACTTACAGAAGCAGACAAAATCTGTTTGATAAATAGAAGGTTAGGTCAACTACTTTTCCCTTAAACTCTTCCTCCTCAGGATGAGTCAACAGTGCTTCCAAAAAAGGTCAATACTATCCACAAAAAAAATCCCAACCCCCAAAAAAACTAGTAAAAAGAGCTTTAGCCAAAAATCCCAAAAACCAGCTAAACCAAAACAAATTTTCTTTTAATTCTTATGACAAAAGGTTATATCCTGGTAGGCAAAAACATCAGAGAAAGAGAAAACCCCAATGAATTAGGTAATTCTGATTAAATACAATACTGGATTATTCTGACTCTAGAAATATGAGTGGAAGGACCAGAAACATGAAAGCCCCAACCCAGTCAGCAAACACATCTCATCATAAGGAGAAGACTTTTCTTCCTATCAAGAGAGTAACAAAAAATATAGTTCTATTTAATTCTTATGACTTCAAACTCAAACCCTGACAGAAGTATTTAAATTATGTAACACAAATACGTAATTGCATTGCAAAATAAAAGTTCAGTAACTATAGAATTTCTGTTGCTTTTCGATAAATGCATCAAAAAAGGTAGATAAGGACCTGTTCAGATACATTTTTTGTATCTAATAAATCAATATTCCAAGACCACATCTATGTAAGCTGAAATCTAATTACTATTTTCTATTACCAAATATTCACCACTTTGACTTCCATGATATCTGTGTATGCTCAATACCACTACAAAAGGTTGGTGCCTACAACTCAAAATAGAGTGCTAAGAATTCTCTGAAACAATACTCTTGTGTATCTGAAACAGTTCTGGCATTATATTGCTTGAAGGCTCCTCCTATTCAGCATGGAAATTATTAAAGCTACTCACATACTTAAAAACAAGTTTATGGACAAATGTGCCAGGCACCAAAGTTTAGTCACTCTGTGACACTGCAACTGAAGCTGAATGTAAATTTGAGAAAAAAAAAAAAATTTTTTTTTTTGAGGTTCCACAGGGGCCAGCTCATATATATATACATATGAGATCAGCAGATTGCTGTAATATGTACAAGTCTTAAATATCTAAGAAAAACTATATTGATAGAAACCTCAGAGGTAGCTCAAACTGCTCAAAAAAGCTTACACTAAGTAGGCTTCACCACATACAGTTTTGTTCCAATTTTGTCTGGATAAGTCTCAAACTATTGAACTTTTGGGAGGAAGTGGACAACACTGGGGAAAGATTCCAAAGGGAATAATATATATTACTGATATCTGCATAAGGATTAGATTGACAGAACATCCTTCAAAGAGTGAAAACAGAGGCCCAAAAGAGTATTCAGGTTTAAAGATGGTTACAGTTTAAGAAGGCACACTCTACTATGGACGCAAAGTGGATGTAAGGTTTTTAACAAATGCAAAAGGAAAAGAAGTTTAAATCAATATTGAACATCAGACAGGGAATAGTAACCTGGTTTTCATACCTATTTGACCAATTTCTCAGCTGGCAAAAAGTGACATTGCTTGGTTTACTCAGGAGGAGCTTGGATATTTGCAGCAGCTAGGGATTCAAGCCCTGATACACTTTGATATGTTTTGTTTAAATTAGAAAAAGGATCAAGAAACCGGTTTGGCTACTAGTAGGAACTTCAGTAATAAAAAGATGAACATAGAGACAGAGAAATAATTGTACAGTAATTTTTCTGTAACACTTGTTGGCCTACATACTTGTGATCTTCTGTTGCTAGTCAAGAAAGAAGGCATTCCAGTAGTGATGCAATCAGAAGGCATTAGAAGCATGTAGTAAATTAACAAAAGGTTGAAATACTTTTAAATTAATAAATATATCACAGACACATTTATATGGTTAGTTATGGATGTTGCAATAAAAGTCTCTGAGGTTTGACCTGATAGCTCATTTTTTATAATGGGAATGGGTTATGGGATGGGAGCAAGCTATGAGAATCAACTATTGTTTATTTACTCAACTGCAGCAAAAAAAAAAAATTAAAAACCCAACTCCATGTATATGTGAAAAACTGCAATATATTCAGTTCATGTAGACTCTAATATGTTTGTGGGCATCATCATCATGAATAGGAAATAAAGAGTAGATTTAATAATTAAGACCACCTAATCAATGTCCAAGTCATGTGAGTGTACAAAACTTGTGGCAACTTACAGAGAGTATAGAGAAAAAAAACTCTAGAACTGGGTAAAATTCCATTACAAATAGTTTGCAATGATTGACCAGTAAAATCAAACCAATTATCCAAGCCCTGAAAATGCATGCACTCCAGAATAATGTTATGCATCAACAGTCAGTGGGCCTGCTCTCATGCATAGAATTACTCTAGTGTATAAATTTTTCAGGACTGGGGCCAAGGAATATAATGCCAGACAACAGAGCCCAAAGACAGTTGGCAGCCATTCAGGAAAAGTACTGGGGGTAGAGGTATCAAAGCCGTGGGCATTTGAGTAAAATTAATAAAACTATACAAATGAAAGATTCTTTAAAAACCCAGACACTTCAGGCTTTACACAATTTTTTACAGTTTTTTTTTTACATACAACAGGTTTTTTTCATACAACTATTACAGTTTATATCACCTTAAGAAAGAGTCAAAACAATTCCAGGAATAGGTAATAAGATGAATTTGGCTAATGAGAAGAAAGAAAAAAAAAAAAAAAGAAAGGGAGAAAAAAAAAGTAAAGAGGAAGAAGACATAAGAAAATAAGAAATTGCGTGCTTAGACTTACCATAGTTTTTTCCAAGTCAAAGCTGATTATGACTGTTTAAAAACAGAAAAAAAATGGTCATTTAAAAGCATTTAAAATGTTACCTTGATCACAACAAGTAAAATATGGCATAATAAAGAGCAAAAGTGCATACAAAGGAAATGGTGAGTGATGAAAATAAGAAAGGACAATTAAATATTAAAATAAATTGGGTACCTTAAGTGAAAGAAGAACTGGACATATTTACAGTCCACTTGTGATAGAGGCCTGTCTCAGATCACCCAGGACATTCTCCACAGTACCAGGTTAGAGGTTATAGTTTAGGTGTTCCAAATCTCTGCACTGAATGTGCATACCTCTCTTCACTGACTGTATAAGGAGACCAGGCTCCATTCTCTGACACATAAACCATCTAAAGATAGGTTCTGTGAGTACTGTCTGGAAGCAGCTGCCATAGAATAGCTGGCAGCCTCTAGTAGTAAAGAAAAATCTAAAAGAAGAAAACTTATGCAAAAAAAACTCCAAATAACATAGTTCTTGAAAAGCATTGTTTTTCATATCTATTACATATCTTCCAAAAGATACAATACCTTTGCAACTGCAAGTACAGTCTTTAAAAAGGATCAGGAAGGTTCAATAAAATAAATAGAAGGTTCCAGCTTGCATGTGTAGACACAGGCAAGATATCTAGTAAAAGGAAAATATACCCTTGGATATTTGACCTATGTTTAGTTAAAGGGTTGGATAGTGCCAAGAAAGACTTTTAGGAGACCTACCCTGAGGTAACTTTCAGACTTCAGGACAGGTATTCAAATATAACCATGGACTTCCATTAAAGATGCAACAATTAAGCAGAGTAAGGCCGTGTTTACTCCAGGGATTTTAGAGCATAAATGTTCTTTATGTCAGGGAAAAAGAATGTCATTTGACCTGTGAAGGACATTCACATAGAATGACAGCATCTACAAGCATTCCCCATTGAGTTAGGATCCCCACTTTTGTCCTCTAGGTTGCATTAATTTTGGCTGTGAGAGAAGGTAAAGTGAATACCCTGCTAAGTGTCAGATCTGATTCACAGGGTAAGCAACAGGATGTGAAGAGGGCACATCAAAAGCCCACAAAGCTCCATAATCTCAGTCATTCCCTGTACATTTATTTATGTAAATAGACTTGGAGGCATGCCCTGAAGATCAAAAAGTAGCATACTGAAATTACTTCTCTTAAATGAGACTGGGAGGTTCAACGCTATTTGACGGATTGAAGGAAAAGAGTTTACTGATTTAGATAATAGTTAAAACAAAAGACAGCATTAATCTGATGTTTACATGGTTCAAATATGGGATACATCTCTCATACAAGCATTTCCTACACTGGGCAAAGAAAGGAACAAGCTCTCTTTGACCAGAACCTGTGATTAGGAAAGACAATGTCATAGGTTTACATTCTCCCTTTCCTTCAATCCTGCTTCTGAAAGGCAGTCAGGCTTAATGTTTTGAATTAGGAAAATGGACCCTTACTGATGATCTAGACCAGAAAAAAAATCTCAAACACCTTTGCCAATCCACAGCTTTTAAAATTTATTATCCTTTACTTTTCTACAGGTGACCCAAGCTCACCCTTCTTTTTAGAGTCATGTTTAGAAGCAGGCTGTGTATTCAGAGTCTATACTGAAATAGACTGCACATTTACAACACTGATCTTTGCTTTCTAAACTATGGTTTAGTCTAGTACTTTGTAGTAACCAACGTATAATGCACACTAACTACTAGAACTATATTCTGCTTCTTTGACTTTCCAGTAAAGTCATTTGGAGGATAAATCATATTTCTGAGGGGTTTGCCCACTCCATGCTGCAGTTCATTACACAGAAGTGAAGGGTACTAAATGCAATGCAATGGTTGCTCCAGTAATATGGGTATATATAAATTAAAAATAATGTAAAAAGAAAGGAGACAGAGAAAATCAAGATAACAAGAACTGCAGGTCATCCTCATGGATTTTAAAAATGAGGCCTAAAAAAAATTTAATAATGAGCAATGAACTACATCTAGTGTTGAATTCCCTACCTCTCTCTGGGCTGGCATTAGCTGCCATTATAAATTGAGGGAAGAATTCCCAAAATAGTTGCAAATAGCCACTAGAGATTCTGCACACCAGTTAATGTGTGTCTGTGGGCATGCTAACAAAGGCAATTCCTTAGCAAGCAATATGTGAGTCGCCTGGGATGGTTAATGAATCTGCTTTGTGGTAAACTTTTCAGTACATCCTACAGAGACCTTTCAAGCATGTTGCTTTTGGAATTCTATTATTTCTATAAAGTACTTTTGACTGAAATTTGTATTTCCTTTTATTCAGGAGATTCTTGCAGTGCAGTTTTCACTGTGCTACGCTTTTAGCTTTGGGGAAACTTACTGCAAACCTGTGAGTTGTTATGTGCAGTGGAGAGTATTGTTTTCTGCTTTATTTTGAAGTGTGGGGGTTTTGTTATTTTTTTCGCACTGTTCCATTTGTACATAATATTTAATCTGTAGTGCTTCTCAGAGTGCCAGACTGCTAGGAAGTTACTCTCTTCTGTCACATTCTGCAAATATTAAATTCCGGCTCCCCATCATCATTTACAGCCTGTCCCCTACAGAGGGCACCTTTGTCTTATTGGAATTGCTTCTGCAAAAAAGATAATCGCTGGTTATCAGAGAAATAACTGAGCCTTAAAGTGAGCTCAGACTTCTCACAGACACAAGGACCTTGCTTGCCTAGGCTTTTTAATTAACCAAGTTTTTTACTGTTACTCAGCAGCAAAAAATAATGTTTCTTTCTGCATTATTATAGTCTCTCCCAAGAAGCGAGGCAATGAACTGAAGATTGCTAGAATTTACATGAGAGGTCAATGAGTGCTGAGACAAATTAAAGAGCATAAATTTAGGGGCTTTTTCTTTCCATCAGTAATTAAGGGATTTGTCATTAAAAAATGTTCCTGAGATGAGTACTAAAAACATTGTCTGTGGGAAAACAAGCTGTAGAAAGAAAGTCAACCATTTCCCAAATAAATCTTTCCAACAGACCTCCAATTAGTAATTGCTATCTGAAAGCTGCTCAAGTGGAAGAAAATAAGATTTTATTCTTCTTTGTAGGGTTAGATTATCAAAACTGACCCTGAAATTTTTATTTGGGAAAAATAACAATTGACTGCAAGACTGAGTCAAAAAGTAATTTTCTTCCTGATTTTTTTGGTGCGCTATTATTTATGAAGTGTCAAGTATATCATTCTTAGTATCTACTGGTTCTGAATAAAACCAGCAATACTTTTCTTCTCAAGACTGTTTTCCAGTTCAATCTGTAACACCGTCTTCCTTTACAGGCTACTTCACAAATGTGTTAAGACAGATGCAAATACCATTGATTTGCAAATGGCAAAGTGAAAATTCTAAAGAATAATCTTTCCTCTGTCATTTTATATATGTCTGACTATTCAAAACAAGCTACAGCTGTAAAAAGAAGCATAAGACATTGCATTTATGTGACTCCCAAACAGGCCAGTATTGTGTTAGATCATATTAACTGCGGGGAAAACACACGAATAAATGCATTGGTCACTTTGCATAATGCTTTTTTACGGTGTTCTTATCAATAAAAGTTACAAATAGCCTTATAAATTTAACAGGAGGCAACCTGTTGCAAGAAGACTCTAACTTCCCAGGCTGGTTTCTGGGACTGACATTGAGTGTAAAGAATCTAACACAAAACCCAGCAAGGAATGTGCCCTGCCTTCCCTAACATTTTTCTAGAAGCTCTTATAGAAAATGCATTCATGTTTACATTTTCAGCTTCAAATAGCCAGCACAAAAGCATGGGAACACAAAAACCTGAATCTCTAGTCTAGGCTGCTAAATTAATTAAGCAGGACTCGTATTTGTGCGTAATACTTTAATGCCATTGGAAAACTGTTTCAGGGAGCATTTTAGCAAGCTCCTCCTGTGTTATAATTTTACTTCCTTTTTCTTCTCTAATTATAAGCCAAAGCTGGATTCCTAATTAATGAAGGAATTTTTTTTTAAGATTTCATTTCTAGAAGTCAACAGGAATGTTGCCCATGTAAAGATTGCAAGATCAAGAGCTTGTACCTATAGAAATGTCCAATGTGAATACATGTTTTAAGACAGTTACTGTGATACGAAACAGTTCAAGCTACATTTGCACTAGTTTCATAGAACATGATGGTCTACACTGTAAAACTGTTTGAATTGCCCTCAGTACACTTTAAGCATCCTAAACCCCAGTTCCTGGGTGCAGTTTGCAGGAGAGGGAGGCTGCACATCCTAGACCCTTCCCATCTGGAAGGCTACTACTACTATACTGTTTTGAACAGCAGAAATTTACAAAGAGGTATATGTGCTAGTTGGCTTTATTGCATAGGAACATTCCCAGACAAGTTTAATTTGCTAGCATAAACCTAGCTTCCAAAACTGTGTTTACTGCAGCCATTACATATCACAGTATTTAAAAGTATTTGGCTATCAGCACTTACTTGCAAACTGTATGCTGAATTCTAAGTTTATATCAGTAGGAAACAAAACACTCAAGAAAACACTTTCTCAATTATAGATACTTCTATATGCATTATTTTCCTTGTAATTGTTTCAGCTTGATAGGAAAAAATAAAACTTGGAGCTGTTAAGAAAATGTTTGTTTTGAATATGGTTGTAGATAGCACAGATTACAACAGAAAGTAAAAGCCGCAGAAGAACATTTTAGTAGTATCTAAATTAGTTAGGGGTCCCACTTTCAAAAGAGGACAACTTTACCAGCAGAGAACAAAAGGCCTTCATTGTCAGCAAGGGGTACTCCATGGTATTGACAGTGAAGACACGGTACAGCCCCACAGCAAATGTGGTTGAATTCAGCCCTTAAAATCCTTTCTCAATAACATGACACATCTTCTTTGAGAAGTAAGAAAGTCTTCCTCCTGGTAGTAGTGTATTTGTCAACTGGCCTAAATTTTCCAAGGAAGAACCAGTGAAACCTTAATTACTGCAGACCTCATATTTGACTGCTCACGTTGGTTGCTGCCATGTAGGAAACCTGGCTCAAGTTCTCTTGTCCTGTGGGAACATTAGAAGCTGGATGTGTGAAAACTGGTTTCCCACCCTGGAAATGACCTGCCCAACTGGTTATTAGCTGTACCACAGAATGCAAATATGGACGCAGAAGCACACAGCCTCATTTCAGCTTAACCTTCCTTGAAGGTCCACTTGTGCAAATGTAGTGAACCCAAGCCAGGACTGCTTGTGTTTAGGCATGGATTCTCCCTTCAGAAAACCCCCAGCAGCTCTGAGATTTGTGCCTTCATCAGTATGGGCAACAATGAAACCTACACACTTGGTGAATTGTGTCAATGTGAGCTTACTAAGGGATTTTGGCACCTACTAAGTCATGAGACAATTGTATGAGTGTGGAACCTGAGTTTTGTTATGGATCTAAGTTGCCCTTTTCCTCTTCACGTGTGAAAACAGAATAATTCTCAACTGCCTGAGACTGATCATCAGATAGAAGGGTGTAATTAAGCAAAAGCACAACAATTAAAACTCTTTCTAACCGGCTAGATTAAAGCAATTTAGATGGTGGTAGCTCATTTTTCTTGTTTTGAAATTTACATCTTAAGTTTATACTCACATGTTTAGAAGAACAAATTTTAATAAAACCAACTTGCTAGTGTTACTTTTGGCTAAAAATTATTTTGTTGGATAAAATTTAATTGTTGTGATTCACCTCCTTTTAGATGTTTACGATTTTCTTAAATTTTTTTCTTACTGCTTACAGTGAATGTATTCACTGCTTTTCCGTAAAAATTTCCTTTCCTTTCCAAAGTATAAGGATAAAATGTGGTTTTCTTTTTTTTACTCTTTTGTGAGTTTTTTTTACTCTTGTCTTCTTGCTTTCCAATGTTAAGTCTCTGCCTATAGAACTACAGCTGCACCTAAAGCTATGAATGTATTCAGGAACTGCTAACTTTATAACGATCTCTTTTGGATAAATATTTTAAAAATTTACTTTGTATAAAGACTTATATACATAAGCTTAAAACCAAGTATTCATATTAATAAATTTCAGTTGCAGTGAATCACTGAGCACTGAAGAGGAGCAGACAACAGTGAATTCAAACAGTCTTAATAAAAGTCTTTTGCCATTATCCACAATCAATTTGTGTATATGACAAGGAAACTTATTTTGATCCTACAACCCCCTTTAACCTTACCATAAATACACAGGAACTTTTTAAAATGTTTTATATCCATGCCAAGTGTTATCCTGATTTAAAATAAGTGGATTTTTTTTTTTTGGGGGGGGGGAGCGGTGGGGCAAGGGGAACGAGAAAATAGAGAAAATCAGGAATTGCTGCAAATTATTTTTCAACTAGTTAGGTATTTAGTGCCTTCCATATTGATGGGTTGATGTAACAAATTTTTGGCATAGGGAACTATCTCAGTGTATATTTTAGTTCTTACTATTGATGAAGAATGCACAGCACAAATAAGGGAAAGATGTGACTGTCAAATAGAGGTAGAGAAGCGATAACTGTTAATCCTGGACTGTCTTTCATTATTCAGCAGATGATTTTAGACCTCAAGCCCAAGGTGCTTGAGAACATATTTGGAGTTTTCCTTGTCTGCTAAGCAAGGTCTCAGTATCTTAAGACATTTATACAATATGAACCAATGGTTTACTGAAAGCTTTTAAAGACAGAGTTAGAAGAAGACAGGTCTAGTTCACCATCACCTACTTAGTGCTCCAGTGTGCGTGATATAATCCAAAGCTGCCTCTTACAGCTTTGGGAACCCTGCAGAGGAAATTATATTATGCTGGACACCATTTTAAGTGCTTGGATCTGACTGGGAACATTAACCAGTAGTCCAATCCACAACAAACAATAAGTAAATGCAAGAGACATTCACTGCCATTGTGAAAGTTTATTTTGAGTTTATCTACTTGGTATCTTTTATCCAGAGGGGTATTTGTTGCTTTCCTTGCAAAGTTCATCTCCACATGAAGGACATCAGACATTCTCCAAGACAATCTCAGTACTGCCCAGTAACAATCTCTCATGCTTACAAACAAATAAATAAGTCCCCCAAAACACCTGAGAAAAGAACAGGGCCTAATGGAAATACATCACAAATCTGTAGTTTTCAAGTGTCAGGGTGGGGTATCCAAAGCTCAGAAATGTGTCTGGTATAGTTCATGTTTCCCATCAAGGCTTTATAGCCAGGCAGCCCTTCCAATTCCCCTCACTATGAGTGTGAAGATGTATGGAACACTCGCCCCATTCACACACCTCCTCAGACAGACGGCGAGCAGCCGGGGGAACGACAACTTTTCCATCTCTGCTTTTTCTCAGCTTAGACAATGAAGAAACAAACCCTCACTTTGTCACAGATGGGCTTAAACCTTCTTTTGTCCACATCGCGCAGTTCCGCGCACATTCCCTTGCCCTGGAGGAGGTTTCCCCGCGGAGGGGCGCGGAGGCAGCGCTGCCCCCCGCTCACGGGCACTAGCGGGCGCTGCGCTGCCTGCTCCGCTCCTCGGAGCAGCGATGTTCCGCACCGCGATGTCCCGCACCGCGGTGTTCCACACTGCATCCAGCCGGCCTGGGGCAGCCGGGCGGGACAACTATTGCTTCCATATAAAGGACTACGTCTGTGTGCGGACTGTACAGACAGTTGTCATTTATGTCATTTTACTTTATTGAAACTGAACTGGGAGAGGTCACTGGTAAGCAAGCACGAGCAATACAGGCAATTACAGCCTATCTTTTTTTTTTTTTTTTTTTTTTTTTTAGTGTGTGTGTTAAGCATTACCCCGCAGAGCAGCCTCCCTACATCACAGCTCAGGGCTCAGAAATAAGGTGTCTCTTGCTTTACTTTTCTGTTTTTACTACACAAAACACCCTTGACGTCCCAAAGAAGGACAGCTGAAAGCTGTCACAGAGCTGTGCACGCTACGTTAAATATGGATTTATTTTTGTGTGGCTGGCAACATAACTTTTTTGGGTTTTTTTGTCTAAGCTGGCATGGGGGAGAATTTAAAAAAAAAAAAAAGTCCTCCATTGACACATTTATCTCTTGTTATTTCAAAAAGAAGTGATCTCTTTGGTACTATTGCAAGAGACATGAAAAAAAAAAAAAAAAAACCCCAAAAAAAAAAACCCAAAAAAAAACCCAAAAAAAAAAAAAAAAAAAAAAAAACCCAAAAAAAACCAAAACAAAACAAAAAACCCAAAAAACTCTAAAACAACCTGGGCACGTTACAGGAGTCTTCTTAGCAACTTTCAGACTTTGCTCCTCTGTTTTGCTACATAAATACAGTAGACAGAAATGGGTAAATACAGTAGACAGAAACTACTGTAGTATCTGGGAGATAACGCTCCCAATGCCAATGAAGAGATCAGTTGCTTGCCTGCTCTCGTTTACGACAGTGGAAGAAGCACTGGTTTTCCCTAAAGCAGATTTTTTTCCCGGTAGCCTGATGCATGGAAAGCCAGTGCATTGTCCCCTGACAGCTGATGCTTATCGGGCCGGTGGGGGTATTGTGTTTCAGCTCGTGGCACTGAAAAACCTTGTAACTTTCTTTTGAAGTTAAATGGCTTCGTTTTGTTTCCGTGTGTGAATAACTCTCCGAAGAACTACAGTGACCCAAAAGTCGAACTACAGTGACCCAAAAGTCCACCCGTTTACAACGCCCGTCCAAGAGACCTGTTCCTGTCTCTCGGGCGGAGCTTTGCCCAAGAAGGTCCCCTCGGAGGAGCAGGCGGGCGAGCAGGAGGAAAAGGGGAGGGAGGGGGAGGCTCCTCAATCAGCCCAAGCTGCATCGTAATTAAATTGTATTTTATCCTACCGAGGCATGCAAAAATATCGAGCAAAACACAAGTTTAAGTAATTTGTTTGTACTCTTACCTGTAGGAGTTGGAAATTAACAGCCCCGCTAGTTTACTGTTAAGCCTGGAGAGCGAGAGATTGCTTTGCAAACATTACAGTTATTATGTCTGCAGTTGGTACTCTTTGTATAAATTATTGATCAGCCATCTTATTTTTCTTTCTGCTTAATGGATATTATAGCATAGCCGTTTACACGCTATAGTTAAGGTTGTGTCAGCACTTCCATTTATAACATCCCCCTTCACCCGGAGTTTATAACTCTATAAAATTCCGCTCTGTACTGAAACTTTTCAAGGAAGGGCTCGGACTTTTAAAAATCCTTCCTCACCCGCACCCCAAAAAACCAATAATGTTTGTCTGCTTTTTTGAAATATGGGTATAATAAAGGCAACACCCTTCCCCCCAAATGTTTTCCATTCACTCAAGTGACATGAGGAAGAAGAGGCTGCGTCTCGCAGGCTGTCAGTTCCTATATAAAAAGAAGGCAGCAATGTGCATTTTTTGTCGTTGTTATTAATATGGTTACGGGAAGCAATTAGCGCCGGAGCGGCAGCCGAGCCGCCACCCTCCGCCCGGCCGGGCGCGGGGGCCCGATCGCCGCCGCCTCCCCTCCCATCGCCCCGCGGGCGGGCGGCGGCACCGGGGGATGCACGGAGGGAGGAGGATTCAGCCGCTCCCCCCAGCTCCCGGGCACGGAGCAGGACGAGCGGTCCCTCTGCACCGGCAGAGACCGCGTTGGAGAGCCTGGAGCACTGAACCCGGGGCCGGCTCCCCGGTGCCAGTGCTCCGATTAGCCTGGGTTGGGAGCGAGGGATAGAGCGGCTGAGCGAACTAATTCTGCAAAGGGGGGAAGGCACGGCAAAGGGCAGCTCAGATTAGATCACCGCTTTAACATAATTTAATGGCAAGGGCTTTGTACTTCATAATTATTGCTCCGAGCGACTCTTCCTACCTGTTGGTAGGTGAATTAGCACGTTGGACTGAGCGCCTCTAATGACAGCCCAAGCCTAACTCAAACATCACAGAGGGCACCCCGACTATCCCAGCCCTCTTTTTAAGTCACGCAGGGAAGTTGGTTATCATTTCCTCCCCGCGCCGCAGCTCTCCTGCTCGGCTGTCAGTTGTCAGGTGAATGTCAGCAGGCAGTGCCCAGCCACTGCTCCATCCATCCATCCATCCATCCATCCATCCATCCATCCATCCACCCCGAGCCAGCCCACGACCCGATCCGTTTCACCATGTGGCTGTGGTAGCAACAACGTGACCGAGAGGCTCAGATCGACAGAAGGGCTGTTTTAGTTACTGACTTCGAAACGTCTTTTCTGAAGTCAGAATAGCGATTTAAGGGGAGAAAAAAATTCGTAAATAAGCAAGTAGCTTAATTGGCGTTTGGTTTTTGCAATTTCCATACATGCGCTTGTGCGTGGGCGTGTGCGTGGGGTGTGCGTGTGTTCGTGTGTGGGATGCCGGCGAGGAGGGAGGGAAGGGATGAGAGGGCTCCCGAGCCGTCGATTATCGCACCGCTCAGTACAGCGCGCCCTCGGTCGGATCCCCAGTTAGCCTCCCCGGGGGAAACACCCATTGCTCGTGGAGATGAAGGGGAAGAACTGAGGCATATTCACTGGGGCTAAATCCTGCCCCTCTACTCAGGCGGGGAATACCCTCGGAGCCAGCGAGCTGACTGGCGGAGTAAAGCCGGCAAAAGCCGCTCCAGCGCTGAAGTGCCGGGTTGGGGCTAGGCAGGGCGTGTGCGAGCTGCCAAGCCCGCAGCAATTCCCCATCCAGCTCTGTGCATGGGATGGCCAGCCTCTGCTGTCAGCTCTCCGGCTGAGAGGGTCACATTAAACACCAGCACAAGCAGGAGCAAGTGGTCCCAGAATCTCGTTTCTAAGGACATTAAAAGTTATTTTTAATGGCTCCAGAAGTTTCTTCACTTCCATTCTTCCACCACTTTTTTTTTTTTTTTCTTTTGCTAGGCAGGCACCATATGCAAATGCAATTTGTAGTAAACAGAATGTGAAAGCAATCTTGCCATGTATTTTGGATTTTTTATGATATATGGTGGACTGCTCAGAAATGCATGCTATTGTTAAAGCTGTTTGTGCCCAGTGTACTAATGTACTGTTTGATTGAGTGAATTAGCAGTCATAACAATCTGGCAGTCTGGCCATAGAAGTGTGCTCAAATTGATTTGTGTTATGGCTGGACTGGAAAATCTAGTGTTAGTTGTTTTTTTGCCCTGGGGCATTGTTTGTACCAAACTCCACTTTTCATTTAATTTTCCAATAGATTTTTGAAAGACCAAAAGGTTTGTGATCAACGTTTGCTGCACTTTATTATTATTCAGCTATTAAAAATATCCTATGAGTAATTTCAGGTTCCCCAAAACCTTGCTTTCAATTAGAGTAAACATAATTAGCGTGACGTCGTGCTTGGAATGGCAAATCTCCCTTTGTATCTATTAAGCATGTTATCTACTTGTCCTGTCGCTGAAAGGAATCCAGTTTGTATTTGTATTGGACAAGGTTTTGTGCTACTTTGACTATAACACAACAATTAGAAAAACAGCGCTGCAGTATCCAGTTTCTTACTACTGATACAACACTTCACATCAATCGCAATTGTATTCATGGTGTTTGTCAATGTTTAGTAAATGTCCTGGTGGAAGAGAAGCAAAAAAGGATCCCTTTTCACACACTTACATTTCTATGAGTCTATTTTCCTGAGCGATGCAGGGGGGATTCTGTATGAGGTCCCTCCCTCTTTCTCAGTCTTCCCTCTAAATAGCAGATAGCTCTTCAAAGGGGGATTGCTGCTCGAGACCTGAGATTAAAGCAAAGCAGAACTTACCTTCTCTTTGCCAGCACTTGCTCATTTCTTAGAATCTCTGCTCGGCAGCTGTTTGCAAGAATTATAATGCAGCATGATTAAACCTAAAACATTACTCTATTGATCACTCTATTGAAAGCTTTGTCAAATAATCTAGTTTCTCCTCTTCAGAGGCAATGAACAAAATAGGTCACTATACAAGGGTAAGACAAGACACAAGACAGAAAGGTATTTCTCAGGAAAATAAACTCCAAAGAAATGCAGGGGGAAAAAAATTGTAGATTAACTTAACATGATAATACTCATTCTTACCAGGTGCCTATCTTCTGTTCCATCCCCTCTCCCGGTCCATTCCTTCACACATGTTCAGAAGACAAACACTTTTCTGGGTTGTTTTACTGAATAAATTTAAATATTTAATTATCAATAATAACTGAAGATGGGGGAGGGAGCTGGTGTACTATCCTAGCTCCTGTCAGTCAAGTGTTCGAATTCCTTAAAATGCAACAGCTACAATGCATTTTGTAATTGCATTTTACCCTTTACAGCTGCCCTCAAAATTGTAATTTAATAAAATAGCGAACTCCATATCAGTCTTTTTTTAAAGCAATAAATTGCAATCACTGTCAATACATCCTACTATTTTAACATACATTTTAATATACCAAAATGGTAAAAAGAAAAAAGAAAAGAGAGAGAGAGAGAGAGAGAGAGAGAGAGAGAATACCTGCCCTGAACAGCTACATGAGCAGAACAGAAACCCTGCTTCAAACAATATTCCAGGAAAGAAATTAAAGACTTCTTAATTAGTGCAGCAATTAAGCTTTCTTGGTCGCATTTTAATCAGCCCAGGCCCTATCAAAGGACAAACAGAACGATTTGCAGGTCTTTGAATTTTAAACAGTCTTATTGATTTCAGCACCATAAGTCTTCACTTGACACAGGGAGAATTTTCAAATATCAGTTACAGTAATTTGAGTTTTGCTGATATCAACTCAGAGAGAGAAAAAGAAAACACCCAACAATATCATTACACGAAAGTGTCAGCAAGTAAGAGAAATGCGATCTAGAGAAGTTTACAGAGAATGACCTCAGGATTTATTGGTTTATGTGAGTCTGTCAGTATAGGTGCGAGTTAAATTAAATTGAGACACTCCCCATAATAATTAGAAACACTTACCGTGCCAGAAGCTTTGAGGAATCTCGAACCTTTTCAAAAATCTCTTTCTAGGTTTCTAATCCCAGTGTTGATTGATATCATCAAGGTTAACCCAAACCCCTGGTAGTAAACCTTTTTAAACTACATTTTCCTTTGGACCCTGAGAATTATGTATCTGTGGGAAGACACAGCAAACAGAAAAACAGAAGAGCTGGTGTAGGAATCATGTTGTAGGAAAAGTAGAGAACAAATGAAGCGGCAGCTTTCCTAATTTAGAGTTCACCAAGATCTCCAAGTGGCAATATCACACGTGTCTGGCTCTGTCCTGATCTTCTTATGGAGCTGTTCTGTTTTCACAAGGTGTGAGAGAAGGTGACATGCAAAAAGAACAGGTGACGGAAAGAAAATACGGACAGAGTTGGCTTTCTACAAGTGAAAGAAAGGAAGAGGCAGTGTATTTAGGTTTTGAAATTACAAGTTTTATGCAACACTAGATCCCACCACTGGAACTCGACTTGTATAAGCTCCTCCAGATAAACATTCTCAAAAAAAACTCACCTAAAATTAGCTTAGATAAGTGTTCTGCACAATTATGGGTACACAAAACTTTAAAGTAAAATATTACTCTGTGTTTTCATGGTTTTATTTGCAATTTTAAAGATTTTAGTGCAGGATAGCTTAAATTTCACTAGCAAAAGTTGTCTTAAGTGGCACTAGAACAAATTCCCGTAAATTAAACTTAAAGTACAATAAGCAAGCAGACCATATGAGAATAGTTTATGTCTGATGCTGTGGAAATTCCCCTGCACCAAATTAATACAGTTGAGATTATCCACTCTACAGATGTGTCATCCCGTGAGTCATGTCTCATGTAATAGTATCACAGGAAAAAAAAAAAAAAAAAAGGCTATGGGCACATACATGCATCGCAATTAAGTACACACAGGGTGGATTTTGAAACAGGAAGAACTACGCACGCACCGACCCCTGATTTTGTAGACCCCCCCATCTGTACCAGTGGCCATTTCTTTACCCCTTTCAAAGTGCGAAGTGCCCTCAAGACACGCAGAACGCAGCCCCGGGCTTTCCCGGCGGAGCCCGACGCGCCAGCGGCCAGACGCGCTCCAGCCGCATCCCGGCGCGGGGCCGGCAGGTACCGCGCCCGCCGCCGCCCCACTGCGCATGCGCGGGCAAGCGCGCCGGCTGACTTTGCGCGCTCTCGGGCGCGGAGGGGCCGGGCCGGGGCTGCGCGGCCGCTGCGCGCCGCCGGCACCTGTTGCGCGGCGGGACCTGCGCGGGCCGCCCGCCTGCCCCTCTCCCAAGTTACTTCTGTGCCGCCGCAGCCCGCTCGGCGCGGCGTCTCAGCGGCCTGAGCCTTAGTGCCTCGTTCCTTGCGATCCGCGGCCGCCGCAGGGAAGGCTTCCGCGGATGCTGCCGCGTGCGGCTGCCCGTGCGCGCCCCGCGCAGCCGCCGCCGCCTGCCGCGCAACAAAGGGGACCCTCGGCAGCAACTCCCACCCCGCCGGGAGGAGCGTCTGTGGTCCCGGGAGAGCCACAGCAGCAGCAAGAGCAACAGCCCCGTCCGGAGGTTTCTGCTTTTGTCTGCCCCGGCAAGGTGTGCGGTGCCCAGCGCCCGCCCCGCGCCCCGGCTCCCCCGCTCCCGCCCGGCTTTGGGGGATCGCTGGAGACTCTCGTGTTTCTCCACAAACTGTGTTGACAAGCGACTGTTGAAAAGGGCTGGGAAAATTACATCTCATCTCTGGTGGGGTGAAATATGAAACATGTAATCTAACGGTTCCTGAAGGAGGGGGGAGAGGGACTTCTCTCCCTCTCTCGCTGATTTCCTGCTCCGGGTTCCTGGTTGGATAATTTGGGTTAATACTAGTGAGTGAGCCTTTTGCTGCTTCAAAGGGTATTTCAAGTTGCCGGAGCTCCTCCCCTCCGCACCGTGTGACAACAACAACTCGTCCAGCGAGCGAGCGGCGGCGGCGGCGGCAGCAGCAGCCAGCACTTCCCCGCTCATTTTCTCTCTGTCATTCCCCTCTCAATCTTTGATCAATGTACTTGCCAGAGAGAACCGAAGTCCTTCAAACCTCCTCCTTTTCACCTTCGTCTTTAACGTGGTGCTAGAGCAAGGACCACAAAAAGAAACTGCCCTCCCCCTCCCCTCGGCCCCAGCCCCGCCGCCCGGAGCGGACTTCTCCTCCTCCTCCTCCTCCTCCGTCCCCACTTGCGGGACACTTTGTGCGTTCTCTCTCTCACTCTGCCCCCTGCTCTCTCGCTCGCCGCAGCACCTGATCTGGGGTTATCCCCCCCTTCTTCTCCCCCCTCCTCCCTTCTCTCCTTTCCTTTTTTTTTTTTTAATATTTTTTTTTTAATTTTTCCCCTTTCCCCTGCGTGTGTGTGTGGGAACTTTCCCCCCTCCCCCTGCCCCCTCCGCCGTATATGTGACCATGGCCGTACCGGCTGCTTTGATCCCTCCGACCCAGCTGGTCCCCCCTCAGCCTCCGGTCTCAACTTCTGCCGCCTGCACCACCACCACCACCACCTCGTCGTCGGCCACCTCGTCGTCGGCCACCTCCTCTCCGTCTCCGTCCATCGCTCCCCCGCCGGCCGCTTCGGGGACAAACCTATTCCGGCCGGAGCCCATCGCAGCGGCGGCGGCGGCAGCGGCGGCCACAGTCACCTCCACCACCAGCGGCGGCGGCGGTAACGGCAGCGGCGGCGGCAGCGGCGGCGGCAGCCCCAGCCTGGGCACCGGCGGCGGCGGCAGCAGCAGCAGCGGCGGCGGCACCTCCACTCCCAATGCCAGCGCGGCCAGCGCGGCCGGCAGCCTGCCCGGCAAGCCCGTGTACTCGACCCCGTCCCCGGTGGAGAACACCCCCCAGAATAACGAGTGCAAGATGGTGGATCTGAGGGGGGCCAAAGTGGCCTCCTTCACCGTGGAAGGCTGCGAACTCATCTGCCTGCCCCAGGCTTTCGACCTCTTCCTGAAGCACTTGGTGGGGGGCTTGCACACGGTCTACACCAAGCTGAAGCGGCTCGAGATCACGCCCGTGGTCTGCAACGTGGAGCAGGTCCGCATCCTGAGGGGGCTGGGGGCCATCCAGCCCGGGGTCAACCGCTGCAAACTCATCTCCAGGAAGGATTTCGAGACCCTGTACAATGACTGCACCAACGCCAGGTAAGCGCCGCAAGGCACACGCGCGCCCCGCCGGCCCCCCCGCCGCCGCCGCCGCCCCCGTCCCACCCCCGCGCGGTGCGGTCCGGGCGAGCGCTGCGCCGCTTCCCGCTGCCCCCTCCCGCGCTGCCCCGGCACCCAGCCGGCCTTCTCCGCAGCCAGCGGCGCTGCTTCTTGGTGGGACGGAGGGACAGAGGGGGGAAGGGGAAGCCGTGTTCGTGCCCCCCTCCCGCTGCGCCTTGCAAGTGTCGCCCTGTCATTGTCCCCTTCCCTGCCCCCCGGGCCGAGGCGTGCCGGGGGTAGGGGTGGCCGCGGGCAGCGCAGCGCGGGAGCGGAGGGCCGGCGGGGGTGGGAATGAGCCAGAAAGTGCTTCCTGACCGACCCTCCAGCTGAAGTTTATCCTTGGATGTATCTTTAAAGCGGGCAACCCTGGGAAAAAGCCGCCCGAAGGGCGCACGGGAGTGGGCGGGGAGCGGTCCTGATGGGGGGACGGCGACATAGACACTGGGGTGTCGCGTTAGCTGGGATGGGGCGCGGAGCTGCCCGGGCGCCGGGCCCGTTCGGGGCGATGGAGGCCGCTTGGCCATCAGCTGCTGTCACACATCCGAGGGGGCACGTGCACTTTTTGTGTAGGGCTGTAAGGCAGTTGCCACATGGCGAACGGGGGAGGTGAAGGCAGGGCGGGAAGACGGCGAGGAGGAGGAGGAGGAGGAGGTGGAGGCAGCTTTTCTTTGGGATAGTGGGGAGAGGTGCCAGGCGGCCGGGCTGGGCTGCTTCCTCGGGGGGGTGGGGGTGTCGGTCCCCGAGGAGCAGGTGCGAGCAGCTCCAGGCCCTCAGCAGCCGAGGAGGAGACGGGGGGCAGCGGGAGCGCGGCAGGGATTTGGCAAGGCTGGATCCTGCTGCCGCGCAGAGTAACGCGGGCGCGGTGGCGGGGACGGCGCCGAGGGCGGGGAGCAGCGCTGCGGCTGCGGACGGTGCGGGGCTGTCCCGCATCCCGAGGGCCGAAGAGAGCGCGGCGGGGAGGCGAGCCCCAAACTTGCCACAGCCGGGGAGGAGTGTCGGGGGGATAGAAGGAGCTGGCAAAAGAGGAAATTCCTGATGCAATAGCAGCCGCCTTTGCAATGGAGAGCGAAAGCGTGGGGCTGTTATCTCTCAATCTGTAGGTTACAGGGCTGAATCTGCTCGATAAGGAGAAGGGATCGCATAACTGCCGTGACCCTGAGATCAGAGCGGTCGGAAGCTCCTTCAGTTCCCGGGGGCTCTCCCGCTGCCTCAGGCAGGGGCGGGGGGCTCGGGCTGTGCCGCGCTGGAGGGGCGGCGGGAACTTCCCACGGAGGAGGTCGTGGACAAAGTCCCGATGCTACTTTCAGTATACCCAAACAAACAGACCGGACTCGTTTCACTTTCCTATTGTCAGATTTCAAGGTGCAGCAACAACCAACACGTGGGGAATTAACCCCACGCGATGCCGTGCTCCTGCCCGTCCCGTCCCCAATGGCGGGGCGTGTGACATCCCCTCCTCCTTCCCTTCATCCCCCCCCCGATTCAGCAGAGGGTGCCTGGCAGTCATTAGCATAGAGCCAGGCGAAGCAAAGCACTTACTCTGCGGTAGCAGTTGCTGGATGGATTGTTGAAGTTCCTGAATATTCAGGGCAGCAGGACAAAACAGCCTGGAATAACTTCCAAGCGCTGACATAACTGTAGCTGCTCGGGTAACTCTGCTGTTGTTTCATGTGGAATCAACATGAATATTAATAGCTGCTCTTAGACAATTGTTGGGTTGAGGTTTTTGTATGTATGTGTGTGTGTGTGTGTGCACCCGTGTGGTGTGTAACTTGCAACAACTCTGTAAGAGTTCCAAGATTTGGTCCTTAAAATAAACTCCTGGAAGTTTTACTTTGCCACAGTCATAACCGTGTGAATTTTAATTTGAACATTAAGAAATACAGAAACTTTATTTTTTTTGTCGGGGGTGGTTGGGGGCTTATGGAGACACCAATTCCTGGACTTGGCAGGGTTATGAAAGGGTTTGGCAGCCTGGTTGTAGCATGGCTTGATTATGTCAACAGCACAGAATCGGCTGTGTTTCAGCTGTTCCTGAGGTCTGCTGTGTTATCATCCAGTGTAGTAGAAATTACAGTAGTGGGTTCAGAAGTGAGTAGGATTTGACCCTTAAAAAGCGTAATTGTAGTAGACTTACTTATACATCCATTAAGCAAATAAATTAATGGAAAGGATATACAATAGGTATGCAAAATGTATTATTACAGTATAGACGAATAAAGCAAAGTGGGTCAGTGAGTTTTGGTCAAAATGGGAAGATAAATTTGTATTTGCTTTCTGGATGTCCCCTCTAATACATTTAATTCTTCATTCTTTACAAATTATTTTTAATTAATTCTGACATTACAGTAATTATGCAGACTATTTTGGTCTACTCAGTTTAGTGATTTAAGCGACCTTTCCTGACTCCCAGTTACTGCGTACTTTAGCTGGGTGATGTCTTTTTGTATCCTGGGTGGACACTTTACTGTTGAGATGGAAACTGGAAGAGCAAACTCCATCCTAGCGGCTAAATTGTTGTACTCATCAGATTCAAAAATTTTGAACCAGCATCTTATCACTGTTATATTTGTCTCACAATCAGCTGATGCACTTGAGTACGCTAATCCCTTTTTGGAAAGCTTCATCAAGGTTAATATGTTATTTAATCAAAAAAGGCATCCAAATAAAGCCATTACTTTGTTGTTCTTTAAATGGATTGAATCGTTAGTTGCCAGTTGCTGTGGAAATAATTTGTAATAACTTATTTCGAGACGGAAAAGTTTTAGATGTGTTTCACCAAAATGATACATTTTAACTGTGATATTGCTATTTAAAAAATCAATAAAACAAAAATCAATAAAACACCAAGGGATTTTCTACTGAATGCTTAATGTGGAGGTCTGTAAAGTGAATTGGTTTCTGTGTTTATTTGTGATACTACTAATAATAACATGATACTAAAGGACCTTTTTCTAAATTAGGCTTGTGTATCAGTTCACTGGAAAAATAAGCTTCCGTTATGGAAGATGACTTTTCTTTTCTGGTCATACTGACCTTTGCTTTTATTTTCCTCATAAAAAGCATTGGCTGCCAAACAGAAATCCAGGAAATAGCAAACTGTGCATTTAGCTTACATTCCGATTAAACGGTTTGACATTAATGGGATGCTAGAAAGCCATATGCCAAACAAATAGGGGAAGGATAAAGGCAAAACATGGAAAATATTTAGAGCTACTAGATGCCAATCGAGTCAGGTTTCCTGAATGTGTGGGTGAAAGAGAGTAGCAAACTGTGCACTGGATGTCACCTGCCTAGGATTAATGACCTGGAAGCTATTGATCTCAGATTGTTTCTGGTCTCTTGTGTTTTGAGCACTTGTTGTGGAATTTTGCCGTGCTGGGTCCCTTACTAGAGTTTTCCCATAGATTCAGGCTGGCTTTGGATCGTGCCCACCCGAGTAAAGGCTAAAAGCATGCGCTTTCTTCTGACCTCCCTTCTGTGACCAGGACATGTTAATCTTTTCTGACATTTGAAGATGATTTTGAATGAATTCATTGACATTCATACTTAAAGTGGGGAATTATTTGCAGCCTTTGGAAGCTATTTACAATTTTTGGAAAACAACCTAATTGATTTTTAAATGTAAAGGGGAAAGATGCTGAGCATGAAACAATTCTCTTCAATGCCCATCTTACACGGCAGTTATTCAGTCCCTCTTTTCTAGCTTCTGCTTCTCTCAAATTATGTGGACATAGCATGTCCTTGTTTACTGAATACTGCACACTTGCATAGCTTTTTTTTTTTTTTTTCCCCTGTTTGTATTAATTAAAGGAGTCTCTCACCCAGATAGGTTAGTACAGATCATAGATACTTTAAATGAACAGGTCAGCAAGTGCAGCTGGAAGGAATGTCAAATATATAGTACCTGTGGTTTATATTGATGACCTTCCTTCTTGCCACAGATTATTAAAATACAATCAGCAGAAATGTGGAAGGCTTTACAAGCAAAGATGACTTCTGGAAGGCCAGAAGATAAATTGTAGTAACTATGAAGAAGGAGTAAAAGGTTTGGAAGTGGTTTCCTTAGACTTAAACAAAATAAAAGACTCCAGTTGCTCATAATAGCAGTACTTTAATATCTATCTTACGTTATGTATTTAATGGTAAATATTGTAGTTTAAAAGCTGGGATCCTTGGCCTGTACTTACTGCAGCAGGGCAGAACTGTTTATCCCTTTAATCTGATACTTCAGTCGCTGGCAGTAGCAGGGTATGTGATACTTTGGAAGGGAACACTTCACTGGGAACGCTGGCTGCCTGTCGAGAAGCGCTGCCGACGCTGTTCCCGTGCAGGGAGGTGAGGGCCTGCTAGTGATGGGCAGGGGGGCATTTTTTTTCCCTGATTCATTTACATAATTTTCTTCAAGAATTCAATTTGATTACCTCCTCCTTTATCATATAGCTATGAATATTGGTAAAGTTTTGTGTAGTTTTTTTTTTTTTAATTAAGAAATCTTTTCTTGGCAGATGTAGTTTACGTAAAAAAGCATAGTTTTATTGTCAGGTCAGTATCAACTTTACTTACAAGAAAGGGATATATGGATAGCTTTGTTATTTCCTCAGACCCCTGCCATCTCTGCTCAAAGGCTCGGTTCAGTCTCAGGCTTCCAGGCTCTTTCTGGAGCCACAGGCCCCTGCCTGGGGTTGCTGAGCCCCCTGGGCACATGGAGCCAGTGCTCCACAGTGTATCCCTGTGGGCTGTGTTGAGAGGCTGCTGCGCCCACCCAGGGCCTCCTCAGCATTGTAAACCAAAATGCGCTCAAAGCACTCTTACTTACAAACTGTCCTACTTGGTATTCTGTAATCCAGAGTGGGTTCCGAATATTTGTTGGAAACACTAATCTTGTTGGACCGCCATGTATTATTTCTTCTGTTTTCCCCTGTTGCTAGATCATTTCAGATGTCTGTTTTTGCCCATCTCTGTGGCTGGTCATCTAAAGTGAATTGCATACGAAGCAGTGAATTTTCATACACTGCATTGAATTTTAATATTTTCCTTTTGAACTACCTAATTGATACATTAAATTGTTACTACTAATCCCTGCTGGTCTGGTAAAAGTAAATCTTTTTTTCACCATTGCCAGTGTTGCCTAGTCATGGAGGAGCTTTACAAGTTTAGCTGTAAAAATTCATTAATGGCTGTAGGATAGCAGAGAATAGTTAGAAACTACAGAGTTTCATCTAAATTGTATGAGCCAGTGAAATGAGTCCAAAACAACCATGATGCCTGTCTGGTTTTGAGCAACAGGACTGGATTTAGATCCTCTTTGTTCTTTTATAAGTTAAATATGTTTTGTTTTAAAAATAACATTTGGGGCATCTGCTTTGCATTATGAGTTAATTCCATTCATTGTTTTAAAATAGTGATTAACCTTTTGCAAATTATATACTGCACATGAACAGTAATTTTTTCAATAATCTTTAAATGTGCATGCTGTAACAGCGCCATAATGTGGACTGACATAATAGGAATTGACAGTAAATTTTTAGTTGCCTAAATACGTATTTAAATGATACAGCTGAAGAGTCATCTGCAAAAAGCTATTATGATCCAGAGAGTTAATTCATATATAGATAATTTCTCCAGTGTGAATTAAGGAAGGATTTTTCTTTTTCCATTATCATTTAAATTATTTTCAAAAATCCTGAAACATAAACCAAAAATCTTTATATTTAGAATCAAGATATGTCTGTGACTTTAAATAACAAAATCCAGTTTGCTTTGAGGAATAACTTTATCCTTAACCCACTATGTTCTACTTATTTATGTGATACTGTGCTCAGCCTGGGGCGTCTCCTAATAAGTGGTGATGTTTCATTTCACAGGCATTGCAGAATATTCAACTGCAATCTACAAAATGTGGAATCTTAGCATTGACTGTTAATCACTGTGAACTGTTTTAAACTTTTTTTTTTTTTTTTTTTTTTTTTGAAGAAAAGGTGATAGTATATTTTCCATAGCATTAAGTAGAAAAATACTGTTACTCAATTTCATCAGAGGAGGGATCAGTTTTTGACCATCCAGTTAGATCCCAGTTTGGAATTTTCCACTCTAAGTCACTCATAGTGATTAGCTGGGATAACTCTGAAAATACTGAAAACTTGCTTTCTCCTCTGTGAATTTCTGTAGGTCTCTTTTAGAGATGGGATATTTAACCAAACAGACCCTGAGCAATAGCTCAGGGTCCACCAAATACGTCCACCAAATATGTCCACCAAAACTAATGAAACTGCGTGTGACTGAGGAAATGGATCACAAAATGTATTTTAGTTCACCTTGCTTTAAACAGTGTTTTGTGATAATTGCTTTTAGGGTAAGCAACCTCCTATGGCAGGTGGATAAATATACACAATGCAGTTTGCTGAATTGAATGGAAAGATCTTCTAAATCACGGGTATCAAAACACATTACTAGTTATAGGCAGAAACTTTCTGAAATAATATAAGCTTTTTTGGTTAGTGTTCATGAAATTATGTTTCTGATACAATAAAATGTTCCAGAGTTTTTATAGTGTACTCCTGAGAATACTTGTGTGGGTAACACTTAACATAACTTTCTGTTCATTTATCTGTTTAAAGGTACCCTGTTCACTCCAAAACTAATTTATTTTACATACTGTCTTTGCATCCCACATAATTTGCATCTTCATCATGAAGAAGGAAGCTATTTCAGTAAGAAAAACAAATATATTTTTTGTTCCAAATATTGAACAGAGGGATTTTATGGCCATTGAAAGGCTGAAATTAGCCATAGTTCAGGAACAATGGAGCAGGTGCTATTAAAATTTGCTGGTGCATCTTGCCACACCAACTGGATTTTTTTTTTCCATTAAAATAACTAAATGTTTTGGTAACAAAATTTTATTCATCCTTATAATTTATAGAATTAATCTCCGAATTGGCCAAATTGCTAAATTATGCCTGAATCCCTTTTGATCTGAAACAACCTCGGGTTCAAGCAAAGCTTTCAGACTAATTTTCTTATTCACAATTTAATTTTATGTGATACTGAATATACTGAAGAAAGTGCACCTTAGCTGTTAAGACATATTTTTTTACATTCATTTTGTTCCTTAGATTGTATGACTGAATGAGAGGGCACAGTAGGTGTGCATACAGATTACCTGACTGACAAAATAACAAGAGTTACATACTGGAGTTGGATGGGGAGAAGGAGAAGAATGGGAGTACGTGGGACTGCTGCACATGCTTTAGCATAATTGACAGCTGAAATATACTTGTAATGTTACGATGCCATGATTGAAGTTCATAACTCTGAATGTTCATGTTACAGCACTTGTTAACCGTGCTGTACTGAGAACAGGTAATAGGTATTTTACATTTGGAGTAGAAGTTGTTGTTTGGGACATGTCTCTCAGCATGTGCTTGTATTTACAAACTGTTGTACGATAGAAACTATTTTTGAATTTTATATCTGGGAAATGTTTTGCTTTTTCATTTTACATGAAATGATTGTAAGGAATCAAAAAGCAAAATATAAAGGAAACAGGTAACATGTTGTATTACTATTTAATAACATCTTTTGTAACCTTGATTTCATGTTGTTCTCATCCTTACTAATGATTTTTTTTTTTAATAGCTGGATCATGATTTAATATATGGGACACAACAAAACCCATTTTCTGGTATTAGATACTATATTTTTAAGAGAGGTACAAACAATATGTTACAGTTTTGTGCAGTTTGTACAGTTTTGTGCAGTTTGTACAGGTTTGTGATAAATCTAGTCGGGGCTTGTTGATAGTTTGAATCTTCCTTAAAAAGAAACATTACTAAAGCTATTATTTTTGAATTATTCTTTTTCCAAATGTAGTAAAAATATAAACTTAATACTTTAATTTGTTTTGTATCATGTTGTAATGGATGGCAATGTTATCTGTCTTTATGAAGCATATAATTTGTTTCCAGTCTCTTGGCCTGCTGTAAAAACCGTTTTTTGTTGGACAAGGTCACCTGTAGGACTTAGTTATTTACACTAAAATAACAGTGCTATCGTTTCAAACCATATGCGTAACTTTAAGAAGACATACTACTGTTGCTTTCAATAGCCTACATGTATCTGTTAAACCAAGCATATGCAAAATATATTTGGAAGTGCTATAAATGAATCAGTTGACATCTTAGGTAGGAAACTGGATTGCTGAATACTTTCTTGCATGAGCAGGGACAGTTTGAAAGCATTGGAAAAATGCTTGAGATTTAGTGGCCTGTAAATTAATGCTTGTTGCATAAAATAGATTCATAATGCATTTTTTAATGCATCATGCATTTAATACAATCTTAGTGTTTTTGTGGGCATTCTTTCGTATTAATTAATTCCAGGAAATCAATCAACATCTTTGCAGGAATGAGTATCAGAATTTGGTGTAACCTGTGGCTTCATACTCTCTGCTGGGATTTTTTGTATTCATTTTATCTTCTGTTTCCTTAACAGCAATTTACTGCATGGGGGAAGAAAATACCTCAGGTGGTATTAAATATATAATAAGGACTAATACAAGTGAAAAGTCATATGTTCATTTTTTTTTTAATACATTTCCCTCTTACCTTGTTAGAACAGTTCCTGCAACATAGGTGACATACAGGATTTTTGTGATTTCTCTGTGTCTGTAAAGCCTAATTTAATGATTCTGGTGCAAGTTGAGCTGCCTATTTTCCTAATATAAAGCAGGATTGCTTGGTTTTGGTTTTGGTTTGTTATGGGTTTTTTTTTAAGCTGATACTCATAGTTTTTAATGGGCCAGGTTAAAAAAATAAAAATCAAATGGTAATAAAATATTTTGTCTTACATTACTGGGCATTATAGGTGGTTTGTGATTCTACTAGTTCCCTTTGAAATTAATTTGCTGCTGAAATATGATGTTTAAATTGACAGTAACAGAAGAAGAAGCTCCTGCTACAGTAATTTACAATTTAACATAAAGCTGTGTATAAAATAAGTTTTGAGAAACTATGAGACAAATGTATTAGCAATACTATTTTACCAGCATGTAGCTGTTTCAGGAGCGTGCATGCAAATCATGTAAGAAAGGAGCCATAGCATTTCCTAGGGAGGGCATCAGTGAGTGTTTTAGCCAACATGTTTGGGGATAGCCACAGCTGTTGGGTTGGCTTGAGGCCACCTCAAGGTACAACAGGTGGGACATTGCTAAGAATTAATAAACTTTCAACAAATTTTATTGTTCAGAGCTTCTGTGACACCATCTCAATAGAGTGGCAGAAAGGATGGATTTTATCTTGAGAAGGAGCAGCCACCACCCTAATTTGTGCGTGTTAGATTTACATACTGAGAAGTTTGCTCAAGCAACCTGAATTTCTTTGTTATCCTTCCTTTGCTCTTTGAATCTATTTGGTTGACCCAGAAGATGTGTGGTTCCACACAGAGGGATTTGTTGCTCAGCTGAGTGGTCAGACTCAGCCCACTATCATTCCGGCCTCATTGCAGTAGAAGTCAGATACACTGGATGTGGTGTTAAAACAGAATAATTTTTTGTTCCTGAAGGACTTCCTGAAGGAGTTTCCTCCACTACCTTTAGCTCTCTGCTGCTGAGCCTGTGCTATTTTGGGTCTGCCAAGCAGAGGTTTCATATTTTCTGGTGACTCCTTCTGTGATTTTGTCTCATTGAGTCTTAATTTACCTGTCTTAAATTACAGTGATATCATGAGAAGTAATAAAATAATAGTTATGAAATGCATGTATTCAGAAATATTCTGAAGTATGACTACAAGAGTAGAACTTTCTGACATTTAAGAAAAGAAGAATGTCCTTAGTTAAAACTGCTGGCATTATTATGTGGTAAGTTTGTCTGCTCTTTGATGTGCCAGCTGATGAGAGAAAAGGAATTTTTTTTAGAGGTGAAAATGCAGAGCCAACTAGTTCTAAATACTGTTCTGTGAAGTCGTGTCTCACCCCTGCAAGTAGTTTTCTGTGAAGAAGGTGTGCTCTGAACAGGATGGGTCTATCTTTTCAGCCTGACTAATCGCTTCCTTTCAGAAATCCAGAACGCATGCAGATTTGAACTTGTAGCCAGGAAAAAGTGCTGCCATGCTTCAAATTGCCAAAGGACCTCAGGGGACAGAAACTTGACCTGGTTTTATGAAACCATAGAATTACATTTATACAAGTTACCCCATGGGAAAAGAATGAACTGATCCCAATTCATTTCTAAATTCTGGGGCCTTACGGGTCACATTTGAATTTTCTCCTACACCTGTTTTTCTACTAAATTTTTCTGAGGACGTTTTTAGAAACTTACTTTACATTAGGTATGGGTCAATTGCTTAATATTTAACAGTTCAGTATTCTAATTCTTTAAAATGTCTAATGGTTTCTTGATATAATTAAGCTGCAAAAACTTTAAATTATAGAATTTGTTTGGTATTGACTAAGTCTTCAAGCCGTGAACTCTCTTCTTGGTTTAGTAAGTCAGCCTTTGTTTTCTTGCATGTGAAAAAGAGGAGGCAGTGACTGTAGTCAGTACATGTTGTGTGGGCTATAGAGAAGAGAGCAACTCTGCAGATTTTGGGCTACTCACCTGGAACGTGAGACACTGTGGCTCAAGGTTCAAAAGGGATTACCCAATGAGACAGTTCACAAGAAGGCTCCCAAGACTCCATTCGTCCTTTCTCCTTTGCTTAGTTGGACTAAAAACTTGGGATTTGGGAAATCATGGTTCCTCATCTTGGAATCAATTGAAATAATGAGTAATAATAATGCTCCCATGGCATTCCTCCTTCAGCACTTTGGTTTGAGCTAGGAGTCTAAATACCCCAGGGTGAGTGCTTACCTCTCTTTGGTGGTGAGGTGGTGTGGGATTTATGCTGTCCACATGTTCCTGCTGGTGTGTTGCCAGGTTGGACTTTGCTGGCTAAGTCGAAATAGTGGGCCCTAAGGACATGGAAGGGCTCCTTAGTTCAAACACTTACAGGGTTACATTAAAATTAGAATTAGCTTGCATTTTGATTTATTTAACAAACTAAGTGAGTGTTCTGTTCAGCTTAAGTTTGCCTCAGCAATTACTATCCCACAGAGGCTCTGCAAACCTTCCAGGCTTTGCTTTTACCTTCTTTTCCTATTCTCAGAAATTCTTTCCAATCCTTGAAATACATTTTTAGTGCTGAAATTGGCATTAAGTCTATCTGTTTCTAATGAATGAAAGACAAATGTGGATACTACTCATCTAGTATAGATGCTTTTGTCTTTAATACCATCTTAACACTCCGGTTGACCGAACAGCTCAGCTGATGGTCCCTGGATGTCGGCTTTCAGTTTGTCAGTGTGGATGTGGCAGAGTGGGCTAGTTCTGAGTTTGTAGTCCCTTTTTTGGCTTGGGCAAAAGCGATTGGTAGGTGGGAGATGGACATAAGGGTGTTACCAAGACAAGTAAGAAGATGCTTTTTTACTCTGGTTGTTCATTTTTCATGCCAGTGAATTTTTCTGTGCAGTTTGCGTTGAGCCATTCATGACTTTGCCAGTCTGGATAATCAAACTGTTTGATGAGGTATCATTGTAGGGACCTTATCAAAGGCTTGCTCTTGTTTTGACTGGCAAAGTGAAAGGCAGGTCTTCTAAATGGTGCATTTTTATCACCATTATGCATTTATTATAAATGTGTACATCGTGTCCCGTCAACAGGTTTGACTGCTATGTGGTGCTGATATCCTAAGTGGGTAGAGTGGGGGATATTTTTTTCCAAGACACAGCAAATGGTTTTGTTCCCACATGACTTTTAATGGAAGGTAGAGAGGTCCAGTTACAATTAGGGGCTTAAACAGTTTTCTTATTTGCTTGGCTTTTCCTTTGTAGTTCTGTTGTTCTTAAGTTGTGTAGAAGATTTCTTTGAATTTTACTGTATCCAGAGTAAGTTTAGAACAGACTAATCTAAGGCTTTTGACCTATCAATAAAATGTTTTGGCTGCTTTCTGATTTTGGTAATAAATGAGGAAAAATAAATTAAATTTAAGATCACCTATAGGTGGCAATAAATTCTTCATCGTGATTGAAATGTTTGTCTTAAATTCTCTTTGCATCTAAACTAGAGAGAAAAAAATCCCTTTGTTATCTTTTTGATCATAGGTCAACAACTCAGAATGAAGGAACAAATTGTGATCTTTGAGAATTCAAACTCTTCCTTTCTCTTTCCTCTTCTCCTGGTTATTTTCTTCTCGCACACCTGTCTGAATTTGGAAAAAAAAGAAGATGAAAATTTACAATTCTTCATGGAAGCTGTATTTTATGAGGCACTGTGAAAACTTCAGATACAGAGGATCCTTAGTGGGAGCAGTTGCTAACCCTAGCAGTAGCAGTAGGGACAGGAGCCCTGAGGCTATGGGGCTGGGAACATGCTGGAGAGTAGCATGGTGAAGAGGCAGAAGTGAAAGGCTGGTTGACAGCATGTTAAAGCAAATTTATCCGGTGTTGCTGTCACATGCGGCCTTATGAGTTTACATATGTATGATCAAATTTTCAGTCTTTGGATCACAACTGTGTCCTTTCTCTTCGCTAAGTAGGGCTATGTTTAGAGTAGGGAAAGCAAGCAAGAGGAAATAAGCTTTACTGTAGATTTTGGTATTGGGTGAGATTCTTGTGAAAAGATGTTAAATGGGAATGAAAAAAGAGGGTTTTTTAGTAATACACTTAATCTGAAAATTCCTACCTGTGCTTTGTATGGTTCATAAGTTTATTTCAGAAGTATACTGCTGTAATTCCTGTTTCTTCCTATTTTTCCATATCTCATGTGCAGCAGTGAATGTAGTCACTGTGCTGTTGGGCTGTATATAGAAGTCTTAATCCGGCAAGCAGGAAGCTTTGGTTTGTGTAAGGGGTCCTGTTGCCTATAGCATTTCAGTTGGATGGTTTAAAGTAATAAAATTCTGCAGTTCCTTAAATATTATCAGTATTGCTACTCAGATAGCCTAGCTAGCAGAGTTTTCATAAGCTGGAATTTCACAGACAGTGGCAACCAAGAGTGGGAGTGATCAAAGAACATTATTTGTAATCAAAATGTGAGTTAGGTGTTATAAAACAACCGGTGGGTGCTTGTATGCATGTGAAATTTGCTTACACGAATAATCCCATTGATTTAAATGAGAGCATTCAAGTGACGAAAACAGGTTCAACGTGAGAATGTTTAGAAGAGGTGACCTTAGAAGCGAACAGTCGTCTTTGGAAGTATTCAAAGGGGGGTTATTAAAACTTAAAGCTGAGAGTTGGCGTTTGAAGGCAGAAGCAGCTCGAGAGGTGTTCGGGGAGCTCACCTGCCAGATAATAATGTGTTTTAATGATGCTGGTTAACTCTGCATCAACTTCCTCATACTCTTTTTTGGGGGGTATGGGGGAAGGGATGGGAAGGAGGGTGAGAGAGGGACGGTGACAGCAAGGCTGTTTGTTTTTCTCGAAAGTTGTTTGTGATTTCAGGTACTCATGGGAAATCTCTTGATCAGATTCACATCTGTTCCTGTCAAAGTGGGTGCTAAGATACCGGTCACCCAGCAACCATGTCCAAGAGGGAATTGGGCCGATAATAACTTCAAAAAGGAATGACAGATGCTAGATTAGGATGAAAGACAAAACGCATGAAAAATGAGCTTGTTAGAATAAAAAAATTGTTCAAGCACCTTCATGCAAATTAAGTGAATATTGAACATTTGCATGCAGTAATTTCTACTTTTTCTGTTGATTGAGAAGAAATAAAGATGGTACATATAAAAACATAAATGTAATTTTTTTTTTTTGCACCAATTAACATACAAAGCAGTATCTTTCTTCTAAAAATGAGATTAGCCACCTGGGTGCTTGGCTGTATCCCACATATGTCACAACATTTTTGTAATGTGTATGCTTGTGTTGAAGAAACACCTTATCTAATTCTTTGTAGCAAAACAAACAAGGAAAAAACCTTATATTAATTTTAAAATACTTTCGGTTAGCATCGTTCTATTTTTTTTCAGCTGCGGTTTTCAGAGCTGAATTATTTCCTGCTGTCCTTGAATTCAATCGGTATAATGTGCATTAATAAAAGATCACATAAGATGAGTTCAGACCAAATGCTAAGGTTTCCTATTGACTGGTCAAACAATACATATTTTAAAACACCATGTCTGTCGTGGTAACATGAAGAAGAAATAGTCACTTTTCCATGCCTATGCATTAAGATAATTTAAATAATCTAACAGTTTTATTATTAAAATGTTCATATAACAATCAGAATTTGGAAAAGAATGATAAAATGTTCTGATTGAGAAAGGACTCTGTGTCTTGGTTTAGCAATGTCTAATGTGGTCACGTACAGAAATTGATTTTCTTCAGAAATTAATTAATTTTTCATATCGCCCTAAGCTGCAGTTAAAAAGAGTGCATACTTGTCTGTTTTTTCCAGAAATATTGCCTAATCATATTAATACCATTGCCCCAAGGATGAAAAGATAATTGTACAAATGCATTTGGAAATATGTATCACTGAGTATTTATGATTAAATTATGCAAATGACCCAGCTCTCATCCTTTCCAGACCCAGATTGTCTAATTAGGATTGATATGCTGAATAGATGTTCCAGAATTTGAATACAAGCATGTCCAAAGAGCAGAAAATTGGAAATGACAAGGCTGAAATGCTAAGAAAAGTGTCTTTCCCTTTTATACTTTACTAATGTGGTGTTAGCAGTTGCAGTTTTTCCTTTGGCTATATTGTGTGACTCATATGTCCTACAAGAAATAAGTCAGGAAAGAAAAATCAACTTTCATAAATAGCTTTACTCTGCTCTGGACTTAGTTTTCTTTAAAAGTCTGCTAGCAGTTCCTCTTCACTTTAAAGCTTTGTATCCTTCATGTTAAAATAATGATGTATTCCACATAAATTACTTCTTAATTTGGAGCACTGTTGTTTGTAGCTTGTCTCCAGCTGCCAGCTGCCAGTGCTAGATATTTAGCTCGTCAGCTTCTCATATATTCAGATGAGATTTACACACCTAACAATTTTGAGTTTGGTGGTTTTTTTTTTTTTTTTTTTTTGGGGGGGGGGTTCTTATTTTATTTGAATTCACAATTCCTTAATGTAACTGCGGGTTGTTTTTAATTTTAAAGAGGGGAATTGATATCTCATTAAGCTTGTTTGTAGACATTCTGAGTTGGAATAATAACTATCAGCAGTCTACAGCATTTAAATACTTCTTCTTTAGTGGACTGTTTGTTCATTTATCGCTCTTGGGAAGCTGGGAGAAGAGCCTGGTGAGGAGCAAGGAGGGGTAGTGAACTGTCAGTACTTCAGCCATTGTTAGCAGCAGGAGTCGCTCCCTCTGAACTCTGTTGGCTCCTGCTACCCATCTGCGGGATGATGGATTGCTATGTTTAATACATTTCAGCTTTTGTCTGTCATAGTGTGGATAGACAGCGCTATCAATTATTTCAGCAGTGATTAGAGTGCTGGTTGTACCCACTGCTATTGGGCAGCACCTCTCAGGAATGTCTGATGTAGGAACTCCTTGGTACTCTCCCCACGCAGATGACTTGCCCGGCTAACTTGAGGTGGTTTTAAACATCTACTAAAGACTGCTGGGAATTGTTAAATCCTCACAGCCGCCCTGCAACAAAATTCAGACACCGCTGCAAATAGTCTGGTACCAGCCTAACCCAGAGAAGAATGTCTTGTGCCTTCCATAGGTGGGGATGGGAGCAGGGGTGAATTTCGGGTGTGGTGTCAGCAGAGCTCGGCCCATCTGTAGTTAAGTGTGTGGCTGCTGGTGATACGGGCGGGGTGCAAGGACTGTGTTGAAGCAATGAGACACGACATGACATGTGTCATACGAGGCTTTGCTAAGCCCTGGGTGCTTTGTGATTCACGAGTCCACAGGCTGAATGATTTCAGCCACCAGAGAAGTCGCTGTACACCAGCACAACATATGCCCTGGAGTATCTTCTAATAATTATAAAATGTTGCAGTAGACATATAAGTTGGAAAAAAAGAAGATAATCGTGTTATGGACATTACTTTAGACAAGTGGATGTATATTGTTTTCATTATTATAATGTTAATTTTCTACTCTTAGAAAAAAAGTATTTTTCAAAATCTTGCGTGAAATGGTATTGTATTGGAAACAAAAATATAACTATGCAAACTAAAGCATATAATACTAGCTTTAAAAGATGCTTGACCCAGTTTTCTTGATTTGGACCATTGCCCACCATGACAGGCCAGGCTGAGGATAACTTTCACTTCATTTTGAGCTGAGGGAGGAAGGGAAGTTAAATCAGAAGATATTAATCATCCTTGATTTAGCTTTCGTAGTAGAGAATTTAATTTACAGAACCAGAAGCACAAGTACTAAAACCTACCATTAGGAAAAGTGCTAACCGGGCTTAAATGTGTGCTTTCTTTACCCCTGTTTCACTCTATATTCACTTGACTGTGACACTGTTTGCTTTTAAAAATTATTTCCTTTTAGTTATACCAGAGTTCAACTTCTGCAGCTCTGCTTATAGGCAGTAGTTTGCAATTTCTCTATTGTGCTTGCTGGAAATCCGAGCTCCTCAGCACAGTCATGGGATGCCATTTTTATTCCTTTTTAAGATGATCCAGACAGTGGCAATGCTCACAGGGAGGAGTGTTCATGATAATTAAAAGCTGGAGTTTACCTTTAAAAAAAAATTGGCAATTTGCCCAGGAGAAAATTCTGTCTTCAGTCACCATTTTTAATCTACTCGGCTGTTGGCAGTTATCTTCACTTGAAGAGTTGTCTGGTTTTAAAAGTTGTCTGGATGTTGAAATAGTTTCTTTGACATTGTTCCTAAGTGCTCACTTGCCATATATGATGATCAGAGGATCTGAGGGCTATGTGGAAAAGAGTATCAGTAATAAGGTGGGAATAATCTTGACATGTACAGCTGGCAGCTTTTCTCAGTTTAGTCTCCCTTCGTTACCAATGTGTGGCAGTGAAACAAGAAAACTTGAGGTATATTTTACAAATTCAAGAGTAATTTAGAGAAATTAATATGTGTTTGTAAATAAACAAATTTATACATAAGCAAGTTTAACATATTAAACTTTTACTGATTTTTTTTTCTCCTTTAAAATAAATGGCATTTGGCTAGGGGGTTGTTCTTTTGCAGAGATCAATATCTGGAGCATTCATACAGAGAGGAAATAATGACAACTTGAAAGTTAATGAAAAGCAAGTATTAAATAAATCCATGTAGCAGTTGGTGATGTGTTAATAAATGTATCACATAAATATGATAGGTAAAAGAATCAGGTTCCTTAAGCAGATAGAAGGTCTCTGTTGTTTATATTCCTTCTGTAGAGGTAAGGCTGTGATTTACAGCCTTTTTTGATAGCAGGACTTGTTTAGATAATTTTGTCTTTCTTCTGTTTCCTCCAGGCACCCTGATCGCACTCCTGTACAGCCGTGTGTGACCATTTTCAGCACAGGATCAGGTCTAGGTTGAAAATGATGTCTCCCCCCTCCTTCCTCTCTCCCCTTCATTATGATTTTTATTAATCCTCATCTGTTTTGGGAAAACAGATCACCCTGTGCTTTCATCAGCAGTTGTGTTGCTACAAGTGATCGGGCAATGGGGAAAGAAATGAATGATGGGGTTGATGGGGGGTGGGGGAAACCTAGCTTCAGTTTTATGTATTGTCATTCTGTCTGCCATGAAATTTTCCTGCATCCAAACGGCAGTGCCCCTAGCCTATGAAAATGGAAAATGAACTGTGGATTACACGGCGGTTTTAATGCTGTATTTAAAAGGAGGACACAGGGAGGGGGGGGGTCAGCTGTAATGAAGGGAGGAGTAAAATCTTTGAAAGAAAAATGTATGAAGGCAGAGGAAGCCATTTCCTTTCTCTCTCTTGGAAATCTGCTTTACTAAATCTTGGCAAACTGTCCTACTGTGTATTGCAAAACAAATGGGCTGGGTGTCTGAGGTAGGGCATTGATTCCCTCCTTTGGATGATCCCTCTGGCATCCCTGTGTGGTCTGGTGGCAGAGAAGGGTGAGACAAGGCGTGCACCATCCTCCCAGCCCTGCATATCTTGACTTGTTTGGAGAGAGAAACTCACTTGTTCCAGAGCATCCTCTACTCTCTGGAGTGTGCTGCACAGTGGAAGAACCCTGGAACTTAGGTTGAACCTAAGTCTCTGCTGCTGGAGTGAAAGCCCTAAATTATTCTCTTTTTTGAGTGGACTTGTACCAGTCATGCCCCTTGCTTTTTTGGGGACTGTTTTTTTTCCTGTTAGTGGCCCAACGTTAGCATAGGATGCATCTCCTATAGCTGTGCAGGATCAGACAGTGTAACTAAGGCCTCTGGATTCTGATACAGTATTAAATTACTGACTGCTGTTTTACTGTGAGGACCTAGTTTACAATACTCCTGCCAAATATTAATGGTGATGGAAATATTCTACTGTCTTAGAAAACTTAGCTGGTGTAGCATTTTCCACAAGCAATGTAAATAAAATTTTATTAGTTTGCACTTCCTTAGCAGTACTCTATTCTTCTAGCTGTTTTAAACACCATTTGGTTTCTTGAGTGGCTTTTTGCAGATGTGATGGAAACACGTCTGAAGCTACAAGATCCTTGTCTATCCAAAACCAGTGGGAAACTCAAGATTTCCCTGAGTAGGCATGGTTTTAGGAAAACTTCACTCTGTTCAGAATGGTCTGACTTCACTGTAAAGTAGGTTCCACTGTGCTAATCCTCTTGGAATGCAGCAATTATCACCTACCGTATAGGTGTTAAGTGCTGAATTTCAAAGGGATTATCACTTTCCTCCTTCAGTGGCTAAGCTAGAAGAGAAAAGTTGTTAGTGCTTCTAAAGGGGAGGGAAGAGGGGAAGAAAAGAAATCTCTCTTGTTTTCTTTCTGTGGTTGCCTTCAGTCTGGCTAAAGCAGAGCAGGCTGGGGTTTGCTACAGCTAGTTACTTTGAGTCCGATCTTCAAGAATTCTAAAGGCATTTGTTTCCACCTCCCTGCTCCTTTCCTCCCCCGCCCCCCAAAGTACCCTTCTTTTGTGGAAAGAGGCGATGACAAGAGCCATTCAGAACAAAAACCGAAAGCTATGTAGGTGGACAAAATTACATAGGAAAACCAGAGTTGTCTGTATCCTTACGCTGTGTTTTCATCATCTGGAAACTTTTGTCAAGTTCACTTGAAAACAGTCTGTAGAAGTTGGTATATTTTAAGTCTAAAGAGATACTTGGTGGCTTTATTGGTGTTGCAGACAGTGCTGGAAATTATCTGAAGACTATTTTTGTGCATGTGCTCTTCCCACGTGCCTTTTTTGTAATTGACATATTAATATTTTGTTCGTCCACTACCTCTATCCACAATACAGTAGTGATTTCAGGTGGTTGTTGGATAAAATGTCCTTGAACCCTCCTTCCCCTTTTTCATAGCCATGCCTAAGAATCTCGCGTCCATGGCTACTTCTGTAAGTGCTGACTCCTGCAATCTTCACCGTCTGTGAAATGTTTTCTGGTACCTAATGGGCAAGGAAAGCAGGCGGAGCTGTGATTCTCCCACAGTGCACCCTGGAGACCCTGCAGCAACCACAGGCAATGTGAACTAAGTGGGGAATGGTAGCTAGGGGGAGGGCATTCACTCCTGGGGAAGGATTTAAGATGCTGTAGGGGATAGAAGTAGCTAATAATGGGCAACAGAGGTCTGCCTTATGGAGAAGTCCTGTTTCTGAAGCTGTACAATAACCAAAAGAGGCTTTTAGAGAAGAAAGCAGGATTTGGAGTTGTATTGATGTGATTAGAAGGTTTCATGGAGGGAGAGACGTAGAATATTGAGTTGAAAGATTGGCTTCTATCCTGTTGTTTTCATTTTCACTATCACTTCACTGGGATGAAGAATGATAACTTCTGTCAGAAGCATTTGGTCTAGAGCTGGATTTCTCAGAGTTAAGAATTTAAGAGTTGTAGTGCTGGAAATTGGGTTAAAACTATGCCAGTTTCTTCACAGTCAAACCACAGAAATTAATGAGTTTCAAAATTAAGGTGTATCATGGTGTTTAAATAGCATTTTCCAGGAATTACCACAGATAATTTCAATAAATGATGAAAAGTTTCTGCTATTAAATATTTTAGATACTATACATTGTGCTCTGCATACTAGTATATGGAGTATCTAGTATATCTTGCTGCTGGTTCCTATTATAGGAGTTTGTAAGATACATGCAATCCATTTTTTTAAAAAGAAGACAAGAAATTGTGGTTCGATTCTACAGCTTGCAATATTTTCCTGGGAATAAAAATCTTCTCCTTAAATGTGAAACAATTTGGCAGAAGAACATACTCTGCTAAACTTAGGAAGTTGTAAAAATGAGTATTCTTAATTTTTAATGAATTTCTGAAATATTAATTCTTTTAGTCCATTTTTGATGTCAGTAATGGTTTGTAGACTTTATATGGGGTATTTTGAACTGTAAGGGGCTTAACTGCTTAACTTTCTGTATCGAGATGGTAATATTATATACCACCAAATGTTCACAGTGGAGAGAAGGTACTTTGTATTGTTAGAAGTGACGTTCATTAAGGTCTGCTGTGCATGCAAAGAAGGCAGTATTTATGTTGATAGGGTTTCAACATGGGCTTGATGCCAAGTCACCATAAGACAGCTACTTTTTCAGGAAGTTGGGAGTATCTTACCATGGTAGGGTGTCCCATTATTTGATTTGTGAATTCTAGCATTTTCCCTAGTCTGATATCATTATAACGTGTATACGTCTTATATGGAATTTCATGCTGTAGAAATAACTTTACAACTTCTGGATGAAAAAACCAGGGCATTTTAAAGTAACGCATTTCTGCCATTTATTTTGCTGCCTGTTTAGTGTAATGATCCCAGTACCAAAGAACTACAGCTCCTCCCTTGTCGGCAGGATTTATGATAATGTCTTGCTGGTTTTGTAAATTATGTAACACACACTGCTCCTCCTTTGTTATATAGTGAAATTTAGTAGGTTGGTTTAATTATTTGATTGATTTTTTATTACCTTTAGCATTTATCTACACTGAAATGTCTGAGTTTTACTGGGATGAACAATCGAGAAGAATGTCTTTTGTCTGAACTTCTGAAGATGTCAGGAGGTTTAGGAATGTTTGTGATAAGTCTTTTGTTTTGTGAAGTCTAGAACTGGGTACGCCATCCACTATGAAAAGCGTTGAGTGTTGCTCTGTCTTTTAAAAACATCAGCACATTTTTTAATAGGAACAAATGTCACTTTTTCACATAGTACTGAATATTCAGCAGCTTTTAGTCGTTCATATTTATTGTTGCAATGTTAATAATGCTTTAAACACTCTGCTGCATGGGATACCTAGAATATAGATTGCTTGGGTCTTTATGGTGCAGTGAATATGGAAGGAATAGCAAGATGCCCATTGACTTCACATACCATGTACTACTCTTCTGCCTGAAACAAGTAGTTGCCTTGGAAGATCCCAGCACCAGTTTATTAAAGCACTTACATTACCTGCACACATGATGATCTGGAATGTAAAAGAGTTAACAGGTGGAATCTCCACCTTTCTGCATTTTCAATGAATCTGCATTTTTTGTGACTTTCAGGTGGAGAGGGGAGACTGGACCAAAAATGGCTCAACCACTCTATTTTGTAAAGGACTTGAAAAATAGTCAAGTACAGAGCTGACATAGTTTTAGAATATTTTATTTTTTTTTTTCTTACCTGATTGGGTTTACTTACTTAGATGTGCCAAATATGCCTGTTGTTCATAGGCTGATTTTGGGATAGTATTTTTGAAAAAACATGCCTGTAATTCTCTAGCTGTATAGACTGGCTGAGACTGAGCAGCCCAGGTCTGCTTTTTCTAGCTTTTCTTTTCTGACAGGTCAATATTAGAACACTACCGAAGCAACTGTTCCTCAGAAGCTTTCAAAGACAAAGCTGAAATATGTTAATTCCAATATATCCTGCATTTAAAATGATCAAGGCCCCTGTCAGGATTACTGAAATTAGGTTATTGAAATAAGGAATTATTTTAGTGAAAAGTGTGAATATAGATAGTTGACATATTTTATATTTGTTGAAACAATGTCTATTTTTTACTGCCATGACTCCCTTTTCCCCCTGAAGTTGTGTTTCTCATTGTATGCTTTAAGTTTCTTTACTGATTTAGCGTTTTCTGTGACTGCAAGCAGGACTTCAGGTGAAAACAAGGAGATCTGGCCATTAACCTCCAAGCTGAACTACATAAAAACACACTTGTTAAGCATCCATAATGTATGCTTAATTATAAAAGTTATTTAGCTGATTGAGTTTTTTTGTTTAATTATACTGCTAAGAAACCCTTTAAACACTTTTTATATGTGCAGATACAGAGTGGGAGACAGATTTAAGTCAATAAAGTTATTGTTACTATCTTTCACCATTGCTGTTACTATTGTGATTATTATTTTATTATCACTATTCTGAGATGATGGTTCATGTTTTGAAAGAATGAGTTCTTTAAGGTATTGTAGCTGTAAGAATTATAGTTATCTCAGATTCTAATTTAAATAATGTTTTTGTCTGTGCTTGTAGCCATTGTTGAAAATTCAGGTTGTAAGAAAGATAAATATTAAACCTCCACTACTGCTTAGTGAATAATTCTACAGGTTCATGATTGTTCTTGAAAAGCTAGATAATATTTTGATAGCTGGTTTTAACAGACATTTTTTTTTTTTTTTGCTATTGCAGATCTGTGCCCACAGACCTGCTCATGAAACAGCTCACAATCAAATGCTTCTTTTTATTTGGAACATAATTATGTTGTATTTTAGTTACTGCTCTGGAAACGTCTCATGTTTGCAAATCGGTTTCCAGAAGAGTAGATTCATGTCTAAATGAGCTTGTATTTGAGGCTTTTACTAGTTTCAAAGAGCTTTATTACAGTTGTATCTCTGCTAGCTATTTTTTTAAAGACTTTGAACTGCTTTTGTCTTACCAAGTGCCATTCTCTGATATCTTATAAGCCATTTAAAATGGAGCATGCGGTTTAGATCAGCTACAATGAATTTGCTTGGATAAGTGAGTGTTCCTGTGAATCTTAAAATACTCACCACTCTGCCTTTTGTGGTTCTACTGCCATTTTTTCCTCAAGATTATCAGAACAGAAATAATTGCTTCTTAAAAATGTTTGAGTTCAAGTATGAAAGCAGTTCAAAAGGGAATTTACCTATGCATACTCCTAATCAAAATATTCCCCTTAAAATTTGAACAAGGAGCTCCAGATATTTTCCTGCATCTTAATTCAGATAACTGCAAATGTAATATAAAATATGATCATTATTTTTGCAAGCTAAAAAATAATTTTCACTAATAAGTTTATGAACTGTGAAAGACTTTCACTTGGTAATTTTTAAGGTATCTAATGTACGTTTTCCTACAATTTTCAGTTTAAATATCTTCCTTCTACTTTATGCTTTTTTTTTTTTTTTTCCTCAATATGTCAGCACACTAAAGTCACTATAACTCTTTTTTTTGTCTGGGTTGGCTTGGTTAGACTAGTTCATAGGGTGTGTAGGCAAGTTGCCTTAGTGTAATACTGGAGGTACACAAAGGTGCATATGGTTTTGTGCTCCTCTTTATGTTCTGTCACTTTCCAAATAATTCCAGGAGCTGATTCCATGTTTCAAAAGTTCACTTTTCTCATTTTGTTTCAGTTTGTTTATCTCATCGTAGATAACAGCACATCAGCATGGCTCTCTTTCATTAACTTTCTGAAGCTAGTTCAGGTCTCTTGCTCAGGAGATTTTATAGTTAGAGATGTTTCTTTGGAGTTCCTTCAGAAACTGCTGAAATTAAAGAAGAAATTACAAATAGGGCACTGGATGTTCTGCATTCATGAAAAGGAATGAGACTCATTTGTGTATGAATAAGCAGTCAGGAAAGACAGGTTGAGACACCTTATACCTTTATTGCCAGAAGGAAGCTAAGTATACGGAGAGAGTAAATAAATGGCCTGTCTCTAAAATACAGTTTTAGAATTTCTGCTTTAGGTTCCATAATAATTTATACTTAATGAAATATTTCAGAAGACTAATCAGACTTTTCTCAGTCTGAAGATTTGTCCCATATCTTAAGTTTGCTTTATCTCTGCTTTCTGTTATGTTGGCTTTTTTTTTTTTTTTTAACTTCTACATTTGCTTGCTATGTGCTTATCAGCTGCTTACATTATTGAAATTTTGTTTCCTGGGTAGGTACTTTCAGAACTTCACTTCTTCTCTTTGATAAGTTAAATAGCTTGAGCTCATTAAATCTTTCACATTTTTTTTTCCCTTTGCAGTAGTTTTTTTCTTTAAGATGCTCACCGTGAGTAACATTTATTTTGCCCTTGTTTAAGCTTGCACAGCCTAGGTTTTTTTGATAAAGGTGGTGTTTAGTAGAACTGTAGAGATGCAATGAAGCTTAAAATTTTGGTGGAGCAAAGAGAACTTTGTTAATAATACTGTTGCTGCAGGAACAGCGGGGGGACTCCTCAGAATGAGCGAAATTTTGTTAGTTTTGCTGGTTTAACAGCAGTAAAGAGTGGCAAAAACTGAACGGTGATGTGAGGAAGCATTTGCCTTAGTACTCTCCAAAAGCAGGTCTGATCAGTATGAAGGTGATGTTTTCCAAGTTATCTCTTGGAATGAAACTGTTATTTAAGCATTGATATTTGTTAAGGTATGGCACTTTTAAAATACTGTGTACTGTTTGTATTATGTGACTTCCCTGCAGAAAAGTCAGGGTCCAGTGACATGAGTAATTATTGGAATGACACTTTTAGTGAAAATCTCTTTTAAGTATTTTAAATAGTTCCTGTTTCCAGAGTAAAAAAGGAAATGATTGGAGATAGGGACATGAAGTGCAGACAATACCAGACTTCTCAGGTCTGATCCTTTAACTGTAATGCACTCATGCTCTAAGGTACGATATCTTATGGCTTTTCAGGATCAAACAGCATTGAAGGACCAGAGTTCAAAAGGAAAAAAAAAAATCTTTAGTCTGCTAGCAAATAGGTCTATTAAGTGTTAAACAGTGTGAGATAAAATGCATGATTAAGGACTCTTGACTACAGGTAGAGTAACCCAAAAATTAATTGAGATTGTTGAATCAAGCCCAAGGAATAGCCCAATAATAGAACATTTTCAGAAATTAATGGGAAAAAAAGATAAGAAAGCATCTGACTGATGCATGGCATTCTCAAATGAAGAACCAGACACAGTCTGTAAGCAAACTGCAGGAAAGAGCAGACTTTAGCTAACAAATTTGTGGATGCAATCATGTGCAAAGTGCTCTAGTATGACCCTGCTTAAGTAGGGAGGTTGGACCAGATGACTCACTGTGGTCTTTTCCAACCTGACCCGTCCTGTGATTCTGTAACATGTTTATGCCATTCAGTTATGTTTATCATGTTAGTTATCTTAAAGGATATTGCTTATATTTGTTAATATTTTTAACTTTTGTAGTGGATTATAGAATTAGAATTTCTTACTAAATTTGTGTTTTGTTTATTTAGATTCTTACTGGTATTTGTTATTTTTTCTGAGATGTTGGCTTTTACTAAAGATATTGAAAGATCTTATGACATTTCTGAGGTGTAGGATCAGGGGGAAGGGTTATAACAGTAAAACATTAAGATCTCCAAATTTTGGTCCATTAATGTTGTCATTGAACATGGGTTGTTTATTCATGGGTTTGTTGAGTCTGACCCAACTAACTGCAGCCATTAAATTAACAGTTTCCAGATGGAGAGCTTGGGGTATGTGTAGGTTTTTGTGTGAGCAGGAAATCATCTCCTTCATTCCATGGAGGTTAGCCAGTCTGACACCCATGTGCATGAAGGTTGTAAGGAGGATCCAGGGAACTACAGACCTGACAGCCTGACCTCAGTGCTGGGGAAGGTCATGGAACAGATCATTTGGAGTGCCATCATGTGGCATGTACAGGGTAATCAGGTGATCAGACCTAGCCAGCATGAGTTTGGGAAGGGCAGGTCCTGCTTGACCAACACGATCTCCTTCTGTGTCATGGTGATCCACCTGTGGTGGATGAGGGAAAGGCTGTGGGTATTGTGTACCTGGACTTCAGTAAGGCCTTTGACACTGCCTCCCCCAACATTGTCCTGGAAAAGCTGTCAGTCCGTGGCATGGACAGATGCACCTTTTGCTGGGGTAAGGACTGGCTGGATGGCCAGGTCCAGAAAGTTGTGGTGAGTGGTGGTACATCCAGTTGACATCCAGTCACCAGTGGTGTTCCCCAGGGCTCAGTATTGGTCAATCCTGTCAAATATTGATGATTTGAAAGCGGGAATTGAGTAGGTTCACTAACCTACTCAGTAGGTTCAGTAGGTGTTGATCTGCTGGAGGGTAGGAAGGCTCCGCAGGGGGAGCGAGACAGGCTGGATCAGTGGGCTGAGGCTGCAGCTGGGTCACAGCAGCCCCATGCAGTGCTACTGGCTGGGAAAAGAGTATCTGGAAAGCTGCCCATGGGGAAAGGATCTGGGGATGCTGGTTGACAGTAGCTGAACATGAACTGTCAGTATGTCCAGCTGGCCAAGAAGGCCAGTGGCATCCTCACCTGTATCAGCAATGGTGTGGCCAGCAGGGCCAGGGCAGGGATTGTCCCCCTGTACTCGGCACTGGTGAGGCTGCACCTTTGGTGCTCTGTCTGGTTTTGGGCCCCTCACTGCAAGGACACTGAGATGCTGGAGTGTGTCTGGAGAAGGGCAAGAGAGCTGGTGAAAGGTCTGTTCTATCATGTCCTGTGGGAATGGCTGAGGGAGCTGGGGTTGTTTAACCTGAAAAAAAGGAAGCTCAGGGCAGAGTTCACTACAACCTGAAGGGATGTTGTAGAGAGGAGGGAGTTGGTCTCTTCTTCCAGGCAGCTAGTGAGAGGACAAGAGGACATAGTCTCAAGCTGTGCCAGGGTAGCTTCAGATTGGACATAAGGATGATTTTCTCCACTGAAAAGATGGTTAAGCGCTGGAATGGACTGCCCAGGGCGGTAGTGGAGTCACCATCCTGGAAAGTGCTCAAGAAGCAACTGGATGTGGCATTTACGGTTCTGAGGTTTAATTGATAAGGTGATGTTCAGTCAAAGGTTGGACTTGGTGATCATGAAGGTCCTTTTCAACCTTAAAGATTCTACGATTCTATGTTGTTTGTGGAATATAAAGTTGGACTGTTTACCTATCCTGGAATAAATAACTTTGTTTAGTATTTGCTCATCAGTTTCACCACCATATTGCTTTCTGATAGCCTGTCTGGTGATGAACAGCAGCAAACTGTGCGGGAAACGGGTGCTCTTGGCCCAGAAAGCTGTTTCAGCTTATGTAGTACAAGTTTCATCCCCAAGAAAACATAATTGTTACTGATTCACTTGCTGCATTTCCTACCCCAGTTAATAGTTACTAGAGGCAGTTGTGCACCTGGGAGGAATGCCCTACTGAGGTTCTCAGTGTGTTTTACAGGAGAGCTGTGGTTCAGGTTTAGACTTGAAATGGGCACATTTATTTGAATGAAAGCCATCTGAGTAGGGTCATAGAAAATGGGTTATGGATTCTGTTGTATCCTTTTTTTGTACAAGTGAAAACTTTGTGTTGAAGGCAAGATTCTTGAAATACAGCTATTTGGACTTTACAGTCTATATGACATGCCATTCAAGAAAAATAACAAAAATTAGGAAAAAGTTTTTTTGTTTTTTTTTTTTTTTATTTTTTTTTATTTTATTTTTTTCCCCCCAGGGATTTTAAATTTTTTTAAACTGTGAAGTCAGGGTCTTGTAATTTTTTTAAGAGCCAGTTCTCCACAGATAATGAGAGAAGTGAGTCACATGTGGGTTAAATCTGCTTTCCTAGTGTGTAAAGACACAAAAATTTGAGGTCCTTTTGAAACTTAGGTTTTTGTATTTTGTGCTTAGAGCATCACTGGAAGAATGTGCATTTGGGGAGCAAGAATTAGTTATAGCACCCATGAAAAAATTAGTCACTAATAGGGTATGTTTTCACAGCACAGGGTAAGTGTGACTGCAGCAGGAGCCAATAAGTTTGCCAGCATTTATAACAGGAGCAGTGGAGGTCTGGCAGTGTGGTCTGGCAGCTTGGGTATTGTCCCTTTAAAAGCCTCTACCAAGCATTACAGTTGCCAATTCCTGATGAAGGCAGTGCAGCAGTGTCTTCACTAATATTCTCACCTATGAGAGCTAAATTAAAAGTGAGATGAATGCTCTGATAAAACCACATTTTCATTTTATGTAGATCAAGACAGGCTGCAACACATTTCTGCTAGACAAGGTTAAGAACTCTCCACTGTCCCTGAACAACAGTGTTCTAATTAAACAGGAATATGGTAAGCAGGTTGTTTCCCTGCTCAGACCAGCTGAAAATTAAACTTTTTTTTTCCCACTCTATGGAAGGACTAGTTTTTAGTCAGACCAATTATTCAAAGTGTCTTGCTACAAATTCTAATGCCTGTATGGAGGAAGGGGTGTCAGTACTTTTTTTGGAACAGGAGGAAGACAATATTGTAAATTGGTGGCCTCAGTGTAGATGAAGTTAAGCTGTTGTGGAAGCATATACTTAGATGTGAACACTTTTAGGTATTCCTGTTATGGTGTGTTTTGGGCTTTTTTTTTTTAATGTGAAAGGAAACCTGAACAAAGTTAGTAGAGCACCAATCCTGCACATCATCTCTTAGGTCTAATGAATGTTTAGCAACTTTTTGCTATTCAGATTTAGAAATCAGGGTAAGGTAACTGGTAACAAACTTTGAAACACCATGGGAAAATACTAGTTACTGAAAATCAACTGGACTTGGCTAGCCTAGGATTCCAGTCCTGAGAAAACTGTGTCCTAAGGATGGAAAGGTAGGCTAGACAATTGGCATTTATTTACCAGAGCTGAGATTTTGTAGTATTAAGGGTAAGTAAAGGTGGGTGGTGATTTAAAAAAGAAAAATCACCAGTGATGCTGACTAATTATTTCCTGTTTGATTCATGGCAAAGTTTCAACCTAACTAACCAACATATTGAGGTGCAGCAGGATCATGAGATGGAGGAAACTGCCTCAAGATATGTGAAATGTATTAAAGATCCTACAGTGTCAGAGGAGGAAGCACATCTGGAGTTGGTGTTCCCAGGAGTGCAATTTTTGTAAAGTCCCATTTAACACAATCTTTGATTTTTACACCAGTCTTTGCATTTGACTTCTAGAGAATCAAATCAGGAGAAGATGCTGATTATGACCAATATCTCTCAGAATGATTTTTTTCTTCTCTAGCTGTTATTAGCTGTAGAATGAAGATATCAGTGGAAGATAATTGTTCATACAGTGCATTCCCTTATTCTCTCACTGGTTGGAACAACTGCTGGGAAACCAACCCAAACTGTGCATTCATAAGTGGAAGATGACGCTGATGCTTCAGTGCTTTCCATGCTCAGAAGACCTCTGAATCATGTGTTTCATCAGATGTGTGCATTTGTAGTCTGTCTGTGCTTAGGGGCCACTAGCCTCCTGGACATCAGGGAGCTGGTTAGTGATGTCCTGGGCAGAAGTGGGAGGCTCTAGCTGTCCCATGTGTGCCAGCTTTTATTGGGTTCAGCAGGACCACCAGTCCCTGCAGCTTTGAAAGCTTCAGCACTGTACTCTCTCTTAGCATATAATTTTCCTCTCTTTGACCTGTTCGTTTTTGGTAGTTATTTCTCTGTCCAAAAGTATGGATTTTTGAAAATTATTTTTTAGGAGTAAAATGGGCTATTGTTGGTCTATTTTCCTATTTTCATTTCTTTGTCCAGTCAGCTGTGTTCTTCATGTCAGGAATTAAGGTTTTTTTTTCAAATGTGGTTTTTAGATGCAAACTAAGATAGCAGCTCTGTGTTACTGTTCACCTGGAAGCTATTTCGAGTGGTTCCCTCCCATATTCCTACCAATGATTCTGTCCTGTGCATTGTATTGATTCAATTCTTTCTTTAGCTGTCTAAACTGCTGCAGTGAAATATTTGTATTTAAAAAGAAAATACCACAACAACAAACCAAGATCCAAATCCAGCCGACGCAAGACTTTTCAGACTTCTAAGAGGTTTTCTTCCCCTTTCATTTCATGCATTTGACTTTGGAACACAGCCAGCCAAACAGTTGGACTAATGTGATTTATGGCAAGGGACAAGAACCTTTAGATGAGTAAGAAGTGGAGGTAAAGGGAAGGAATGGTGGGAAAATATATGGAAAACCTCTTATAGTTGATCTGTTACTGATGGAATAATGACATGTAACAACAGCTTAAATGTCTAAAATATCACAGAAGGAGTGCAGAACAAATTTTTATGGCATGCTTTCTTATTCTTCACCTTCAGAGTAATAACAAATTTGTGGTTATCATTATGGGGTGGCTGTCAGGTGAAGTATCTGAAAATCTTAACAGCTTCTAATATTTTGAACTTTTGTGATGATGGAGAAAGCATTAAATGTGCTGTTTGCAAAGAATGGATTTTATGTAAAAACATGGACTTTCTTCACTTCTAGCCGTTGTATGACACATACACTACCATTCATTTTGAAAATGTGGATATGTTTGTCTAAATGAAATGTTATTTTAAGAGTACAGGTAAATAAAAAATTATTACTAAGGTTATTACAGGATACAGTAGAAATCCAGGGTTAAGTGTGTGAAGGAATAAGGTTTCATAGGTTGACAAGAGGAGGTCTTCCAGTCACTCATTTCCGACCAACAGGATAAGAGACATGGAGAAGTTACTTTCAAGTAAGCTAACATATCATTTTAATACTCTAGCTACTCCAAATTAACTTGCTGTTTGGAATTGTAGGACATGATTCAATTGCATAAACACAGGCATCTAGATGCATTTGAAAGGCCCTAGGGTATCTTATCTGTTTTATAGCTGCTGTTCAGAGGAGTGCAAGTCTTTCCCAGGTCTTTTGTCAAGTCTGCCAGCTCGTCTGCATGTCTTGGATACTTCAGGGCATCGCAGATGGCACAAGGCTCCTAGATTCATGCAGTCAATCAAACTCACAGGGAAGAAGTCAACGCAGGGTTTAGTCAATGGTGGATTACTTGATGCAGTCAAAGGAAGAGTCATTATTTTAAGGCAGACACCTACGTTAGCTTCACTGAATAGCTTTCTAGCCTTCTTTGACTCGATCTTCTTTGATAATAATAGGAGCTTAGACAACCACTTTCTGGATACCTAATTTTAGACACTCCTTCTTTACATGCAGTAGGTAAGAAGCAGCAGAATATGTTTTTAAAGCAGCATGATTGAGAGTGAATTTCAGTCCATTAGCCTCAGATATATAAAGTTTTTATAATTTGAGCTATACTCCCTTTATAGTCAAATGGAGAAGGATGGGCCCCTCCAGAAAAGCCATTCATTGCCTCAGAGTATATGGTAAGATAGACAAGATGAATTGCTTTCTAGAGCTGCCACTCTTTATTCCTTTAACTATTGAAGGAGTCTTGATATGAATTTAGACTTAGACAGCTATTAGGTGTCTCAAGTTAGGGGCAAATAATCCCACTTTAGTTGACCTCAGTCTAATTGCCTAAACATGAGCATCTAGTGCCAGTTGACATGCTTCCGGAGTCAGAGCGCTCAGTGTGAGACACCTGTAAAGGCATATACAATGAGTGACTTTCAGCAGATCTGTTTCTTCTTAGAAGCCATCACAAGACTAAAATAAATTTACATGCCTGTTGAGGCAGCTGAATCCTGCCTTACATGTCTGTATGCAGACTTTGTCAAATGGGTGCTTTTTTTTTTTTTTTTTTTGATTTTCCTGAATAAGCATAGCCACTTCTATTTTCTTCTGGCTTGAAATACAGTTTCATCTACATTGCCCCTTTAGTTGATATGCTCTCAAAGAGCTGTAGTCTTTCCTTCATCATTGAAATTGCTAGTCATAAGCAGACTGAAGCATAGCATCTACATAACAGGATAACAGGATGCAGCCATGTTCTGAGATGTAAGGGATAATGTATACAGAATTTACTTGTCTATTTATTAATCCAGAGGATAGGAAATTTTGGATGAGTTCACTATAATTTATTAATTTCTGTTAGGCCAGACTGCTGGGATTGACATTCAGGCTTTAGTGTGACTAGTGCTGTTATAGAAGAGTACCTATGGGGTACACTGAGACAGTGATTAAATCCAATAGATTAAAAAAGAAATGTTACTGTTTTGCATATTAATGAGCAAGAGGAGGTGTTGGTTTAAAAAAAAAAGTAGGATGAAAGATGCTTAAGAGAAACTATTCCTGGCTTTCCTGTTTTGTTATATGATTGTCCTTGGAAGGTGGGATTCATTGGTTCGTGACTGCAGATTGAGAAGGCTTTTTTTACTTTACAGAACAAATGAATGAATGCATAACCTCTCCACTCCCAAGATATAATGCAATGCAAAGGCTCTATAAGGACTTGGTTAGAAAAGCTAATAAGTGAACAGTCCATTATAAAAAGTTTTTTTATATTAGCAACTTTTATTGACTTTTCATTTTGCAATCCTAGGAATATGTACTTTGTTTCTAATGGTGTTCTCTGCATCCATTGGATGTCTTACTTCCTAACCCCTCTTTTATCCAGCTGCCCTTGCTGATTCAGCATCAGTTTTTAGAGTTCACTTCTGAAAGTGCTTTCTTACCAAAAGGAGTACTACTTAGAAACATGCAGTGAGAATGTATTACTTAGAACAAACTGAAATAATGATTGAGAAATGCATGGACTGCCAAACTAACTTTATCCTAGGGGACTTTTCTCAATTTTAATTGATTTTTTTTTCCCTGAGAATTTGTTCATCTTATTAAGCAAGTCCTTAGAGGAGTGAAGCAGTAGGTTACCTCCTTGAGAGCAAAGGACAGCCTGACTTATTTGCTACAATTATCAATTTGTCCTTATCTCCATGAAGTGAAATACTTTTTTTATCCTTCTGAAATAGCTTACAGAGATGAATAATACAATAAAGAAGAGCTGGTGTTAACTCCAGCATGAGCCTATTTAATTTTTAAATATCAGGTGCAATATTGTGAAGACTGCATGTAATTTTATTTTCCTAAACCAGATATTTGGCAGGTAAAGAAACTGTCAAGCACAGCTGATTGAAATGTTTTATTTTGTTGTCTTTACTAGAATATTGAACAGCTACATTTCAGTAAAAAAATGGTTATATGTTTAGCTGGCGTCTATCATATGAAGAAAGTTGTGGAAGTTTTGTGCATAATTCAATTACCTGTTGTATTTACTCGTAGCTGTCTAATATTGTTTCAAGTCATAGTTACCTGACTTCCACTTGCATTGAAAGTTGTTATGAAATGCCACTAGCTTGCATAGGGAAAGGGAAGATCTAGGAGATATTATGTGGAGCGGCTGAGCATTTGCTTCAAAAGACAAATCTTGCAACATTCAGATCAGTGCAAATTTTGCTATTAATGAGTCAAGTTCTAATTATGACCACATTGAAGCTTTTGTTATGCAGACAGTCAAATCAGGGGGGAGGCAACATCTGTAACTCTCTATTCAGTATCCAAAGTAGGATAGCATGTAATACGTTTTGTACAGGGTGGGACCCAGCACAATTTACTGAATTCCTGGCATAGCACGGGGCAAGTGAGGGGAAAGAGTGGCTGTTATCATCATGAACTTTCACTTGAGGTTGTACAAGGATGTCTTTTCCTAGGAATCATAGCAAAGTCACTGTTTGGCTCTAGTTAACTTATCTTTAGTGATTAATTTTTGAGTGTCTGAATCAAATGAATATTAGCGTATTTTAGGAGAACCGTAAAATGATACATTTTTATTGATGTTTGTTTTTAAAATGCAGTGATTTAAAATGTGTGAGGAATAAGCACGATATAAAGTTAGAGGCTGTTTAAAAATTACATTGCTAAAAAATATTTGTAGGCAGTAAAATTAGTGATGCTTTCCATTACACTGAATTAGATAAGTGTAGCTCAGAGCAAGCATGCTGAGGGTGGGGAAAGTTCAAAAATATTTTCTCAATGTACATTTATTTAATAAACATGAAAATTGTGCATTTATTTCAGTATCTGCAGATTCTCTTCTTTATATTTCCTACTGCACTGTTTGTATATCATCTGGTTCTTTCTGCTTCTCTCTTCATTTTTGCCACTTAAAAAAAAAATAATTACAGGTGTTTCTCAAAACGTGCATTTAATTCATATAAGAAGTACTTTCATCAGGGAATACTCCAGATATTTTATTCCTGAAGTGCAAAAGCATTTGTGACAAAAAGCAACATGATATGTAGTCAACAATAGCATGTTTAGGAGAAACAGTGTTATTTCTGTCATCAAGAGATCCAGTTCAGTAGTTTCTGTTTAGTTATTTTCCTCTCTGGTTTAGGCAGAGAAATTCTTAGAACCATTCTTAGAATGGTCTGTTTTTCTGTCTAAACACCAAACACAGAAATGCTTTCAAAAAGGAAAGCAACTCACAACAAACAACAACCCACAAGAAGTGCATGCAGAGATAATACGTAGTCTGAAAAATACTTATGTGCTGACAGCTATCCAGCAGTGTTGTCACAGCAGGAAGACATCAGTTGAAGAAACAGATAGCGACCTCCAAAAAAAAAAAAAAAAAAAAAAAAAAAAAAGAGTCTGGTCAGCAGTGTGGACAGGGTTTCACAAGATTATAAATCACCCCAGGGTCGCTGTGTTCCCACCATAAAGAGAACATGGTCGTTTTATTGTAATCTAATAAGTGATGGGAGCAAAGGACAGCTCCAGTGTGTGTGTTTGAAAAAAAAAAATCTTGATTACAGTTTCAAAACTATACAGTTTCCCTTGCCATTGAAGTGCAGATTATGGGGGTTAAGGCCATTTTAGGATTGGATTACCTTTTTATAGCTGTATGTTATTCCCTTGTTCATGAATCAGAAAGTACTTAAATTAAACTGAACATTTGGGAGTAATACTAATAGGGAGTGTGGTAGTAGAAAATTAATCACTATTTAGTATTAGATGGCTAGCCAAGTAAGTCTTTGTTTTCAAGGCTTTTTTCACTGAATAAAATACCCCCCTTAATGAACTGAGGAGAATTTATATCCGGTGGTTTATTTTTCAAAAAGTTAGTTGTTGTGGTGACTCATGTGCGAAAGCAAGTTGATAGGAATGTATTTTTAATGTCAGATTTAATCAGCTTATTCACACTTCCATTGTAGAGCGTATTCTATACTGGGTAAAATTAGCCAGAGGAAATTTTTGTTCTTCTTTGTCTTGCTCCTTGGGGTTCCACATTTGATACATCTGAATATGTTGTACATGTTCATCAAGTAGCCTTGATGTGCACAAAGATGAGAAATGGGATTTTTCTTCTTACTTTTGTGAGTTTGTACACCTTAGACCCCCAATTCTTTCCCTATTATTTGGCTAGCTCTTCTGGCACCATTAATTTTTTTCCTACAAAATCTTCCCAGGCGTTTGAAGCCACCTTGTGAGGTGAGTGGCTTCAGTGGAGAGGCAGGGAACTGAGCAGCAGGGCTTGGGATGGCTGAAGAGGAAGATGAGTGCAAGGAGCCAGGAGAGTGCTCCAGTGCTTCCCTGTGTTCAGGTCTGTGTTCAGGTTGACATGTCTGCTTGCTTCCTCAGTGCTCTGGAGCTATGAGCTAGTGACTCGTTTTGGTGCCTGAATGCTGCTTCTGAGTAAGCAACTTCTGTCCTCTGCACTAAGGACAGGCGGCTGACAGAAAATGGATAGAAAAGAGAAGCCCTCGTATGCTTTCCACACCTCCCTCCTCAGAGTGAGTGCTGCTGCTCTTAGCTCTTCTTGGTGGCCGTATTTTCTAAATCAAAACTCTGGAACTCTGGCAGACTTTTCTTGGCAATCGCTTTCCTTGATGTGCCTTTTAAGTACATAAATACTACTGACACCAACTTTATTTCTGCTTACTTCCTGCATATACAGGTAAGGTCGGGAAAAGAGTAGATGTAGTGCTTTAACAGTGTAAAGAAGGAGGGTTCAGAAGCTGTTTCCTCTGAAGTCTTCTCAAGCTCCACATATTTTGTCATGCTATTTAATTCCACCTGCTCTAGGAGCTGTCCAGATCTTTTATCACAATTAAAAACAGAAGAGTCAGGCCTGGTTTTTATTTTTTTTTAAACTTCAACACTTGATAGGCCAACTTCTGGGGCAAAAACCAGGAAAAAAATGTTTCAAATAAACTGTATTTTTTGCTGACATTTTAGAAAAAAAATGCTATGGCATAACATCCCTGAAAATTTTTCTTATTTTTTGTCTCCTTATGCTTTCGTATTTCAGAGTTAGTGTTAATTGGTAGGAAGTTCCATAAGACAAAAATTATCTAAATGTGAATTTATTAGTGTTGTGTTAATTTGCGGTTTTTATTTCCCTCCTCCTGTGTGTTGGGATGCATCACAGTAACCCTGAGATACATTCTGGCAGGTATGGGTAATTTACGAAATTCTGTCCTCTAGGAAGCAGCTGATATCATGGGGAGTCCTGGAGTACAGGGGGATGCTTACTCCACGAGGAATCTTGCATTTCAAATTTCCAAACTTAAGTGGATGGAAAGGTGTTTGTTTGCTTGTTTGTTTTACTGCAGCTCACTATTCTAATGATGTTCTTCGAACGTGTTCAGTGTGGTAGCCTTTCCAAAGGCCCAGCAGTACATTGCTTGCCTTCTTCATTCAGAAACCTCAGCCAGTCATGCAATGGCTCCTGTCTTCTTTCTTGAACAAAATGTGAGTATTAGTTTTCCTGATGCTGATGAAGATGATGGTTTGCACTTAGACTCATAAAGCAAACCTCTGGTTCACTCCAGCTCACTTGTCTATCATTGATCCCGTGTTGTTCCATGATTCTCAGTCTCTTCAGCTGTTTATATAGGCAGCTCTCATCCTGTATCTAACAGGACTGACAGCATCTCCTACTGCTGCTATCGGTGTCATTCCTTTAATTGAAAATAGAGCATGATTGATGTTTGTGCAGGTTCTGCTTCCCGTTGGACAGAAAGCTTTCTCTGCTTGAGTTTCCCAGCACATTTTTGGTAAGGAGAATAACATCACTGCAGTAATTACCGCACCAAATCCAGTGTGGTGCACAGGGTATCTGAAGTTCCTATCTTATCATATCATATCACACAAAACTTACCAATGATGCAACAAAGTATTGCAAAAGAATAAAGAATGGAAAATGTGGTTGTAGCTCTAACTTAACTTCTGCTCTATATAGCCATTGAACTGTCTAAGATCTTCCAAAGCAGCAGGTGAGTTCAATTTTTGGGGTTTTTTTTCCAGTTAAAGGATTTCCAAGTTTTTTTTTCCCCCATTAGATAGCCAAGTTTAAACATTAAAAAAACCAGGGTGTTTTGGATAATTGAGTTGGTCAGACACACTGTAGTTAACCAAAAGCAGGATGTTGCATAAAAATAATCACAGGATTAATGAGATCTTGTAGCGGGGAGAAGCATCTTCCTGTTCGGCTTCAACAGTGCTAGTTCCCACATAAGTCAAGCTATACTTGTTATGTTTAGGAGAAAGGAATGAGCGAGTGGTTTTGCATACAATCTTTTACTCTTGCAAGATTACTCCTAGTCTTGGAATAAGCTACAGAGTGCAAATGCCAGGATGATTTTTTTGTTGCTGTTGTTGAAGACATAGGGTAGATTGGTTAAGGTAGAGAAACAAATGTAGTTGCTTTGATTTATCACTTGTGACATTAGCGTGTACTATACCGTTCTCCTGGAAACAAAATGGTTGCACCTGAGGACAGTGATATAAACACTACTTTGATTATTTGAAACAAACCATTAGGCTTTGATGAAAGAACCATTACTTTAGTAGACCTTGTACAGAGAGCGCATTTGGAGATAATGGATGAGCAGCCTACAAATTGCTTGCTTTGAATTTAAAGAAGTCACATGTTTGTTTGAACTTCATGGCATAAACAGATATCTAACATGAGCAAGACAAGCTAATGGCATACTTACAATGTAGTTGAAAAGCACTGTTGCAAACTTTACTTGCAAGATTTTAAATACTGCATTTTAGAGTGCATACTGAAAAAGATCAATTAACTCTGTAGCTGTAATGTATGCAATGGATATATATATTGATATGTATACAACATACACGTTTGTATATACATATATTTGTAAACTACATACTTGTATTAAACCAGTAAATTTGATTTTTTTCTATTTCCTGAATATTTTCATTATGAAAATATGTATTTTAGAGTATGACACAGCAAAATATTTCTAAAAGGGATCAAATTTGAGTCTATTTAACAAGGAAAGCCTAAAAAAACATATAAAATATTTGTACTCTTGGGTAGATTTTTTTTGCTATCTCTTAAGTGATTATCTAGAAAGTTTTTTCCTTAATTCTGTGTATGGTGTCTTATGTAGAGCTGATCTCTGTGGGAATTCTTATGCTTTAAAGTAGCTCCATTTTTACTGGATCCTGATTGCCCCCACTCCATCATTTTTTTGTGTAGCCTTTTAGGATAAACCAGCTAGTTCCCTCGGAAAAAAAAAAAAAAAAGAGCAGTTGTAGTCCTGGCGATAGTTCACTCTAGAAATTCTTTCCCAAAAGCACTACAGAAAGGCAACTTTAGGTTTATTTGTACCAATCCACCAACACTCTACCAGAAAACTGCACTTTCTCATTCTATTTCCTAGGTTATGTGATACCTGCCTCACACATCAGCTGTGATTTGGAGATGGAGAAGATTTCCTAAACATCCCACCAATAGAACCTGTACTTGCAGTATTTCAAATACTTTGATCTGCAGTGGTGGAACTGGGTCGTCCCCGTTTACGTTTACGTTGTGGAACTCTCCATCAAAACCAGTGGCCAGTGATCTTTTGCGTGATAGTCAAGGAACTGGATTTTTAGGGTGTTTTACAGTTCGTTGTAGAGAAGGTCAGAGTGGTCAGAGGAAGCAAACTGTAGAAGTTCCTGTGTTGCACCATTGGTTGTGAAAGAAGCACACAGGATGGTTGTGCCACGCGGGTATTTCTGCATTGCAGACATGTAAATTTAAATGAAAGGATACAGAATGAGTGAGAAAGCCCAAAATTGTACAATAAATTCATAGGCCCTTTATGTGTTCTGTTTGTAATAATTACATGGTTGCTGGGAAGGGGGGCAGTGCTGCAAGTTTCTGCAAATACTTGTTATCTGCCCAAGCATTTAAAATGAAGATTTTAAAATAATAAATTAACAATTTATTTATTAATTATATATGCTATCACTGAAGTTGCCAGACTTGAGTGTCCCCTGCACTACTCCCCTGTAGTATTTCCCCAAATAACAATCTAGCCTTAACTGCTGCTGGAGATGGAAGGATAAACAAAAATTGAGAAGATTACTCTAAACCCTTATGACAGCCAAGGACATCTAAAGCCTGAATGATTTACTTCTGCATTGTGGTAGTCATGTCCCAGGATCCTGTTTCATGTGACAAGTCAACAAGCAGTAAAAAATACAGCACTTGAGTGTCTGAGTGTTTTTCATGTTTAATTTGAGGAACAAAATAAATACTGGCTACTGTATGCAGAACACTGTGCCTATGGAATACTGAGGGCTGTACAGAACAGTGGACCATATTTCCATTGTCCATAAATTGCCTGATAGGACAATATGAGCTCTCTTTTTTCTGTTCCATAGGTATCTCCTTGATTTATGAAAATATTTCTCTCGGGCTTAAGCACAGACATGGTACTGTAGTCTAAGCAGGTCTGTGTTGTGTCCTTTGAACTGGTTGCATTACCCTGCAGACCTGGAAAATGCTCAGTATTAACATCTTAAGCAAGTTACATTTTGTGAAACAAATATTTATTCTACCTAGCTATTCTGAACTCTTTGTAAGACTGCTAAGTGACTTAAAACATTTAAATAATTCTTCTCTAACAACTTTTATTTCTTTTGAACTTCATGTATTTAGCTACCATTTCCTCACTCAAGCTTTTTGTGCTTAATCTAATTGATTTTATTAGGGGTCATAAATTGAGAGCAAACTTTCATCTGCTGTGGATACATCCTCTTAACTGTAATACATCCTACCAACTACTTTTGTCTTGATTAAGGACACATTACCAAGCAGTTGTAGGCTTTTTTTTTTTTAGCGAATACTTTTTTCTTTGGTAGGTTGTGTTCATTTAAGTACTTATTTAAAAAATGCTGTTAACTATTTGCAGCTGTTAAATCAAGAGGTTTTATAAATAGTTTTTATGTAAATGTATAAAGATGTGCAAACCAGTAAAATTGCTCACTAGTTTACTAATCAATACATTCAGGACATTTTTGAAAAAAAAAATTTTCATGTTTTTCACTCAGAATTCACATTAGCAAGTTGTTGTTCATTGAATTAATTATTTTGTGAGCAGCTGAATATTTTTCTATGAACTAACTGAATTACCTATATTTTCTTTCTTCTCTGATAAATGATGATAATAGTGAGATCCATTTATTCCAAAGCAAAATGCTGTATGCATGAGAAGAAGTAAGAGAGAGGTGGTTTTGACTCCTATTCCTGCTCGGTTTAAATAAGTTAATCACTTGTCTTTTTATGAGATCTTTCATGGCTTGATAGCCCTCTAAAGTTCCATTGCGAGCTTTTAGTATCATTATGTGCATGCTGTTTGGATATCAAGGGGTTTTGCTAACTGATGAAAAGCTTTTCTTCAAATTCAGTTTTCATACAGTGACCCATAATATTTTTTCTCATAAAGTTTGTGAACTCTGGTGATGAATTTAAGCAGGTTTTAAAGATCAGTTTTGTTTTTACAGCTTGAAAAAGTCAGTGCCCATTTTAATCATAACAACAACAACAAAAAAATCTAGTTATGTTCTGCTCAGGAAATGGGTAAAAATAAGCTAAACATGGCAGTAATGAGGCTGGCTCTTTCTAATGTTTCTGATTTCAGTTAATGAGAAGATATTTAGCCTTTTCTGAGCTGAATATTCCCAAAGAAATAACGAATTGTTTTCCCACATAAAAGGCTATATGTATGCGTAAGTATGTATGTATATGTGAATTAAAGCAATCCTACAGTTGCATGTCTTCTTACTTGGATCAGAAGCTTTTTTCTGTTTCTTTAGGGGCTGCAAGATGAGAGCCAAAGTAGGACATTATTGGTGGAATTTGTTCATTCTGCAAAGAGAAAAGTGACATTTGGGGTCTTTTGTGAGGAAATAGCATCTTCTGCTTTCTTCTGCCTGGAAAATAATAATAAACAGATAACATCTTCCTGCAAAATGTTGTCGTGCCAGCAGACCATTAGCCACTTCATCTCTAGGAAAAGTTTTTCTGGAGGAGCTTTCCCTCTCCCACCCTGAAAGTATGGTGTCTAAAATGACAGGCTAATTTCAGATTCAGCTGTGATTGAGCACATGCCAATTTTTACATGCTTTACATAACTAAAATAGAGCTGTCTTTAGAAATCTGTATATTAGGGAAATGAGCTCTAATCAGTGAAAGCTTTTTTCATAAGTGGGTATATTCATATAATTTTTACTTTTTTCAAACATGTAGCACTTAAAATTATATTAGGAAGCTTACAGAATTATTACTACATAGCTCACAGCAGCATATTGGAAATAATGGAAATGATAATTCCTTTATTTTCCTAATAGATAACCACTGATATTATATCAGTTGTATAATCATTCTGGGTCTAAAACATCTGCCTTTCATCTGAGTAATATTTTTAAAGATGAAAGAAAATAAGCTCCCCTAAGTTTTACAGATATAGGATGCTATTGTGAAGTTCGATGATTTTCCTTTTTTTAAAAAATTATTTAGTATAAAACAATTAGCCAAAATTAATTTAAGTGAGATTTGGGATTCTTAATAAGGAATGCTTTTTCATTACTTGCATGGTGTGCAAGCCAAAGTGTTGTGGCTTTTGTACAAAGAATATGAAAACCAAAACTGATAAATACACAGAACTTGGAAAATTAGATTTGTCCCATATCTTTCTCTATAAGTGACTGCAAAACAGCATTACACCACTGTCATTACCCATAATAAAGGGGAAAATGGAGTAAAGATGTGGACTGAATTAGCAGAGCTTTTTGATTTGATAGCTGGGTTAAAATAGCATTCAGAAGTGTATCACTGCAGACAGTGAGTTTTGAGCATTGCATGGGGAATTCACCCAACAGATTCTCGCTTTATGTTTCTCTGTGATCATCTCTGCAGCTTTTTTGTTTCTCTGCTGTTCTTTGTAGATGGTGGGTGATGCTTTAAAAGGATTTTTAGTTAAAAGCATGTGCATCCATGATTATTTGGCCACATGCAGTGTTGTGCCATGCAATGGAAAGCAGATAGATACACATATTTTAAACTATTAGTTAGATTATGACACAAATAAGCTGTATCTGGCATGAAGTAATTAATATAGGGATACATAGAAGAGGATGAATAATGTCACTTAAATGGCTTTGATACCATCTGAATTATGATAGCAGTGTCCTCAGTCTTGGGACTTAAATATCTAACTGAATCCTGGAAAACAAAAAAATCAATATCCTGCATATTAATATCCTTCTTCACACAGTTTATCCAGCTGGGTGGTCAAGCTCTCATTTACAGTGCTGATAGTTTTTTTGTATCTCTGACTTGGTTAGAAAGCATCTAGGATTATCATTTTTCCTGTTGTCTTTTCTGACTTCTAATGGGAACTCTTAGCTAGATACATTTGAGTAATTCTGATACGTTGAACCTTCAAGTGATCAAGTTTGCCATCAAGATCAAATTGCTTTGCTAAGAGTACTCAAGAGCAGCTTTGCTAAGCTGCTCATGTAGACAAGCTACAGGTGTTTTTCATGACCCTGTAGTTGCCTGGATAGAATAGTTCTGGTAGATCCTACCGGAAGCCCTGAGGAAGGGATTCATCTGCAGCTGGGCTGTGTAAAACAGGAATAAACCCTTCCAGAGTGCGGCCTATCTGCCCTGATGTGAAGGTCTAAAACAGATCAGATGAATTGTGCCTCAAAATTTCCTGTTCCTTTCAGTTGAGGGGAAGGAATGGTTTGCTTAGATAGCAATGCTTATGCTTTAGATCTCTGTTAGGTTAGATGAGTCTGGTCAATACAGTTTGTGGTGCTAGCATGCTTCAAAGAAGGGTACAAATGATTTGGCTTATTAGTATTAGATAGTTAGGGCAAAAATTGCACAGAGCTGTGAATTTACAGAAAATTAATTTAGCAGCTCACACAGAACAAGGAGAATAAAGTAACTGGCAAGTGGCTAAGACATGTAAACCCAGCTTTGGTGCTTCATGCAATTTGAAAGATTTTCCCAGAGGTACCAAGAAACCCTCCACAGAGTTAATCTCCACCGATGCACTGTGGTGATCACGGCAGTTAACATTCAACAGTTAACATCCAGTGTAGTAAGTGCTATAGGGTAAAACCTGAACTGGTCAGTGGTCTTAAAGGATGTTAATGCAATCCAAATAAAAATGTATTTTAAAATCTGAGTCACATGTCTAGGAGGGAAAAAGGCCATTTGAATTTATGCCTTTATACTATTTCTTCTAAGTATCACTTTTGTCCAGAATAGGAAGGCAGATATTACTTTTGACATTATGTTTTGCTTTAAAGGCTATTTTCCCTTGCTAAGAGAAGTCTTTAGTACTTTGGATTATGATTTTTTTTCTTTTCTCAACTTGCGTACAACTCCTGTGAAATTTGGGGACCTATATTTTAAATAATAAACAGGAAAGTTAAATGTTTGAAAACACATCTTTGCAACAACACAGTAAGGCAATGGATTTGCAGACCTGGGGCTGCTTTTAGTTGATACTTTTTCCGTGAACATGACAAACTTTATAATAAGTGCTGGCTAAATAAAAATGTTGTTAATACGATGTCCTACATTTAGTTGTGTGATGAGAAAGTCAATTTGGTTTAGGAAAGATGTATCAATGTGTAGCACTGATTCTAGACATCAGTTTGAACACAGAGATGCTTTTAAATGCAGTGTGTCTAGTGCTTCTCTCTTTTATAGATACTGTTAACACTGTTTGAAAATGCATTATTTCACGCAGAGGGTGTCTGTAAGTGAGTGAATATGGTATAGTACATCAAGTTAAAGAGTTATTTTAGACAGGGTGTAATACTGAATAATGATGTAAAAGCAGTTTTGTTTCAGTTAAAATCCAGATTTACTGGATTGTTACGAAGTCCAAAAAAACCCAGTATCTGCCACTTAAACAGTCGTGCTCTAAGGAATATGTGGACATTAGCATAAAGGTTGCACATGTTATACAAAGTGTAATTAAAGAAGCTTTGATCCCCCAAATGTCAACTAGCTTGCTAAGTGTCATAACAAAGTGTCAAGCATCTGGTATACAGTTAATTTGTAGTCATTAACTGCATATTGTTGATGTGACAGTTTGTTAGCAAAGCAAGCTTGACAGTTTGCATTTTGTTATTGATTGACACCTATAGACCTCCCCACCCGTCTAGTTTACATTCTTTATGAGGGTTACTCAGGTTGCACTTCTACTTTTAACTAATTAGTTTAGTTAGTTGGTCCAATATATTAAAAGAAAGTGCAGGCATATAGTGAGCCCAGGACCCCTAATTCTGTAGCAAGCGTTTCTCAGTTGCATGTATCTTATAGATTAGCAACCAGTTTTACAAATGTCCTTTTCTTCTGATGTTATTGGCAACCTGTAACTTGCATGAATACATTGCATATTAACCATCCAAAACACATATTTACATTTAAACAAAGTGCACTTACTATCTAGAAGTGCTATCTTCCAGTGCAACTTCTCAAAGAGCCTAAAAGAGTACCTTCCTACTGCGTTCCATTTTATACAATGCAGCATAAATATATTTTGGTTGGTATAGCTTTTTAAATATTCAGTAGCATTCTGCATAGTTTCAAAAGCTGGAATTAATTAAAATAATTAAATTGCTTTTTTGGTTTTGGTTCCAATTTCCTTTCCCCCCCCCGCCCCCATATGATATGAAGGCAATCTATCAACAAACTGAGCATGCTAATGAACAGAAATAAATATTATGCAACTATACTTATATCCAGAAAGGAATTTGTGTGCATTTTTTTGGTAAATGGGTGATGAAAGTGGTTTATAAAAGAAGTTATCTAAGGAATGCTGTTTCAAATTAGTTAGATGTTTTGATGTTTTTTGGGAAATTGCACAAACTTCTGAATGTTGTTTGCTAGATTAGTCTAAAGTATGCAGGCTACACTTTCAAAATTCATGCTTTCTTTTCTCTCTTCATAAAGAGAGAAATACTAAGGTACTCCTTATTTATTGATTTTCTTTATTTACCAGTCTTTAGACATTGAATCTTCGTCATCCACCCACTCCACAAGATGGGGACTGGATTAAGTTTCCTTTGGAGGCTGCTGCCTTTGCTTAGAGTGATGCTGACATAATATCAGCAGTGAGATATGAAGCTGTGCTCAGTTCCACCACCCTGGCAGTCCTCAGACTTGTGTTTTAATGTGTGTCCCAGACGCTTGCTTCTGGAAGTGTGCTAGCCAGTAGTACTTTTCATGTTGTATTTTGTATGCACGTGTAGGTGTTATCATTTGGTTTTCCATCAGTAACACCATTTTCATGCCGTACAAAAGTTACATGCAGATTTTTCACCCTAGAATTTCAGATTGACTGAAAATCACAATAAATTTGATTTTCAGTATATATCTCACTTCTGTTTGTTTTAGGTTTTTCTCTACCAGTAGTCTTAATAGATAATATAGAGTATAGCTTCTCAGACTTTGTTTTATTTAGACTAATTTTAACAAAAATCTGTGGTGATTCCAAACATGGTGTTTAAAAGAAGGATGGTAAGCACTTGAGGAGGCAGCAAATATTTTGGTAATAACACAGAGTAGACTTTATTTTCATATTTTGGTTTTTATGGAAGGACAGTGTAATGAATAATATCTGTGAAGTGCTTGAATAAATAAGAAAGGAGAAGCAGAAAGAATACATTTATTGGTTCTTCACTTTTTTTTCTGGTGCCTGGAAAAGACTACTTCCTCTGCTGCTGTTGGTGATATTGCATGATGCTGAGGGACACATCCAGTGGAGAGCACTGAACTGTTCTGCATGGAGGAACTAAGAGCAGTTGTTACCTTTTTGTCGATAAGAAAATATGAGAGCCTGGTACTAAAGGCAACCACAAAATTCCCACTGTCCTTTTTTTGGCCTCTGTTTTCTGTTGCTGCTGCTTCCAAGTACAGGAGAGTACCTGTGTAGAGCCACTCAGTGGTACTAAAGCTAGAAGCTGAATTTCTCCCTTTTTGATCCTTGCAAACAAGTTACTAAAACTGCGTGATGATCAGTATGTGCCAATACTGACAATTTAAGGATATGTAAACATGCAAATAATGGAGAGTGGTATAGTATTTTTCCTTACCATGTGAACAATGAATTCAGGCTTTTCTGGAACATTAAGAGCAAAACATTCTTTAAATTATCTTTCTGAAAGACTAACTGAAGTACAAATAAAGTGTAAAGTTGGACTTGCCTCTTTTTTATTAGTTCCTTCATGCTTGACATACTTAAAGTTTCCCATAATTTAAAGTGGTAGAGAAATCTCAGTGCCACATTCCTAGTCCAATAACAATTGTTGTCTTTGTTTATTCTTTAAAGGTGTTGTTTTCTTTTACACAAAACTTTGACATTTTGAAAAAAATTTGACTGTGTAAATCACAACTTCTTAAGATAGCTTTAAATTGTGCTCCTGGTACATATTAGTAAAGACAGCTAGTCTTGGCAGAGACTGTATCCTTATACAGATTTATTTAGTTATTTATCGATTATTTAAGTAATTATATTTTGTTAAAAAGAAAAAGGGATTTGGCTCTAGCAGTGTATAATTGGAATATCCTGAGTTGGAAGGGACCCACAAGGATTGTGGAGTCCTAAATGAATACTATGACTACAAAAATAATTGTGTGCTTAAACATAACTGAGTTTTTATTCTGAATTAAATTCACTTCATAGAAAATCTAGCACATTGCCTGTATAGAAAAAAATAGCACTATTTTGCTTATATTCAGATTAACACAGTGTGGCCTAGGTTTTGTTTAGAATGATTGAAGAAGCAGTTTTGAGTATCCACTCTCATTTGCTGTGCTGCTGTTCCTACATGGAAGCTGTTCCCTCTTGCTCCCAGCTCACCCTCTGCGAAATGCTCTCACAACATAAGCAAAGTGATTTCCTCACTGACTGCCTTCTGCTGCAAACGGCGTGGCAGTCGCACCTGACGGGGTGATCCTCCTTGAGGAGCCTTGTCTAAAGGAGAAGATGCACTTCAGAATGTGTTTCAGGTCAGTGTTTACCAGAGCATGAGTGTAATGCTTGGGGACAGTTTTGTAGCTGGTATAGTTTAACATAATGTCATTGCAGTCTGTGGACCTGTTGTAGTTTGCACTCATTTTTTTTATATAGGAATGCTGAGCACCTCTTTCTGTGGGTAATTTACTTTTGCTTTGTCAGAAATGTTACCCCTTATTCCTTTCTATATGGAGTCAACAGATTGCCCAGAGAAGCTATGGATCCCTGAAGTGTTGAAGGCCGTGTTGAATGGGACCCTGGGCAACCTGGTCTAGTGGAAGTTCCTGCCTGTGGTGAGAGGATTGGAACTAGATGGTCTTTAAGGTTCCTTCCAACCCAGACTATTCAATGATTCTATGATTATCTAATTCACAAACTGAGCTTTTCTGATGGTTAGTTGTTTCAAATAAATTAAGTAAATTATGGAGTCTTTAGATTACATTTGAAAGTAGTGAAAGTTCTAGTGAAAAGAAAAATTAGGATAGATACTTTTTAAAAAGTACTTGGAAGAAAAGTTTTTTTAAAGGAACAAATGAAGTATTTATGTATACTGTGTAGTGATGCTAAAAGAGAGAAGATGTGGACTTTTCACTCATTTTTTGCATTATTTGTGGTGAAGATTGATACTGTTCAGAAAACCTATTCCTAGATGATTTTAGGTTGATACTTTTTATTCTCTTTTTTAAACATATTCACCCATGTACATGATATGTATTTTTATCCTGGTTCCTTAAAGAAGTAACACCTGCATATTTACCTGTGTCTGCCTTTCGTGGTTTAACCTGATCTCTCGCAGGGTGTTGGTTCAAGTGTTGGTCTAGGTGAGGCTTGAGGGTAGGGTATTCTATCCAGTGGAAATAGTCAGCGCTGGCTAAATAAAAGGACACAAAAAGATGGAAAAGGGAAATAACTTTAGTTGTCCAACAGCTGCCTCTCTTTTGATTTCCACTTTTACAAGTGGAATCCAGAATTTATCCAAATTCCTGAACTTCAAACACCATTGTTTTCAAACTGTTTCTTGAAAAAAGCCAAACCAAAACAAATCTTTACCTTCCCTTTGAATTATTTTCCAATGACAAAAAAAGTAGGCAGATGAACTCTTTGTGACCTGCCTGTATGCTAATCCTTAAAACTGTGGCAAATTATGCAAAAAAAATCTTGCTGGATTTATCTGAAGTATATCCCATTGCCCAAGAAACATAATTAATCCTTCTTCTTCAAGTAAGTCAGGTCTGTGATAAATATGCAGTATGAAAATCCTGCTAGCAGATGTGAAAGACGAGATGTGCAATTTCCTGGATTACTGTACTTTCTAGAAGAGCTGGTTCATGTTACCTCTGACTCAGAGGTGACCTACCCAGAAGAGAAATGTCCTCTTTGGGGAATGCTTCCTTTAGTGGGTGTACTGATGTCAGGTGTCCTTTGTGATGTGTGTCAATCAAATGTTGGAAAACTTGCTTGCACTAAGCAGGATTGGGCGTATACTGATATCCCTAGAGCTGATGACTTCAGTACTTGCTGTGTCTTGGTCCAAGGTAAGGTGAGGCTAAGAGGCCCCATCAAGCCAGGTTACCAGACACTGGAAAATGCAAATCCAGATTTACTTCTATTGATTATGAAGAAGTTGCTTTTTAATTTAACTGACTTGTTTTAAATAGAAGATTAGCAGTGAGGAGAAAGAACTGGCTTGAGTTTTGGCAGTTTTAACTAGGACTGGAAGCTTCAATCTTAGATAGCTTTACAGATTTTAAGTACTACTTAAACTTGAATTCAGTTTAGCTGACATACCTTTTCCCCCACAACAGATATTCCCCAAAGTTTCTACTATGAAAAAGTTAGGACTTTCAAGTCAAACCTTGCATTAAGCAAGCCCCACCTGGTGCTTATTCCTGGACATTTGCCTGCAATAAGATAATCTTTGAAACCTCTTCTTCACAGGGATGCTTTTAAAACCTTTGAAACTTTTTTTTTCCCAGGGACACAGTGTGTCTGGTGCAGTGTTCATTTGACACCAGAAAATTAATACATGATTTTGCAATGAATGTTCTCTTTCACCCCCTCCAAATCCTTTCTTCTGCTCCATCAGCTCAGTCAGACATGCCTCTTCTCCCTATACCAAGACAAAAAATATTAAAATATTATCCTGTGATAAGCCAGGGGAGGCATAAGTGATATAAGTTGTGTGTGAGAACTCCTGTACCTTTTTCTGTTTGCCACCGTTATCTCATATACAGTTCTCTTTCCTCTAAACCAGAGGAAGGGACTTTATTATGTTGTTGTTAGTTGGGCCACCACTGGTAGAACCCAAATTTGTGAATTTTAAACAATTACCCTTAAAATTTTAAACAATTACCCTTAAAACTGATGAAAAATTTGCTTAGTCCATTCACCCACCTGTGAACAATATCAAATCCAAAGGTGTTCGGTGCCGTGATAATAACAGTGCCCACTTTTGTTTGTTCAGAGTCATTAGGTGTGATTCCAATCAGGTTTCTGCTGCTTAAGAAAATGGTAGCTTAGATATTCTAATACTAAATTGATGCAAATCTCTGTCCAAACTTTGTAGGGAGTCTAGAGATGGTTTAGAGTCCATTGGGAATGCCTGCTTTAAGCCCTAAGCCTCTTCCTGGAGAAAATTAGTGCAAGGTTGTGCCAGGGTGTTTATTAAATCTATGCCATTCCTATCTTCTCTTCTTCCTGACAAAATGAAGTGACTCCTGATTGACCAGTTATCATAGACAAAATCCTCTTGGTATATCCAGCCCTGGATGGCAGATAAGGATAACTGAGTGCTGGTTTCGCTGTGTAAACTGTCTACTGGTTCCTTTAGGCAGGGTTAGAAGATGGATTTTGCAGACAAAAAGCTAGGATTTCATCTGGCATACAGACATGGACCCATTAACTAAAAGAAGAGCTTTTAAGGTGAAACAGTTGAGAATCTGGCATACAATCATGAACACAGAGTTGAGAAGTATATAATTTTTCTTTCAATGACTTTTCCCTTTTGTTCATACTTGGTATTTATGAATATTTACTTCTGTCTACCTGTTGGATTGACTGTGTGAGATACTGTAGCTGGGGCTTTTTCTTTAAATTAGAAAATAATAAATTATGAGTTTGCTTACTGAAAGGTTTTCTGCAAATGCCTGGCTCCAGGAAAAAAAAAAAACCAAAAAAAAAAACCCAAAAAAACCCATCCCACTCTCTCCAGTTTCTGATTGCATTTATTTCTCATCACATTTTTTATTTGCATGCTTACCTTTGAATTATCAGCATCATTTTAGCTCTCTTGCTTGTCAAATATAGATTATTACACAGTCATTCACAAATCAAAGTGACAATGAAAGAATTTATATTTTGTTAAAACATGGCTAATATTTCACTTCTTTTTCCTTGTGCCTAAATTTAGAAGGTACAGACTATTCACCAGGCTATTCCACAGAACCCTTCTGTATGTGGTAGAAAAACTGATTTGTATGCGTGAACTCTCATTCTTGTGTTTGTGCTAGCTTTAAGTAGAAACACAGCTTTTAATTGTGAGGTTTTAAGTTCTGCAATTAAAATTTACCCTTTCTACTGAGAGGATTGAGTGATAGCTTTTTGATTTACTTCAGACAGTTTAGACAAATTATATTTAAAAGCACATAAACATGCAAGATGCATTTCCTGACTATATGAAGGTCAATATGTCTTAGGCACATTTGCTGAAAGTTTTACTTTGAATAGCTAATGATATTTTCCTACTGTATTGCAGAGAACATGCTAAGACGCTGCAAAGAGTTTTCCTGCCAATCTTCTCCAAAGATTCAGTTTTCTTGAAAACCATGTCAAAAAAGACCTTGATGAGTTTAGTTAATAAATTTTCCATTGTATAAAGTTACGTCAATGGCATTAATTTATTTGAAGTCTAAAAGCCAAATATGCAAATTACCCCAAGTCCCTTAGAAGTGTGTTCAAATTCATAAGGTAGAGAAATGACATTTAGGAGGTGTGGTTATACGGTCAAGGAATCTTGAGATAGATGAGACAGAGTTCATACTGCAGTGTTTCATAGATGATGTGTACATGATGCCTTCTCATGAGAAAACAAAGGAATAAGTACATTCTTAACTGTTTAGTTTGAAATTTTGTTAATGATCTTAACTGCAGATGTGCAAAAAATAAAGTGCATCCTCAAACTGGTAAGTCTGCAAAACTACATAAATATCTGTAATATAATGTACTGTTATCTGCTTACAATAACATGGACTATTGGATGTCCTTCAGTTTATATCTGCATTAATGTCTCTATTAAGAAACTTGCCCAATCTTGATTTCAGAAGTTCTTTGAAGAGTATTAGTTTCATCTGTGACAATTTTATCAATAATAAAAAAATTGTTTTGCTTATAATATGCATTTTAGAGTCTAAATTTTTTTTCTTTTTAAGGAAGTATTACATTATTTACTAGCTGTGACTAGTCCTCGCTGTGGACTGCTGCACTACTCAGTTCAGACACTCAGTTCTTGCCCCAAGGAGTCCTTGGTCTAAATATAAGCAAAAGACAACAGACGAATGCTGCCATATGGAGTATATGCAAATGAGATAATATTGATCAACATGATAAGCACGCTGTGACTCTTAAACTATATGTAAACCTTTTTTGCAGTTTGCAGACAACTTCTTCACATTCCCATTTCAAGTGTTCTACTGAGTATATATATGGTATAGTGTATATATAAGGTCACAGCTGCAGTAATAGTAATGAAAAGGCTGAAAAAGAATCTCCATGCTGTCAAGAACAGTTTACATTTTTAAAAAATCAGATGTTGCAGATTTCCTCAAAACTATTACTTAAAACAGCACAGTGTATTTAAAACATAGTATCAGATTGTTTTTGTCTGAACAGTATATGATTTTTAAGGCATCAGTTCTTTTATTCTTAAAGTAACGCTAGTGCTACAGCAGTCAAAGGATGGAACACAGATGTGTTGATGCATATGTTTGCAATATGCATGATCATGTTTCATGTTGCAAAAATTAAACTGTATTGGAAATTTTAGGTGATTATTGCAAATCACGAAGGAAATAATGTATAAAACAAAGAGTGGAGGATTTGATGCATTCAAAGTGTAACATGAAAACCCAAGGGTTTTATTTGTAGAGCAAAAAAATTCCTTTGGTTTCATAAATTAGTGAAACATAATGTTTTAGCTTAGTATTTGGCAGCATTGTATGGTTGACTCAAAATATATTCAAATTTTATTCTGGCTAGATTGAAGAAGGTGACATGAGTGTGGAAAACAAGGTGAACATGTCTAGAGTTCACTTCTCATTCATCTAGGTTTACTGTTATCTTAATGTTTAAATGTATCCTGCTGCAGCAACAAACAATGTTGCTTTCTGTGTTGTGTTCCAGATAGGAACTTGCTATTTTTAGGAAGTTGGTAATAATCCTGAACTGAGTTTACATGCTTGGAATGATTATTTGGCACACCATTTCTCTCCTTAATATTGTTTTAAAGCAATAACATGGTGTGAAAGCCTGAAAATGGATGAGGTACCTCTGGTCTTGCCGAGTGAGGTATCTTTTCTCAGTTACAGGTATTCAGTGGCCCATAGGAATTGAGTCTGTTCTTTTGGTGTAATATTTAGTACTTGTCACCAAGACGTCCTCTCAGTTCCAGAAGTAAACTGAAGAGTGAAAGGGCATGGGAGTAAATTCTTCTTTATTTCTCGGTGAAAGTAGAAGCATGATTGGAAACGTTTATTGAAGGATGGCATTGTCCTTTAGTGTTCATCTTACAAAATTACCATTTGAAATGATGGGACAACCTTTGTCATAATCTTAAACCAAACCCAAACTTCTAGCTTACTTTTAGTGCTGAAAAATAACTTTTAGTAGAATTTGCTTTGGTTTTTTTCCTTCTCTAGTGAAGCATGGGAGAAGGAAGTGAGCATTTGAGAGAGTGGGGCTGGAATGGGACTACAAATGGATCAAGTCTCTCTATGGGATTAATTCAGTGATGAACTGGTGCCTTTTTTCCTTTTACTAAAAGAAAAGCTGCTTTACAAGTGTTACGATAATGTAAGTGTTAATGTTTGCTTAGGAGACTAGAAGGAGACTTGCTTGAGGCTATTAGAAGAAATAAAGGTTCTTTAATATGAAAAGTAGAGGAAAACATGAAAAATGCAAGTGTATTAAATCAGGAATCAGCATACAGTGGGTATGTTTGTATGTGGGATTTCTGTATTGAAAAAAACCTCAGTACTAACACCCCAAAATTTTTAGAAGCACGTTCAGGAGATTTAAAAATGTTCTTTGGATAAATTTCAGTTCCATTTCAGATACTTACCAAGGAGTTATTTTTCATTATTGTTGTGACTTTAACCTCTGATAAATGGAAGTAATCATCTGTTCTTATTTATCACATTTCTGAAAATATTAGGTGTGGGTTTTTTAATATGGCAGTTAGGCAATAAAGTTGCTTTACAGGATACCGAAATATCATTCAGTGAAAATACTACACATGGTTTATATTCAAGTTCTTCATTGTTCAAAATTCAATTTTCCTCCATCCTTGTGCATTATGTTGATGGTGTTGACTTTAAGGGGTACATTTTCAAAGTCTTTTCTCCAGGATTTATAGCTAAATAACTCCCATTAATTTTAATGGCAAATGTGTGGCTAAATCCTGTGTACTGTTTTTGAAGAATGTGTCCCTAAGGTTATTGTTTTACACACTTCTGTGTAGATCCAGCTATCAAAGTTTATATTTTTCAGCTGTTTTATATAATACACACATGAAAGTGTAACATATATAATAATGTTAAACAGATTTTGGTCTAAAAGATGCCAGCTTTTCAAAAAAAAATCTGTTTATACATTTTTCCAAAGGATAAAGCAATATAAATTGCAGTCAAAGTTTCACCATGTATATTTTATGCAAATCAAATTTACGGTTGTTTTGTTTGGTATTCTTATCTTGGTTCTGTAAATACATGTTCAGTTAGGCAGTTCCCTCATACTTACCATTATCTGCAAATTCAACAATAAGTAACCATTGAAATAACAAATTCTGCTATTTTTCATTAAAATGTGAAGAGTTAATTATGTATTGTATTCTATTCACAATAATATTTGTAATGTTTCTGTGTTAATCTTAGCCCTCATTATTCACAAATGCCTGTGGCATCCATGAGTTATTAAGGCCTTCTTTTGTGGTATAAACATGCTTTCCTCCTGCAAAGGACATCTGTGTGACTTGCACTAACAGAAAAATCAGCTTCTTTTCCACCACAGAGGCAGAAAATGTTCACAAAACATAGTATCATCATTTTGCACAATTACTCCCTGGGTTTTTTTTCTTTTTCATAATCATAATCATAATGAATTCTCTGTTTGGAGGAGGCTTCCAGTGGATAATCAGAAACTAGCTAAACAGTTTATGTTGCTTTAGCTGGCTGTATATTAACTATTTTGTTTTCAGTAAAAAAAAAAAAAAAAAAAAAAGTTCAGTGAACTGAATAAATGGGATAATCTAATTGGCCACATTGCCTAGCCCAAAGTACACTAGTATGGTTAAAAAGTACACTCATGTAAAAATAAGTAAATCTAGTAGAAACTGAACTTTGTTCTATTTCGGAATAAAAATTATAGCAAATGGGGAGGGGGGAAAATGATGGTAGATATTTACTAAAAAACACAGACAATATGAAAGGATTAAAATGCTTTAATCAGACAGAAAAAAGGGCTTTGGCTACTTGATTAGGGCTGATTTCCACCATCTGCTTATACTTACTGAGGATCTAGCCCTGACTGAACACTAATTTGTGCACTTCCTAGAAATTGAAATCTCTCAGCAAGCAAATTAACAAGAGCAGGGATTCAGCAATAATGGAGCTCCTCGGCTTTTGTTTCCCTCTGACAGATGGACAGGGTGCGCTCAAATTGAATTCAGCTTTAATTGCATTGTGCCATTTAAAATTTTATCTGCTCCACAGATTTTGTTTACAGGTTTCAGGATTCCAAACCTTTGGAAATTTTTTCAGCCCTGGGTGAAATAAAGAGCACTATAATTCTGTGTGACTAGTAGGTGTTCATTACCACTCTTTGCCCTAAAGGGTGGCATGCTGAAAAAAGGCAAAGAATTCTATTTTCAAGCCCTAAATTGATGGGTGGAGAAGTACAATTTTTCTCACTGTAAATGCTCTCTTATTGAATATCTATTCATAAACAGAAATATTGTTAAAAGCTGGGCTAGAAAATAAGATGTATTGGGACCCGCTTTGATTTTCTGTCATTATTAAGGCACCACAAACTTTTCTCAGCTGTGAACTCTGTTGCCTAGAGTTATGAATATTTCTGTGTTTTAGAGATAATTTTTTACAAAAGAAGTAGTGACTTTGTAAAACCTCCTGCTTTTTTCCTGACTGAAAGTTGGTTAGATTGAACAGCCTAAAAAACCTGTTCCTTTTGGATGAGATGTGAAATGTGACTAAATATTTTGCTCGGGTTCTAAACATTCCTGTGACAGCAGTATTGGAGCTGCTTTTGTAACAAAACTGGTTGTCGGTCTGTGAGCTCTTTTTCACGATTCTTATCATGAGAGTATTCTGAACTGTGGCTATTCTGCTGCTAAACCAGAACTCTCAGAACCTGAGTCAGCCATGCTAAGTTTATTTCAGCTCCAGCAAAGGCTGAACACTCTGCAGTGCTTCCAGGGATCCAGGTTTCATACTCACACACTTTATGTAAATGTTGTTCTAATTTTATTTTTTGCTGAACATCTGCAGCAAGGATTGCTTCTTTGTACAGAAGTACAAGAGAGTTTCACACACCTACAAGCTGTTTTTTACAGAACTTAAGTTCCTGGCTGTTCCATATATTACTGTAGGAACTGTGATACTGAAGTATTTGCTTTGTGAGGTAAATTTTGTAGACATGGATGAAATTTCAAAGTCTGAGGGAAAGGGAGGAGCTAATTTAGCTTTGTTTGCATTGCAGAATGGGCTTACTTTAGGGCTAACCTCCATTTTCAATATTTTTTTTTTTTTAACAGAGTACCACAGAGATAAATTGCTTTTTAAAATCAGTTATTTACATCTGTGGATGATAATCAAGCTATACATTTGTTCACACAGGTTCAAAGTAAACAAGAAAATGTATTAAAAGGCAAAAAAAAAAAAAGACAGTCATGGCAAAGGTAAATCTTGTAAAAACTTAATATGCATCTTTCTATACCAGCAGAAAAAGTCTGTGGTGTTATACTTTCTTCCACTGGCTTGGAAGGTCAGATGTAAGCAGAGCGAGTCTTGATGGAAGTTGTGGCCTGGTGCTGCTCAGTTTGGATACAGTTACTTGGGGTTGACAGTTCCTTTTGATCAGATCTTGGTGAGGATTTTTAAAGAGCAGTGCCGTACCTGAAACCCTTGTTGAAATGGTGGCCGTCCAAATGCAAGCACCTGATATTGCTTCCCTTGAGCATTTCTAAAGGGTCAAGTTGAAAAAAATTAAATTGCATTTAAATAACTTCCATATTTTTCAGTCTTTCATGATCTGAATTAGTAAAATCTTGTGAAGTGTTCAAAGGAATCAATGTCCTTATCTTGTTTTGACCTGAAGTCTTCAAGACAGTTTACTGTGCCATTCCTGGTATAGAGTGTTTAGACATGGTGAAATATAATTTTTTTTTTTTTTTTTAATTACTGTTTTGTGCTACAGTAGCTCTTCAGAGCAGTGGGACTATGTTGTTAGATGATGCAGAGAAAGGCTGTTGCTCTTTTGAAGAAATACTGGAGGTAAACAAAATAATAGAAATGGACTTTGAGACTTGGAGCTCAAGAGGTATTAAGAAACCTTAACAGAGATTGTCTCTTTACACATTAAGTTTTCTAGGCTTTCCTCACTCTCTGCATGACTTCAGTCCATTGTGTTCTGCTTAGCAGTATAAATACAAATAGGTTAAAGTGAGAAAATATCTTTTGGCTGAGGTAAGAAAAACCTTAGGATACATCCAAGTCCTTTGTGCTGAACAGTAATTGGGAGCTGATGAATTCTTTTGCCAAATCCAGGAATGAAGCAGTCAATTGGAGTTTTGCCATTGTCATCAGTGGGAACAGGATCATGCCTATTCTGCCTTAATCAGTTACGATATGAGAGATTTATAGGTAGGAAGTATATACACAACAGTTTCCAGTTCAATGAGTTTACGCTAACAGCTATAAGATTTTTGGCTAATTCCCTGGAGTTCTCCCATCACATTTCTTCTCTAGGGTCAGCTTCATTAGGTTCTGTGGGATTTTAAGTAGGAAGACTAAATACCCCCCTATGGTGGCTTCATTGTTCTTAACACAAGATGGATTTGATTTATCAGCATGAGTTTTTGAAAGGAACCATGGAACTGTTAGTATTGGTGTTGGAGTCTACTATATGCTAAGGACCAGGTTTTTGAGACACACTATTAGACCTCTCCCATTCCATGCAATTAGAATCTACTTGCTGCTCTGGTTTGGTCTCCCATCTCTACCCATCAAATAGCTGAGATTTGGTGTTAGGAGTTCAGTAGTTGTGTTTTAGAATGAACGTCTACAGTAAGTTCTCTTCTGAAAACGTAGTTTAGTGAGAAATAGTACAAAATCTTTTTTCTTCCTTGAAGTGGAAGAAAATCCAGATAAAGAAAGGTAACTGTAATGTTGATATACATGTATCATATCCACTAATACTTATATACACCAAGGTTTAACTTTATTAAGGGGCTTTTCAATGAAAATGTTTTTAATTTCTGGAGCAACACCCAGAATATTGCTTTCATATGCAATAGGTGAAAGCTTTTGTTTTATTCTGAAAAAAAGTACAGAAGTTGGGCTGTAGGCTACTACTGAGTGCCTTTAATTAATTAAAAATTAATTCCTAATTATTTGTAATTATAAAATGTTGAATAATTTTGTGTGACGGGTGGCTCAGTTTGAACAATAGCCATCTGTAATATTGATCATCTGGCCAGTTGTCTGATGTGTATTACTGGGAGGTGAGCTCGTGTGGTTTTGAACTTTCTCATGTGAAGAACCTCAGCCTTTGTATCTCATTGTCTAGCCAAATTCCCAGATCTCTGAAACTTTCCACAAAAGGTGACTTTTTGGGGTAGAAAATAAAAATAAAAAGCCAATCACTGTGACTACTGCAAGAAATTTAAGTCTTTTAGTGTATGCTAGGTGCTCTCCTACTTTTAGCGTATGCTAGGTGCTCTCTCTAATGAACTCAACTCACCAGTGTGGTTGAGTTCATTAGACACTGAGATGCTCATTTTGTGATCCCAGTTGACTTTATAAAGGGATGAGTCTTTAACATATGTGCATCCCAGAAACTGAGAACAGTAAAAGAATAAAGCATAGGAACTTACAGATCTAGTTTCTGTTTTAGAGAAATCCTCAGCTTTTGAATTTAATTGAAATTCCATCTAAAAAGTCTCACAAGTATCAAGTTAAATGACTTGATAGGTTCTTAAATGCATTTCTTTTCAAGTTGAATATGGTAGCATTTGTTAGAAGCCAGGTTCTGTTAAAAATATTCCTGATTGAAGAATAGTTTTGGAAGCCTTTTATTTTCTCATGGTAGTTTTTTCTAAACAGGAACGTGGAGGAAGTATTGTCTAAATCAGTTTAGGTGATTAGGAAATTATAATTAAGGGCAACTGTGTCTTTCATGCTGGCATTTTTTTCTTATCCTATTGAAAAAGATTGATTATACTGAGTTAAAATTACTTGATGGCTGCTAGCTGTGTTATTTTTCACATTTGAAAACAACCTTGAATGTATTTTTAGTTCCTTTTTTTTTTTTTAAGCAGTGGTATATTGTGTTATTTCCTCTGCTCAAGGATTTTTACATTTTGAAATCAAAGTAGATGTTTCTAATGTCACTCATTTTAACCAGAAAAGCTTGCTTTTATCATGTTGTTAGTCTTGGTCACTTGTACTTAATTAAGATTTCAGATGTAGAGTTGCCAATCAACATACTAAATGTACCTCTCTCCTCTGTTTTCACAAGCAGGCACCAGGAGATTCAACACAGTAGTTGATAGCTGGTATGTGATATCTGTCTCCTGGTTTATAGCCTGGTACAATAATGTCATTGCCCCATGTGGCAAATGGTGTAAGCTATTGTAAAACTGTTTGTCTATGTGATTAAGACATTGCAGCAGTGTGCAGCACCAGCCAATTACTTTTTTTAATTTAATTATAGCAGAAAAAAGAGAATAGCATAATAGAAATTCTTGTCATAGGGAATATGTAAAATGTAAATTGAAGAGCCATGAAAATTTCATGCATTGGCAGGCTGATTTGTTCTTATTTTCAACTTGTTATGAAGACTGAGTTCTTTAAATGCAATAAAACAAGACATAGCAGTGTTTAGTAATTACTTAGTTCTACATCAAAATAATTATATACAGTATGTGTTTGCAATCCACTCTGCTGCGTATGAATGTAAAAATGAACACTTCAGGGCCCATATCAATTTTGTCTTTTAGACAGTGTAAATAAAGCTGAATCTTCAACTTTCAAATTAAAACTGATAACCTTGGGCAATCAGGGCTTTTATAAAGAAGGGGAAAAAAACTTTAGCTTGCCTCAGAACAGGTTGTGTCTCTGGAATGCTTCTGGGACTAAAGAGATCAATTAAGTGTGTATAAACAAACAGTTGGAAAAAAGCTACTAAAACAACAGAGGAGAAAGCTCTCTATTGGGCTCCAGGGGCCTGGGGGAGCGAAGTTTCATTAACTGGATCTGAAGTCCTATGGCCTTCTATAAACAGGCATTAATTAAAGAATGTAAAAAATAAAGTTTCAGACCTTGCAATATGTTAATGATCATATGATTCAGGGCCTGGGAAGGAGAGGAGCAGCAGAGGTCATAAAATAAGCATGAAGCATTTAATATGAGTGCTTGGCAGGGATTTCTGCAAATTAGTTGGTTATTTGCTGGTCCAAAGCAAATTAAGGTGATTTTGCTTCACTTGCTAATTTTTTATGTGCATGCTTGGCAAAATGTTTTTCACAAATGGATGAAGGTTATTGTTAATGGCATAATGAGAAATATTAACATATTTAAATAAAACAGTGTATTCTGACATAGGCCACAAGTGCTTGCTTTTACATGTGTATTTAAATAGACCTTCTCCTGTAGCAGAGAAGCAGCATTTTGGATAAAGTTCGTGCAAGAGCTTATGTAATTTGTAATATCCTGTTTACAGATTGCATTATTTAAATCCAGGTAGCACCTGAAACTTTTTGAAGGACACTATCCTTCTGAAACCCTAAAAGAACACTTTAAGGTTTTAAGTAGAACTTAATACTTAGGTTAAATACAAAATTTTTTTTTTTCTCTTTGTATTTTTGAAAAAATATTAGTTTTCATAAGTTATTATTGATTTACAAACTCTTTCGTTTTCATTGCCTGGGATGTTTATGTTTGCTTTTTATATCACTTCTAGCTCTTAAAATGCCTCAAGTTCTTTATTATTTCTAGCAAAGTTAAAGTTTTTTTGAACATGTCGGAGCATATGTACATTCAATATACTTATGTATAATTTAGTGTATTTCTATATAAGTATATAGAAATAGTCTGTCTTCCTGTCCACACTGTTATAAAATCAAGGCAGGACCAAATGGAATCTGTTTTGTCTTTGCTGTTGTGAGTAGAGTGAGAGTGATATTTGCTCACTTCTCTCAGCACCTACTGTTGAAAAAAGAAAGTAGCAAACCAAAAAAGTCCAAGAAAAAGGACAGAAGTTGACTATTCTTAATTTCAGGTAACGGGATTCTTACTCCAGCTTGGTCAAGTAGGACATTTCTCTTGTCACTTGGTATTCTTTCATCTGTTCAGTCATATGCGCTACTAATTCATTACTTTTGGCATCTCATTACTCCCTTTTTTTGCATTTTTAAAATTTATTCCCATTACCTAGCAGGTTAAGCAAAGGAAGTGCTTGATAACATCCAGAGGGACAGAACTCTGTGTCTTTAAATTCTCTGAAGTTAGGAGATGGATGTGGCTAGAGTGTGTAGTAGAGGGAGGTAGTATGAGTAGGAAGCTACTATTGACATTGTTCTGTTGCAGCAATTTTAGATGGACAAATTGCAGTTGAGAAAATTTCATGACTCGGTAAAATGAGCAATGATGACATCTGTGGATGCAGGTCTGTTCATATCTTTGCAGAGCCTTTAGGGAAATAAATATCTCGGAACATTCGGTGAAGTGAAGCTCACTCAATAAATCAACCTGACACAATAACACTTCTGGCACATGAGCTCTACTTCTCCTCAGCACCACCTACCCCTCTGTGTTCCTGTGCTACCAAATGGTGTCTCCCCACAGGCCTCTAAATCAAATCAGAGCACACAAATACAGTGAGAATTTATTGGGAATTGGTTTTGTTCGGCAAAAACATTACTTATTAGATGAACTGAAATGATAAATTTTGACCCTTTAAGTGCTGAGGAAGTTCCGACACCTTTCTTAACTAGAAAAGGTAGGATAAACTTTATGCTAACTTACTGAAGGTAAATAAATGGGAAGACAGATTTACATTCTGGTTTGTCAGAAGGAATATGCAAGTTCTCTGAATGAGAGAAGTTAGCGTTTGAACTTTTTAATTAGTTGGTCTATATGGGAAATACAGTTAAAATCTATGAAGTTCTACCCATAGAAATAAACACACCACCCTGTTGCACTAGGGCAGTAGAACAAGGAGTATTGCAACCAGCCCAAGGTAGCTGTTCTTTTATAAAACCATTTAAACACATTATTTCTATGGTCTGAAGCTTGAATGTGTAGATTTGTGTATTCTATCTGTTGATTAGAGTTACTGAAAGCAGTGAAAAAGGTGAAAAGGAAGGGTTCAGTGCTTTTTCTCTTTATACTTTGGAGATTTGGAACAAAACATTTAGAATAAATGAAGAGGCCCTGTGTTCAGTAAAGTGAAATAGGGCTCAGTAAGTAGTTTTGATAAAAGTGTATCACTTGGCTGGAAAAGAAAAGGTCTGTGGAATGTTAAATCTTTGTTTTATTCTGAAACAAAGGAGTACTTTAAAAATTACAGACATTTCCCTGAGAAATGACATTTCCATGAACTTAAGCATGGAGATATTCGTGCATGCATAAAATTACCTGTCTATAAGTATTACATACATACGTACAAGTACATAAAACAGTGAGGGAGGATTGCTTTGCCACTGGGAGTTGTTTCAACAGATAACTTTCTTATTCCAGTATGATTAAGTTGTTAAACTCTCAATGACTTGAGAAGCAAACTGGTATTTGAAAGAGCAGTTACTTAAAATGGCAGAAAAAGATGGGGCCTTACTGTGCTTCTGTTTTGCCCTCTATCTTAAAAAATCTAATATCCTTTTAGATGATTATCTAATTAATAAGATTTCTTTCTAATTAGGTTGAAATTGTAACATTTCGTGAATGTCCCCTTCCTAAGCAAGTCACTTCTTAGAATACCTGCGCTCTGGGGAACATAAGATGTCTTTTCTCAAGGGAATTGTAGCAGCCTTAAGACTGTTAAACTAGAACATCTGATGGATTTCTGATTGAAATGCCAAATGCTACTTTAGAGAAGTGGATTTAAATCTGAACAGTATTTTACATCCTATCCAGTTAAGAAAGTACAGAAATCATGTAGGTCTATTTTTTTTCCCTTTTATGTTTCATTTTAAGCTGAGGAGAATAAGCTAATGGACTTAGACTCTGTATTTCGCTGAAATAATAAGTTCTGATATTTCTTTTTTTGTATGGAGCCAGAAGCTGTTTATAGGATTTTTTTTTACAAATTATGTTATCTGTCCCTGTCCCCTTTTTTTAATAGGAAAGGAAGTTTCAAGGAAAAGAAACACTAAAATAGTAGGACTTAGATTTTACCACAGTTCTGGCAGAACACCAAACTTTTCTGTACATCAGTCACTGTGCTTGAAGTGTATTAAAGCAAGAAGATCTGGGCAAAACACTGAAACTTAGTTGTATTTTTTGTGCTGTTGGAGTTTGTTTCTGTATCTGGAGGAGCAGAAGTATAGTGATAACCAAGGCTTGTCTAGCCCAGACAGTTTTGTGACTTCAGGTTCATTTTCCAAAGTTTCTGTTCTTTAGTGTGGGGTGAATGCAACTGGATTGGTATGAAGGTGATAACATGATGTGAATTTTATACTGGGTAGCACTTTTCATTTGTCTGCATGAATTCTTGCATTGCATAAAGGCTGGTGTCTAATCTTGTACATGCTCCCATTTTGGTGCAAAGCTGGGGTAAATATAGTTACATTATGTCTGTATATTCTTGAGAAATGCTAACTCAATCAGTCATAATTTTGTGAGCACATGCAAGGTAGAGCAGGATTTTATTAAAACCCTGGTAAGAAGTGGTAAAAGTTGTGACTGTAACCAGTGCAGCTGCACTTGTTTTTGTGATGTAGGCTTACACTTAGGAATGAATATTTGTCTTGAGATTGGTTTGATTGTCAGTTTTTCCCTTTTGCCCTGAAAGAGAAAAGAAAGGTTGTAGTACTTGAGAAATACAGAAGTATGTAAACAAAATATACTTATGTAGCATCTGAGAAGGTTTTTTGGAGGATGAGGGTGTATGTAGCATCACTACATACACTAAGAAGCTGAGATGGCAGCTTCTTATAGAGGTATGGGCTGTGATTTGGTCCATCTTCTTCCTTCAAGCCACACATTTCCTGATGCAGGAGGTGGCTAAACCAAATACCTTGGAAATTTTTTTTTAAAGATGAAGTAGTTGTGTGACTGCAGTAACATTTATATTAATACATGTTAAAATACAAACAATCCAGTTCCATGCTTCAGGGTATAAAATTATGATGATCAGGGTTCTGCACAGAATTTCTGCCCTGCATGGCAGTACACAGTGGACTGTGTCCTGAGTTACTGATGTTTTTGGGAGACTTTGGGAATTTACTGGGCTCCATGTGACTGTTTCATAGACAACCTGTATTTCATACAATGAAAGCCCAACAGCTGGGGTGAATTTTCCACTGTTGTGTATCTGCCTATTGGTGTCAGCTACTGTTTGTTATAAGCTGGCCCAATGAAAGCAAGCACTGCTGGAAGTAGGAGTTGGACCAGAGGACTTCTAGAAGTCTTTTCTGATAGAAATAATTTACAATTGCATGTTTTTAGGGGGTTTGTTATTGGGGTTTTCGGCAGTATGCAGTATAATGAGCATAAGAGTATGATGCCATGAAAAATGGAAATCCTAAATCATCAGATCACAGCATATTTTCTGAATTTTTTTTTCCTTGCTTCCTTTTCCATCTTTGAAATACGTGGTCATCTTCATGCTCCATCAGTTGTTTAGCTGTATTGGTCATTCAACCAAATGAGACAACTGACAGAGACAACTTTGGATTTTAAAATAAAGTTAAATTTTCATTGCTTATAAATGTTTACTATATTTTTTTGTGTTGAATGTCTCATACACATAGGGAGCAAGTAATTTTTTTTTCCCTTTGGAAAAAAAAACATGTTATAGAATGATAAAGTCCTTCCTGTCCCATCTTCAGGATTCCAGAGAGAGTGTCCTGTTACTATTTTCATATCTAGGACACTAAACTTGGTCAAAACCTTTCATTCAGTATCTATCATTCTATGAGAGGTCTTAAGTACAAAATAAAACTACCTTTAGAAATTAGTAAAAGGTATAGACTCAGCTAGGAGCTCCATTTGTTTTTCTTTTACACTGGTTAAAAAAAAAAAAAAAAAGGTCTGTTTCAAATCCTATTTGTCCCTTATCTCTGTTTGTTCAGTTGTTTTTAATATCACGTACTGAAAGAATTTCAATAGCTGTTTCACCATGAAGTCATTTGTTATCCTTCAGCAGGCCTTTGCCTGCTGAATTGTAAAGCAGCCTCGACTATTTGCATCCTCCAGATGGAGCAGCATATAAACACTCCCAGATATTTCTGGTAAGTATGAAAAAATATCTTATTTGTCCTTTCTGTGAATAAATAAGAGAATGTCAAATTTTATAGACTAATAAATTTGTATGTCGGCACTGACATTGAATCTCTCATGGCCTGCAGTGTCACAGACCCTGAGAAACACAATTTTTTTTTTTTTTTTTTTTTGTTTTCAAATATATACTAAGTCAAATAGAAGCTAAATAAAAAGCCAGGGAATTTGATTGCATTGTTTATGTCTGCCCAGTAGTCTAATTCAGTTGCAGTTTACTATGAGGAAATACAATTTACATTTTTCCCAGGCTTATTGCATAAGCTATCACTCACATATACATGCATGAGTGTATGTCAAGCAGAACTCAAATAATGGGTTAAAGTGTCATTTAATAATATATTCTAATGTCTGTTTTTATAACGAACAAAAAACTTTGCTGTATAACAATGCATTCTCATAGGTACCGAAAATTTATTCAAGTCTTATCATTATTATTTTTTTTATTCCTCTCATTTGCAATGTATCCTAAATCTTAACTGCTTTGTGATACAAATGTATGTATCAAGTACCACCACATGCAGGAGTTCCAGACATCACTGTAAGTCTACATTTTAAATTCTATTTCAGTTCCTGAAATTAATCTCAATGAGAATTTTAATTTGTGTATTTCTAATTTTAAACAGAACACACAATAGAATAACTTATAACACTCATCTAAATAATGAAGCCTGACAGTATCTTCCGTGGTTGAGTAATAGGCTTTTTATATTTGCTAGTTTTCATAGTTTGTTTTTCAGTTTCTTTCTAAATTAGATCCAGACTTCTTGAAACAGAATAAAAATATACAAAGGACATAAAAGTCAATGAATGTATAAAGTGGTAGGAATTTAATTTAATTCGCTGTATTTACACATGATAAAATACTCCTTGATTGAATGCCTACTGATTATTTTCTGAACTGTTTGATTTTGAAAACAAAATTGTAATAAGTCGTATGCAATATTTATCTTGTTTCATTAGTGCCATTAAATGAAAATTAGTGTGATTTACTTGCGTTTTCCAGCACTAGCTAATTCCTTGAAAATTAACTTTACTTAGTAGGCTTTTACCCAACTGAAGTGAAATGTTTAAAATCAATATTTGAGTGTTTTTTGAAATAGTGCTCAGCAGCAGCTCCAGCTCATCAGAGGAGATGCTGGGGACACTACTGAATGCTAGAGAATAAGCATACATTTTCTTTTGTAATGGTTACTGGACAGCATCTTCACTCAGGACATGTTGCTGTTTCTCTGGGAGAAAGTTGCAGAAGATATGCAGTTTGTATGTATGGACAGAAGACAGGTTTAATTTGGTTTTTATGTAATTCAGTTTTCTTCCATGGTGTTAGCTGATTTGCAGTGGTTCAGGTCATAACTGCTTTGTTTCAGCTGAGTGTATGCTCATGTAAATAGAAAACAGATTAACTGTATGTTAAAAGGTCAGTCCTGAAGTATTGTCTGTCTTAAAAGACTTTCACAGGAAGCCCTACAGATCTTGCAAGTCTTTCTGCAGATAAGACATCCATTTACTTAAATATTTTTTCTCAAGTAACAACTGCAGTATTTGTTTTTCCAGCCTTATAAGATAGCATTATTATTGTTACTTAGATAACAAGACAGATACGGTATATAGAACACAATATTGTTTGACATTTTTTACCCTCCTCCTTTGGTATTACCATTTGTTTTTTCAACACAATATGCTTTTTACTTGATAAAAAGTCGAATTATTACAAATAGTGGAAAAAGAGGAGACTGGTAGGAAACAAGAAATACTGGAATTTGGCATGTTTTGTTGTACCAGGACTCTTAACTGAAAAAATGGGGCATTTTGAGGATGAGACTAGGAAGAGGAAAGAATAATTTGATTTAATGGATTACTTTTCAGTGACATTGGAAAATACCTAGATGGAACCCGATTTTACTGTCTCAAACAGTGTTATCTTTCAGTTTCTGCTGAATAGGCAGAAGTGGATAGAGCTCACAACAGTACAGTTCTTGAGAGACTTACTCTGCTTGCTATCAGCCAGAATGGGATTCATCTCACCAACTTTTGTCATCTAGAAATCAGTCAGCTAGTCTGAACTAGTCATGTGGATTCTCTGAGGTCATGGACTTTATCTCTAATGGAGAGAGCCGCTTTCAGGGGGTGTTGTAAGACAGCTGTAATGCATTGCTCTCTGGGGGTGTTTGTCTCTGTCTGCTCCCTCTCCTCCTCTTTGCTGACCGCAGGAGGAGCTTAGATGACTGACTTGGACCAAATGCTTGGGATTCTCATGGATTCTGCCCTAGGCATCTAGTGCAAGCTTCTTGGATAGAGATAAATCATCATCTGGAGGTGCCAATCCATGGAGCTGAAAGGCAGTGTAGGCAGATAATGGGGTAAAAAACGAGTTTCTGAAAATAGGCACACAACTACATTACGTTAGGCATAAAACACTCAGTAAGCATGTTCATCCACAGCTTCAGGTTTCTAATGGAGTCAGAAGTAAGCAAAGAATTTCTGTGTCTGTGCTATGGGCAACAGACATCTTTAGCATTTCTCATCAGAGCAAAACCTTTTCTTCTTTTTGAAGTGCTTTTTCTTTAACCTTACTTGAAGTGCATTTGATTCACTTCAGTACTTTCACTGAAGCTTTGTCTTTCTTTCTTTTCTCAACATGCAAGTTTTCTCTTTCCAGGTCACATTCAGTCATGGCTTAATACAGCTATGTCCCAGCAAAGTGAGTAAGATGTTAATGACATTTGTCACAAGGAACCTCTTAAAAACCATCAAGCAATGCTGTGCATTTGTCATTGCTTCTGAGTTCTGTGTCAAGACAGATAGGAAAGCCTCAAAGATCTGAGGATGGGCAAAATGTGTTCATCTTGGGATACAGAAGATTTGTGAACATTGATGACTTGATATAAAGAATGGCTACTACTTTTATTAATGATTAGTGTTCTCAAAGGAAACGGAAGTTGGAATTAACAGAGGTTTATGCGGGCCTGTGCAGGGGGTGGATACACTGAAAAGTGTATGTTTTTTCCATGCACATCTTGGAACAATCCTAATTAGTCATGCCATTAACATTTATTTAAATGAGGACAGGGATGAAGATAAATTAAAGGTGTGGACTGAAAGTAGGCCAGAACACTTCTTTTTTCATGAGATCAGTAGTTAAACTTCCCCTGACTTCAATGAGATCAGGAATAGTTGAATTCACATGAAATGCATGAGATAGCAATTATCATATTTTTTGCATTGTGTATTTGAACACATACTTGCTTGCATGTCTCTCCTGCTAGAATGTCAGTGAGTTACTCAGATCGCTGTGCTAGCTGTACTTAAAGATCTTAGTTATATGTTTCTGAAAATGTCATCTATTCCTTCAATCACTTGTAAGCCCCCTGTAATCTCTTTTTAATGTAAGCGCGCTGGAGTTTTCCCTTTTGTTTGCTGCCCTTGCATTATTTACTTTGATCCGCTGTGAGAAAATGTGAAAGTGTGTTGTCCTAAATGCTAGCATCTCACCAACAAGATTTGAGGCCTTGTACTTCACATTGAAGAAAAAGGCTCTTGTGTGAAGACGCAGGTTTTGTTTAGTTCTCTGTCCCTGGTGGGAGCCTTAATTGCATTTTCTCTCTCACACAGTGGCTGGCTAAGGAGTGCCTGCCTTCCCTGCTGATGCTGGAGTTTTCAAGCTCTATTACTCTGTGACGGAGAAAATTCCTTGGTCCAAGAAGAAAAGACTCCGATTAAAAAAAAAAAAGTTAAAAAAAAAAAAAGTAGAAAAAAAGTGTTTAAGTATTGTCAGTTTACCATGTGTGGTAAACAGAACAAACAATAGACTTGCTTAACCTTCCTCCCCACCCTCTGAGACTCTCTACAAGTTTTGTATGACCTACTTTATAGAAATCACATCATATTTAGAATGTTAAATATTATGGAAAGTATAATTCCCTAGGGCAAATAAATTAGACTTCTTGGGAAAAGTGGTAAACATAAAATTATAAATGCTTTGTGTTCTCTTAATCTGTGCCAGCCCATTCTAATGCATATTTTATAACCTTTAACTGGAGTTAAAACAAAGCAAAAGTCCCCAGTTCACTTTTAAATTCTATTTCATTTATACTGGGAAAATCTTTAAGATTTCAGATGTTGCAAATACATATTTAATATCCTTGCATGGTTGTGACAGAATTTCCGATAAAGTAAGAAGAAGCCTTGCAACAGATTTTAAGTTGCAGTTAGCATTGATTTGCACTGAATGTTTCCTCACACAGCGTGTGCTGTGCTCACTGAGCGCTGGACAGGGCTCTCTAGAATAGCTGGAAATAATGTGAAGAATTAAGGGCTGTGTACTTGTGTGAACATGCATGGATGGAATCATGATATTATTCAAGCAAGCTTGTATATTTTTAGTCTTACGCCTGCATGTGTGTATGACAGCTTGGTGATTTTTGCACTTTGATCTGTGAATTCATGTCCCACTTAAAACCTCCATATTTTGGACAGAAAAAACCTCTTCCCATGGCAGGGGGGAAAAGCCTTATCGTATTTTTTCCCCCTGAAATTTTGTCATGTTCTTCATTGATCTGTGGTTGCTAATGGTGAAACAATGATGTCATAGCTAGGAGGTTATTTTTTTCCATTAGTGTTCAGCTGTAAAACCTTTTAATGTAAACATTCTATATGAAAGTAGCTTTTGCCTTGCACATCCATGTCCTCTTCCTCTTGGGATTGGAGTCTGCAGAAGTTAAATTATGGAATGATTAAAATAGGCACTTACATTTTTAATCCTGGTTATTCTGCCCTTAACAACAAATCATCAAGACCTTTGGGCAAAACCTTATTCAAATTTTGCACAGCAAATTTGGATTTTGGGTAGCCCAAAATATCCCTGCTTGCTAATGACGTTTCTGATGTACAGCTGACACACTTCTCTCTGTAGTTTTCTCTGATAGTTGATGGGTTGTCTGTTTGTTTTTCCAAGATGTTTTAATTCTCAAACACAACTTATCTTAAAGAATTATCTCACTTACTGTACGTCTTGACAGTAGAGATCACCCAGGATGCTTTTGATAAACAGCTCTTGCGTGTGTGCTTGAGGCTATTGAAAGGATTCTGAGGGATGGGCAAAAAGGGTCAGGCAAGCTCTGGAGTTCACTTTTGTGATAAGTCTCACAGAATTTGTTGGATCTGTTTACTTATTTTTTTTCTAGGAGAAAGTAAGCTTTTCCTGTGATTTGGCAGAAGTGTTTTGATGTGCAGAGGGGCATTTTAAATGTGTCTTGCTACAGGAGGCCTAGAAGAATCCCAGAAGAATCCGGTTTCAGAAGTGGTTTGGGAAGGGACAGAATAATCACACTGCACTATCTATACTTAGTGTGTAGATAAACCTGTTTTTCTTCATGTAGCTATCTGTTGTTAGTGCAAATATTAGTCTCAGTGCAAATATTAACACACATTGTGATGAGTCATGTTTTTTCATGGAGCATTCAGAGGATGCTTAAGAGAGTTGTCTGGTCCATTTACTGAAAGTACATTGGAATAGGTCTGAAATAGTGTATTTTTCATGGTTTGCTATATGTATCTAGAAAGACCAGTTACTTAACTTTCTGTTACATTAAGGAATTATTTTTTAATAGTAATTCCAACTATTGCTAAATATATTCACAGTAGAAGAATTTCATAGTTAGGTCCTTCTCCTCTCAGTTTTTTGGTCACATGTAGTTCATCTAGTTCTTCAACAATCTCTTCCTCCACCACATCATGCTTGTATCCATTACCAATATTCCAGGCATTTATCCCAAACCTCACTGAATGTGTAAAAAACAGATTTAGAAGGCTGAACATTTTCACTGAGGCTTTAAATCTGTTGTAAGATATTCATACAGTTTTCTCTTCTCAATGTCTTAAGTTCAGTCTGACTGAAGGAAACTTTTATGTGATGTGAAGTATTTCTTAATGATACTGAAATAAAAAAGGTTCTTTTACATCTGTTCTCTTGGAAGACAACTTGATGTTCTTCAAACTCATTTTGAAATTGTAACATAAAAAATAAAATCAGGTTTTTGTCCTTCATAGACATTGTTAAGGTATAATTTTTCTGTTACATTAACAAACATTGTAGCTTAGATGCTCCTTTACTCATCAGATGGAAATTACACCTGATCATAGTCTAGAAATGTCTTCCCTTTTTACTATGCTGGTGAGTTCCAGCTTTTTCTTTGTTCAGAGCACATTCCCTAAACAAGACATAAAGATCTGACCTATACTAGAAATACTTTTTATTTTATTTCCACATGGAAAGGTGTTCTCAGCAGATCTGTCCTAGAAGTACATACTAGCTGTGTTTGCATTTGGATTCACTTGGTTTTCTCCTATTTCATTTAAATGTGCATCAAGTTTTATTTTGTTATAGTATTATAGATTAGAAATTATTGATTGGGATAGCAGTACTGGGATTAAAGGTATGTTCAGCCACAGGTTTGCAGTGCTGGCATGGAGAATGCTATATAGGAGGCTGCCTGTCTACTAATGGGAACTCCCATAACACGCTGAGACATTTTACAGCTTCTGTGTTTCTTTATTCTTCTGTTAAATGTACATGAATCTTCAGGCTCCTTACTGTGAGTGAAAGCAACTATGCCCCAGATTAACTGAAGCATTCATATAGAAAGAGATAGTATTTTAGGAAGCACCTAAAATTGAAGACAAGGTAGCTTTCATGAGCAGCTCAGCACTTAAATATAGCTTTAAAATTAATGTCTGATGGAATGCTGAACATGTGTTTTGTAGGTCTGGAAACCTCATCCATGGCTTTATAAACCACACAATACTAAGGAAACTGAAAATTTTCTGTTGCAGTTTTACAAGAAAATCCCAAAAAGTTGGGTGACTCGGATAGCTGATATGAGTGTGCTTATAATAATAATTAAAATAATAGTAATGTCTTAAGTCAGTAACTATTGCCTGTTTACTCATAAGCAAGTGACTAACCCAATCTCAGTTTCGCTCTCCCTTTACATAATTACTTGTTGGAAGGGCTATAATTTGGTAGGAAGAGAAAAAAGACGTGACTTGACACCGCTCCTCATAAAGGTGGGTGGAACTGAGACTGAGGGCAAATGTCTGTTGCTCTTTTTTTTCTTGTGCTACCTTATTTTGATTCTTGTTTTAAGCATTAACCTTTGAAGACTACCTTTGCTGATATCATCTGTTTGTTTCTGCTGAGTCAGTCTACCCGCTTATAAAATTTATGTATACAGAAACTCTTGTAACCAAAGGCACTGTTCTGTTCTAATTGAATTCAGTGGCAGATCTCTCAACGATTTGATTAGTTGGTTGAACTGTGTAAAACAACATCTTTCTCTTTCTGTAAAAGAAATTCTTGCAACCCTTTCCTTTTTCTGCTTCGTTTGGTACCTTGCATCTATCTAAGGAAAGATGGCACATTCACATAGCAATGTGGAATAGGAGTTGATTGTCTATGTCCAGCAGGATATTTTTTTCCCAGGGATTATGAGTGGATAGAACATCTAGTCAGGTTTTGTATAAATGGATTAGAAGTATTTGAGGGGAGAACGTTTGTCATAGGTATGTGAACAGCCTTTTTAGCTGAATTATAGTATAAAATTTTAAGCACTGAATCATAAAATCCATAGCTGAAAGGACCTAGAGTAATTATTTTAGTCCATGCTTTGGCCAAATACATGATTCGCTTTCCAGGCCATTTATGATATGTTTGTGTGACCTGTTTAATATGAACTGATGCAGCAGAATTCTTTCTATATCTGTTAGAACACCTAAAGTTTACAATTGGTCCCCAGAAAATGAACCCCACATAAAAGAATACAGAAGTTGACCTACAGTTCAGATTATATGAATGAAAGAAGAATTTTCTCCTTCTGATTTTTTGACCTTTGTGTTACAAAAAACATCACAGAATTAACTTCATTTCATTTCTGAAAATGTGGAAACCTGAAAATGTGCATTAAGTGAAACAGTTAGCCTCTAGCTGTAGAACACAAGAAAAATTGACAGGATGTCCACCTTACTTGATAATTCCAGAATGGACTGTCAAATAACCTTAGGAAGCTAAAGAAAAATTTTTACTCCAGCTGTTAATTGTTCATTGTAGAGACATCGCATTATGTGACTAAGAAGATATTGGCTGTATGTATTGACAGATGTATTTTTTGTCATAACATCACTTTAGATTCAGAGGTACCTCTGATGGTACTGATTTCAACATGAGTGTGGAATCAGGAACCTGAGAGATACTCACATATTTGGCTTGGCAGATCAGAACATAACTTCCATTTTCTTCTCTTTAGTCTTGAAAGTTTAATATAATTTTTCAGGGAAATGCTTTCAAAAATATTTCATCATGTGGGGCTGCTTAGAGCTAAGCAGCATTTGACATTTTGTTCCTGGCTAAGCTCTTTGCAGAGAACTCAGTGATGTTTACTGTGCTGATCCTAAGCATAAACTTGTTTGAAAACAAGGTGGTTTAGTTTGCAGTCAGATCATTGTGATTTTTATCACTGCATTTGATGTATAACAGACTGCTTAATTCTCTCTTCTTAAGAAAATCTTGTCTGAAAGAACTTTCTGCATTTTGAGCATCGTGGCAGGAAATGAAAGTTTGTGCAGAGGAAGATGTGAAATCAAAGCAATGCTTTTTCTTGTTGATGTGGGTTAGGTTAGACAAATGCTTTTGAAACATACTTTCTTCTCCTTGTTTGTGTTCCTCAATAAAATTCTGCCTGCCACACAAAATAATTAATTTCACAGGGCTGGTAGATGGTCAGGAAAATGACGAAAAGTATAAAAGTATCCTCATAGCAAATCAAAGTAAGTGCCTGGATTCAGAGGTCCAATTCTGCCAGCTTTAAGGGGAATCTCCAGAGGAAGGAAATAGAGGAGGACAGGATGAACAGGACTCTTCATAGCCTGGATCACTCTAGAGCCAGTCTTGTGACCCCAATAACTCATTTCAGCTCCTACAACCTTCTGCTGCTTATTTGAAGATAATGTTCAGTAACTGAATATTGTATGCAAGGATGAAGGCTAAATGATCAATTAAATCTGATGTACTGTGATAGAAGATGGGAGTGTGTGTATATGTGTGTGTGTGTCTGTGTGTGTGTGTGTATATATATATATATATATACACATACATATATTCAAGATTACAAAACCAAGTCCTGAAAATTCCTGAACACCCAACTTCAATTGCCCATGGAGCATTTGCACTAAGTTGTTATTATTAGACTACAGTTTTTATTTAGTGTATCATATGCTATTTTTTATTTAGCATCCGTGTTTATTTTGGTGTGCAGGACGGTTGTTTATAGGAACTTTGGCTTATTTTCTGCAGGAACTGGAACAAATCAGGGACTGCAAAAAGAGAGAGGATGCTTTTTGTGATTGATTCAAGAGAAAGACACTCTGGCAAACCCAGTTTTGTCCCTGTTTCTGTCACAGGCTGTCTGTGTGATGCCGAGCAACTCAATTAAAGCATTTGGCAGATGGCCACTAACTGCATATAATTCATTTTCAGGGTGCTCAGCTTGAGATATGTGGGCTCTTACTAGCAGTAGTTGTTACTCTCCTTACAGCCACTGAAATCAGTGGAAGTAGTCGCTGCTCAGCATGTTTGTTGGCGGAGCAGAGGAATGTGCACGTGGAGAAGGTGAAAGTTCCTGAATCCTGGTGTCATCTTTCTCACTGATTCTCCCTGTGCTAGATTACCAATGATTAATTTATGCTATATGTGAAAAATTACATATAGGTAGATATGCAGAAAAGAATGCTTCAGTTGGAATCTGTGAGGTTTTTAATGAATGCCCTAAAAAAGGAGCACAAGAAGCCTATACTTCTATATATCTAGTCTGCTAAATTGTGTCCAATAGCTGGATGATGCATATGAATTACTCAGTAACTGCCCATTTCCCTATTACAGCCTATCCAGAACATGGGCAGAAACATAAAGACTTGAGAAAAAAATACCATGTGGTTCATATAACTAAGTAATTATTACATAATGTAAAAAATAAAAGGAGGCAAAATTCAGATTAAAACAAAAGCCATCTTCTCAGATTTCTCTGTTTCAAAATGCTTGATTTGACAACCTGAATATTGTTCAGTGTAATGTAATATATGGTATGGGAAATTAAAGTATGGCTGTACAGCTATAAATACAATTCACAGGCTAAAACTACTCCTATTAACATTGCAACTGAAAGATATAAATCAGTTCATAAATATGAAATTGCTTGCATGCTTGGCTTTTTGCAGAGTCGAGATCTAATTAGTGAAAGGCATGTTCTTGTGAAATACCAGGGTGGGAGTTGTACTTGCACCTTCTAGGACTGGGCCCTACCTTGAAATTATTATAACTATATGTCTATTTATAGCTAAGGAGACATTTGAAAGAAATATTTGTTTTATTTGTATAGCATTTTCATTGGTTTACCCTAAAGATATATGCTAGATGATAATAAAGTAATAAAAGATTGTTTTCACAGCTGTTTGTCTTTGATTACATATTTCTTTGAAGTATTGCAATAAGACAGACTTTGAACCTGGAAAGAGATCAAATAATGAATTGTTCTGCTTTGTGAAGCTTAAGAAGGGATTTTATTGTTGAAACATATAGTGCAACATAGTTTTTTTCTTCTAACAGTTAAATAATGGTTGAAAGTACTATGAGATCATTACAGATGGACTAGATTAAAGACCTTAGGGCCAAACATTAGGAACTGTGTTAGTATTAACTAAAATAATTTCTTAAGTTCTGTCATTACCAATTTATTTTTGTTAGTTTTTCTTTTTGAACCAAAATAGTATTTCAAAGAAAGTGTTTTAAATCTTTTAAATATTCATTTACTTAAAGCTAAGGATGACAGGAAACTTTAATAACTGTATGAATCCTGTGGGATTTTGTTTGTAATACAGATCATTTGACCACACTTTGTACCCTGGATAATATATTTAGTGTTAAATTTGACTGAAAGTTGTAGAAATGTGAATAAACTTCATAGGATTTTCTCAAACGGAAAAGATTATAGCATTTAAAATGTTTCTGAAGAGGCTCAAGTAAAATATTCCATTTAAGAAGCTTTTTATAATGCTTTTTCTTCAAACAATATTATATCTGACACTAGGTTCACCACCTCCCCTCGCTGAAATTCATCTTGAAAGTAAGTCACAAATACCTAAGTGACAGAGAAAGATACTTGGTTTATTTTTTTCAAGGCTAGTGCACAATAAAATATCAAATAATGCAGGTCAGCATTTCGCATGATGTATTTGAGTTCTGCCTGGTTATGTTGGAAGACTATTCCTCTCTACAAGAAATACCTGTAAGTTTATGATTATATAGCTGGGATATACAAAAATGTTAAGGTATATATTTTTAAAGACCCTGAAATGTTTGTACTCTCTGTATCCATTGACTGAAATTATTTGTTGTGTTATTTAGAACAAACTTTTGTCTCTGTGGAAGAGAGAAACCTTTTAAATGATAATTTCAATAGAAACATTAGACAAAGGAATATTGTAACTTTAGAGATTTTTATGATGAAGGTGTGTTTAAGAGATGTCACTTTGATATTTTTACATTATGTCCTACATTTGTCAGCTAAAACCAGGATATTGCCTCAATGAGAAAAAGCATGTTCTGCACTTGTCAAAAGGCAGTAAGTAATGATTAAAATAGCAGTGTGAAACGCTGGGAGATTAAAGTGATGCTAATGATAAGTGAGAGAAGAAAAGGGCAAGCTATATTTTAATCCCTGAGAGAATGGTTAATGACTTCTATTGCCTGAGATTAAACTAAACCTGTCTCATCAGCTTTTTCTGCCTGGTGAAAAAAAGCTCTCTGCACTTTAATTTATTAAAGTCTTTTAAGGAAGCACATTGATCCACAGAGGTTAAACTTTAAAAAATTGTGCAAAATACACACTAAAAATGCTTTAACAAAAGTGTGACTTTGTTGCTTTAGGCAAGCTCACAGTTTTATAAAGAATTCATTGTCTATGGGTTGGTGAATTTAATTAAGGAATATTAATTACTTAAACTGAGAGGTTTGTTCCTTTTTAAACCAGAACATTTTTGCCATACTGGGGCAGGAAAAGTAGCAGTAGATTTTAGAAGATAGAAGCAGGAAAGAACAGACTAAGTTAAAATTACTGTATGATCTGTTATGATAGTGGTATCAAAAAGCCATTTTAAAAATGCCTTTCAAAACATATGCACTGCTAGGTATAATGTACTGAGTACACTTGTTTATACTGAGTTACTGTTAATCCATTTCTTTTAATAATTCTTATGATTGCAAGACAGTGTTGTAAAATCACTCTTATATTGAGAAGCTGCCCAGTTTAGCATTGCCTTTTCAAATGGCCTGTAAAGTCTTTCTTCACTTTGAAGAGGGATTGGCAGAAGAATAGTTAATTAGATTGTTTTTAAAATACATGTGATAAAATTGTCAAGTCTGAGTTCTTAGGATAAACTGCAACATTGCAGCATGCTTGGGAAAATAAAATTTTCCTCTCAGACAGCTCTGGAAGCTTTTGTCACTTTTAACCTCCATCCTTTCATTAGACTTATTTCACATAGCATCAGTATTCTCAGCCTACAGGACAGACAATGGCTTTAGAAACAGAAAACAGATAATATTCAAGCAAATACGCATGGCTTGCTTAAGCCTTATTCAAGCTTCAACTCCACGTTCTTTTTTGATTTTTCATTTTTTTTCCCTCTTTATAGGTAAGCATACTGGAGGTAAACAGTGTGCTTTTGTACTCTTTTGCAAGTTCAGTACCCATAGTGCCTTTCTGGCTCCATACTAGCAAACAGCAGTGTGCATCCCAGCTCAAGGAATAAATCTGGTGCCTGTGGATACCAACAGCTCTGCTCTATATCCTTTCCCTCCTGCCTCATGGAAAGCATTTTCCCTTTTGAAATCTCCCAACCTCTGTAAATAAGGAGCCATTTAGTTACTATCTTACGTGATGGTTGTAATCCAGGTTATTTTTTAAAGCTGTTTTTTAAGTATAACTTGTTTGGTAAGTGAGTTTAAACTTGATTCATGCTTTGATGTTAATGAAACACCAATTTATCGGAAGGCCCTGCAGCCCTAATGAGCAGTTTCTTTAAAAAGAACATTTAATCAAGGTTTATTTTTAACTTGTTTAAACAGATCTAATAGTTTGTGCTGATTTCATTTCAGTATAATAATTGCTAGCAATCCTATTAGTAAGTCGTGGTACATGGAAGTTAACACAAATTCCATTCTAATGAGCGTAGTGTAACAGCAAAACCCTTGTAGTCAAGGAAAGGTTCATGTTTGAGAGGAGTGACAGAAGCACTTGGACATTTTGCTGACAGCAGATTATTTTTGTTTTTATACAAATGTCAGGCATGACTTGCTAGCATTTAAGTGGGTTTTGTTATTTTTGAGAGGTGAAGATTTTCCATATTAACTTTCTAAGGTGAAAGGAGCCACATATTTTCTGGTGTTAGGAAAAGTATTTGATCTGCTAGGATAACTCATATTTTTCTTTATACTTTACCTGTATGTGAGGATTTAGCTGTAATATGCTGTTTTATGAGGATAAAGTTCCACAATCCAAAAATACAACTTGTGGCATTTTTTTAAATAAATATAAAATCATGGAGGCAATTTAGTGTGAAAAGCAAATGAAATTCCAGCGCTCAATTTATAGTTAAGAAAAATCTCTAAAAGAGCAGATGAAGCTGAAAAATGTGTGATCATCTGAAATACTATTTTTTATGATTAGCTTAGAGCTGCATCTGTATGTACTAGAGATTGCATAGTCACATTTTCATTGTGACTCCTGTCCTAAGTCTAAATTCTGGCTTATTGGCAAAAAATGAAGAAAAAAGAATTATTCCTTAGTTTGAAAATACAAATATCCCATCAGTATTTTCAGCGTTAAATACAGTGTTCAGATGTTACTGATTGAGTTCAGTTATTAACTTTTAATCTTTTTATCACGTAGTCTGACGCCATGACATTTAAAATATGGGAAGTTTGGAGATAAATAATAAGGAGTGATTTAGGATTTTAGCACAGTATTAAAACATGTTCTGATGCACTGAAAGGCATCTGTAAGTTACACATTGTTTATAGATTTCTGGGTTTCTGATTGGAATCCAGGAGCCATGTGTTCTACAAGCTTTGGAGGTAGGGTGGAAGACAATCCCTTCAGAGAACATTGTTAATTGGATTGCAGTTGTGCAAGAAGGAATCTTGAAGCCTTTACAAATTCAGTAGTCCACCCAAACAGGCAGCAGGCAGGGTCAGTACTTGAGCCTGTCAGTAAGTGGAATAATCCTGTTTTTTTGCACCAACATCTTACTGGGAAATCATTCTCTGTGATTCTTCTGCTTCTGGGGGCTTTTGAGGGAGGAATATCTGCTTTGGTATTTCAGCTCTAGCTTGCTCTGTGACACTGGTTTTCTCATTTTGAAAGAAATCACAATATAGTAGTAATGATCCACTCTTTGTATATACTTCCTTCTTTTTCTCCTTTGCTTCTTTGGTCATAGAATAAAAAACCTGATTTGGTCGTAGTACTTATGTATGTGATTTCAAGGACATGCTACCCATATTATTGAGAAGATGTTTGTAATGATTGCAACAAAAATTAATACAACTGCTTTGAGATGATAAGGGTGATACGGGGCAGATTGCCTGACACTGATGTGTTAAGACTTTCTTTTCTTGAATATCTTCAGGAAATGATTTTCCTCTGCCCAACAGACTCCACTTATGTGACCTGTGTTTGTGCATGGGAAAGGATACGGTCCTGGTTTTGTTGGGGAAGGAATAGCTATAGTACTTAAATCACCTTCCCAGTGTTGTCTCCTTGCTTCCTTGCTAGAAGAAAACCTGTGAGAAGTGTTAGTCCTTGTCCCACAGCCTCTCCTTGGCAAGCAGGAGGCCTGGCTACAGTCAAGGGAAGGTTCTGGTGCTCAAGGGTCTCTCTTGGGGATTCAGCATGGTAACAAACAATTCTCTGTTGCTGGGAACGGGTGAGTAAAAGCACGAAACCTCTGCAGTTTAAATTTCATTATGGCATTTTTAAAAAGAAGGAAGGTTTTGAAATATATATTCTTTTGGGGTTTCATTTTGGGGAGCTGTTATGAAAAAAGTAGCATAGATGATTGTGGGAGTCAAACCACAGCATTAGCTCAAAGACTTGTGTTAAGCTCATTTTTTACATTGATTTTTGAATGTGAATAATATGGCATATCTTGAAATACTTTCAAAGGTATATATTTTTATAATAAAAATGCTTAATGCTGTCCTACAAAACTAAAACAACTGCATCTGGTTTAGACTTAGTTTCTGTCAAATGTTTTAGAGGAATGCCAGTTCACATCTAAATACTCTTTTCCAGTGGAAGTTTGAAGACTTCTTTAAAGATGAGGGAAATAAATTTGGACTCATCTCTTCATTGACAAATGTATGCTCCAATGAATCACGTCATCTGACTTAAGTCCTTTTTTCTGCCTTACTAAAAACAAACTCATGCTATTTGTACTTAAGGCTCATACACACTGCACCCTGAATACTAAGTTGGAATGTATTTACAAATGTGAAAGAACCTGTGGTCCTTTCATGCATCAGGTTGTCATAGAAACTAATTAACTTTCATTTCTGTGTCAGGGCAAAGTAGTGTGATGCAGATGTAAATTGTAGTTCAGAAATCACCAGGATGAAACTAGAGAAAAAGAAAACATCAAAACCTTCAGAATTCCTGCAGGACATCGGGAATGCAAAACATGTGATGGGAAGTTACAGTGTTAAATGCCTCATTTCACCAGGTCTTTTAGCATAATCTGCTTCTTCAGAAGTGCTTGGAATGTTACTAAACTGACAAAAGAGTATGGTTTATGTATATTTCATTTATGTATGTGAAAATGAATGTGTCCAGGGAGCATGTATATGTGCATATGGAATACTGAAATTCTGATCAGAAATGGTGTCTAAAATATAAATGGCACTTACAGACTACTAACTGTTAGAAAAACTTTAAAAACTTAGAGTGTAATCTTTGCTTTCTCAAATGAATTAAGCTGATTTCTCTCCAGTTAGTTTCTCTCTTTATGAGCTTTTACAATTTTCCATGAAATGTGAATATATTAATATTTTAACTGTAAGAGGTATACTTTGACTGGCTTAAGTGGTAAAGGAGTGTGATTACAAGATGATTTATTGGAAGTCATTAAAAATGATTTATTAAGAGAAAAATGTTGTGTTACTAAAGCCTTTTTTTCCTCTGCTGAAGATGGGGTTATGCTGTTATTTTGTCTTCTTCAGAAGAGGAAAGCAGCCTGCAACAAATCAGGAAGCATTTTGCTTTGTGGGTTACTGGCATGAATAGATGTGAAAAGGGTGTCCAGCTTGCTTTTACAACAGAGATGCAGCAAGCCTTGTGCTCCATCACAGATTCATGCTTAATAGGTCCCAGTCTCATGGGGAGAATTTGTGCATCCATCCAGGCCAGCAGGGCTGGGCAGCAATTCCATGCACACTTCCAAGAGCAGTGGCCAGCCCATGCCAGTCTCGTTCCTTTGCTATTTGCTTAATTTTATATGCTACCATTGTTTGTGGGGCTGTGCTGTGAATCAGATTAGTAATTGACCCAGATTAAACGATCTTTACTCCCTTCCCTCTCTCCCCCTTTTCTCTCCCTTCAGCTCCTTGCCCAGTTCGGAGGAGGGCCATGGAAAGTCTAAGTTGGAGGGAAAGCATGGGCCTTTGTGACTGAAAAAGTGATGGCTTTCTTTGGATTACATTTCTTAGATGAGAAGTGTGGAAAGAAATAAAAAAGAAATCTGTGGGGAAAAAAAAAAATCTGCAGTGGAGTGGGTGCACAATTTATGCTTTAATGAATACAAGACTTCTTGCTCTTGCATGTTCTCCCAGCTTGGAGTGTGAACTTAAAACAGAATGGATAATATTGCACTTAGGAAAAAAAAGGATAAGGGGGGGGGATGTGCAATTATGCAATTTTCCTATAGTCAACTCCTTCACACAGAGAGAGGGAAATATTTTTATAAATGAGAGTCATGGCAAAGCTAAAGACAGTCACAGAACTTGATTATCTTTCAGCTAAGACAAAAAAAATATGTATAAATGGAAGGTACGTGAATACCCCACCACAAAAAAGAAAGAAAAAAAGGAGTTTGGGGATTGATTATGTATTATCTCTTTCCTGCTCACTTTATTTGTTAAATAGGAATTTTTTTTCCTTCTGGCTACTCTGCAATTTCTTGTTCTTATGAATAGCATAGTTTCATTGTTTTGAAGTCAATGTACATATCTTTTGAAATATGATGTAAAATGAGCTAGAGGAGAAAGAATTTATCTGCAAAGTATGTATTTCCCTTATCTTCTTTCATTGTGTTTATATATATGTTCCTATATTCAGGAAATTCATTGGCAACTCTCCAGTTGACTTCAGCAGGATAAGACCTGGCAATATAATTAGGCATATATTATTAAATGGAGGAGTCAATGTGTCACAGAAGAGTAATATGTCGTTTGCTGTAGATGTTGTAGAAGGGTAATATGGAAAGAGATTTAAAGGAACAGCAGGCTAGATCTGTTGAAATTTTACCAGCATGACAATCAAGTAATGGCTAATGGCAGACATTGCTTCCAATCAAAGTCTTGTTGACTTGGTCTAGTCCTGTCTTGTTCCATAAATGAAAAGAGACATACCCTTGTACTCTGACCCCTAACTTCTATGTCTATGTAAATGGTTAAGAAAAATTGCTTATTTCTTGTGCCAAATACTAAGGGAATCCTGAAGCCAAGCTGCTATTTACACCTCATCTAGGAAAACTTAAGTCTTTCTTAGATTGAGGGTCTGCAGCTGAAACATTGAACCACCTGAGACTACATCTTCAGACTTACTTAAATACTTAAATATTCAAGATGAGAAGACCAAATTTAATTTATTACAATAGTGAAGCTTTAGGGATGTCCAGTAAAGAAGCATCTTCGTTTTACACAAACATATACTCTTGCCTGAATCTGTCCTGTTGAGGAAGGAACATACAGGATGGCTGTTGGTGATCAAGGGCTTGCAAAGCCATCAGATTCAGCAGAAACTGAGAGAGAGGAACAAGTTTTATCTGTAAAGAAATCTGTATAACGGGGTGTTAGCATGGCAGTTGGGAGGTGAGGGCAGCAGTCTTCAACATTTGTGTCATAACAGCACTGCTTGCCATAAAATCTAACCAGGCAAGGCATTGCTTATATCTCAGAGAGTGTAAGTCACATGGCCTCCTGCAAACTAAGGGACTCATCAGTAACCTTTGTTCTCCTTCCTGCTACCCAGAGCAAATTAGATAGTTACGGGCTGACTGGATAACTCCAAGGCATCCAGAGGAAATTCACATTACTATCAAATGAAAGATTAATAAAAAGTCCTTTGTAAGAACGGCTGCAAGTGAGTATGGTTTCATAGTGGGCACAAGCACTCGGTGGTATGTTGAATCTTCCCACAAGGCCATTTTACATAATTTATTAACAAGATCATTTTACTTTCTGATTTAAAAGATTTGTAACTATAAGCTCCTGTGTTTTCCCTGAACAAGTCACAATGCACACAGTAGGCAAAGTGTTAAAGGGCTAGGAAAATATTATTTCATCACTCCTGTTCCATTAGAATTCACTTGGGTGGCTGAGAAAATGGTTTATGGATTAGAGAGAGAAGAACAAGCTAAAACATTTCATACCTTCATCTCTGATAAATTCCCCAAACTCATTCTTTGCATCTGAGCCATAAATAACAACCATGCTTTTTGCTAAAAAGAGCTTTTTTCCTGTACCAGGTCTTTTGTCTTGGAGATGAATGCTATAATAAATTTGAAGTCTTAGGGGGGGCATTGTTTGAACTATAACATTATGGTTTACAACTGTTGCTTCTATTATGAGGAGGATAAAAAGCGACTATGAAGCTTGATCTCTGTCACAGAAACAGATTAATATCTCAGCCTTCAGCTTGGGTCAAGTGTATGATTTTTCCCAAAAGCACCTTAGCAATTAATTATTATTCTGTTTGCATTTAAAATCTTATCCTTTTAAACATCTTTCAACCTTATCCAAATGTTATGCTTACTTTAATTCTGTATTGAATTATTTTTTTGAGCATACAAATTATGCTATAGGTCAACACAGGTAGGAAAGTTTTAGAGGAAAACGTTTTTAGAAAACAAATTCATCAAAAGACATTTTGAGGTATTCCTTCCTTATAATTGGACAAATTTGTTTAAAAATTAAGATCACCCTTAAAAATTTCAGTTTTGTTTCTCTGAAGATAAATGCAAACAGCTCAAATGTTTGCATTAATAAGCAAACGAAGCATGCATGTAATTATGAATTAGAATCAAGAAAATTGTTGTACCCATGAGCTCTAGCTTTAGGAGATTCTGGTAAAAAAAAGATCCTGAAGATAATTTGAAGAAGATAGCCTTATCTTTTAGTTTCTACTGTGCTTCCCCTGCACAAGTAGAACTGCTTGAGGTTTTAGTTTTCAGTAATCTGTGTTTAGCACACCTAAGAAAATTAGGATTCGGGTGAAGGGCCTTCTTGACCACCTTGCTCACCTACTGGTATGAACTCACCTCTGTTGTAGTAATGCAAGTCTTCTGATTAAATATACCAAGAGATGGCAAAGAAGTGGTTCCTCTCAGTACTAATAGGCTTTCTTTGGTCTTGGTTATTCCTAACACCTGTGTGTTTCTTTCTTTTGGCTATCAGGTCCCATTTACTAATTACCTTGTGTGGATCTAGTCCTGAGAGTGTGAGCTTGCAATGTACTAGTTACCTCTTGTGGGAAAAGGGGTAGTTTTGATGGAACTGGGAGCATTGGGCTTTCTGGAGAAGCTTCACTCAGAACTTCTCAGGTCAGTGCTGAGGAAGTTCAGGTTTTAAGGAGGTACTGAAGACAGTGTGGATGAGTGCGTGCAGAGAAGAAAAATACTACTTACATACTGCACTATTTTGCGACAAGTATTTTTCAAAACTGTAATCAATTTTAATTTCAGTTTCTAAGACATCAAGTGTCAGCTCTTTTCCTACTTGCTTGTATTGGTTGGTTATGTGCAGCTCCAGGATCACTTGTCCAAACCTGAACACCCTTATTCTAGCACTCATCCTTCAATTAACTGATTGTAGATCTAAGGACTTTTTTGCCATTCGACTTCATGGAGACCCATGTATCAGAATGGTTTATTTCAAACTTTGTTCGTCTGCAAGCATAAAACTAAGTTATCAACAACAGTATCGTTGATATAACCAAACTTAATATTCTCTAAAGACACATAGCTAAGAGCAGAATAAAGGGTGCATAAAAATGTACATTCATATGAAAGGTTGTATTGATTATATATTTCAGAGATAATCCTTAGCTATAGAATGCAAGATTTTGCATTCCTTGCTGAAATACTTGCACTCATATATGGTTTCACATATCAAAGTTTCAAAAGCAGTGCAATAACCAGTCAAATATCTGTTTAAGAAAAGACATGAAGTGAAAATGAAACAAAACTAGATTTTCCCCAACATTTTGAAAGGACTTTAAAAATGGGTGAAGTTTTGTTTTGTAGTATGGCTATTTTTCATTAGTTTTTTTACTTAATAATTCTGTTTTGTTTCTTCATTTGTACATTTGTTGGTAGACAGTTTTCTGTGCTAAATCTGTCAAAGCATGTACATCTATTACAGCTATAAATACATGGAGTATGGCAATAGAAACTATTATAGTGGAAAATATAAACTATGTTGTTTTTTCTGTGCAAGTTTTAAAATTTATTGAATTTTTTAAAAAGTTGCAATCATTTGGAGAAGAGCAGCCAAACTTAAAGTAAGGGGCTAGGCTGAAGTTGATATGCTGTCCTGCTACATGGACTTTGTGGTTACAGTTGAAGTTTTACCCCTCACTTTCCCTACAGTTCAAGCTGGAACAGGGTTGATCCATCCCTCTTGCAGCTATTTTTTTGATCAGCTTTCTTTTCTCCATGGGGAGACACTTCCATCCCTCTATTTATTGCTCTGTGAAACTAAAATAGATGTAAAATGAAATCTGATTCGTTTTGTAGTCATGCTTACAAAATCTTTTCTCCTTTTTAGATTCTCAGTATATCCTGTATGATAATTTATTTATTCTTTTTTGAACAAAAATAGCATTTCAGATTTACATAGGAAGAATGCTTGAAGATTTAAGTAATATGCTTTCTGCACTCAGGAAGTTTAAAACTGTGCAGGCCACTCCTAAACTTTATCTAATGCATTTCATGACAGGATGAATATCTTTGTAAATATATTCCTGTTTAATTTTAAGTTAGTTTTGTTAATTTGAACAGATTTTGAAAGTATTTTATGTGTATTTAAGTACATAATAGAAAGAGAAATTTTGAATAGTACCATAACCTAAAGTTTATTAAAGGAGTTACCTGGAAATGAGGGAGCTAAATTCCAGTTTTTAGTTTTGTTAGAAGTCATACATTATTTTTTTCCTAGCGTAGCCTTTTCATTCAGCAGTAGGAAAAAGGCAAGTCAGAACTTCTGGCTTTCTCATTATCGCATATTTTTGGAGAAAATACTGCTTTAAATTGACAATCTGTAATACTTTTCTCCAGTGAAAATTCTACTTCTACCAGAAAGATCAGCATTTGTTTGAAACAATGTGTCAGGAGTCAAAAACCAAAGAAACCATTAAAATGCCCTTTTGCCTAGCCTTGACCTAACAGATACCATTATGCTTGAATATTCATACTTAAGATAAGGAAATTATGTTTAGCACTTTAAAGCATTCAAGATTTATTTCACCATTGATTAGAAAGAGTTGAGGGAACTAACTGTGCTTGGACTAAAATCAGGCTCTTCTTGTAAATCTTGTGATTTACAGATGTGAAATAGTAAACTGGCTTTGATTATTCTTTCTTTTCCATTTGAAATGCTGTATATTTGTGAATCATAGTTAGGTATTGAAGTGGAAATGAAAACCTGAAAACTAATTTTGAAGGGATAAAAATGTATACAGAATAGCTGAAGAAATAAAGACAATGATAATCTTTGGAGGAATACTTGTGGTAAATGACTTCTTTCCTTTAATTCCTGTAGTGCATCCTTACTGATTGACATCTGAATGGCAGTAATTTGGGGTAATGGGTAGCTACTAATTGAGGGTGAGCTTCACTCCTTTGCAGAAGAACATTCTCAAGACCTTCCAGTATAACACTCAAATCCTGTATTAAGTGCATAAATTGGTATAGGATTTTATGTTAGCCTTCTCTGTACGAGTTAATTTTATCAGGTCCCCTTATGACAGGCGCTAAAGTGTGCTTGAAAGATGTCTGTATACATATGGTAATTTCTTACTTGTGGCTCTCTCTTCTGTATTTATGCAGCCTGGTGTCTACTGGCATTATGGCCAAAGATACGTTTTCATTGTGCTGTTCTGTCAGTGTTTCTGTGACTATTTAGTTCTAAGAGTTTTAGATGGATATGCAGTTTCATTATCCTAAGAATTGCACAGTTGCAACTGGTTATGTGTATAGTTGCATAGATAACTGGGTTACATAGAGGTCCTAGAACATTATTGGGAGATAACACTGTTTTTTTTGTCATTACAGTTCTCAACCAGCTGATTTACTAAACTTACAGATTTAAAATTTGCCTCCTTAAACATAGTCTCTGAATATACTACAACTGCAGTTTTGGTGGGTTTTTGGTGTGGGTTTTTTGTGTTTTTTTTTGTTTTTTTTTTAATCAGTTGATTGCAGTTGATGATGTATGAGGAAAAAGATGCTAGTTTGATTCCTAATTCCTAATGTTTTGCTGAGTTTGCAGGATTCACAGAGCCTACACCAGTTCCTTGTAAGGGTATTTTTAGCATTAAACCCTGGGTTAGTCTTGGGACATGTGGATGACATGAGAATGTGAGCAGGACCTAAGGAGACTGCTCAGTGAAAATTTACTCTCGGGGTTTTAAATTTTATGTGCTGACCTACTGTGCTCTGTTCTGAGATCTCAGTATTTCTAGTGTTTCTCAAAGAGCACTGGATATCTCCTCTGTGAACAGCTGATAGAAGAAAAGCCCATTTCATTTGTGTCAGAATGAGAAAGAGTGACAAAGAATATCCCCCTTCTCAGCTGAATGGTAGGGGGGAAGGAAAGGAGGAGGGAAGTGGGAAAGTCCTCCAGGAGACTGAGGGCAGGAGAAAGAAGACATCTTAAAAATTTTTCTGAAAACAGACACAAGACATAAACTTAGTATTCTTCCTGTTGTAAAAATTGTGGATAAAAAAAGCTTGTCTACTTTAAAGATAACCCAAGTTAATAAAAATTTATAGAAGGGCTTTTATGACAAGCTTGCCTGAAATAGCAGAGAATAGCAATGCTGCTGTGTACCTGCAAAGTGTGTGTTGTTCCCTCTGTCATGTCTGAAGTGGAAGAGGTTTGGGGTTCTGAAAGAGCTGCTGCACAAAATATCCTGTTACATTTCACTGCTTGTCATGGATATAATAAAGGTGTTGGCATCTTCCCATATAAATATCCAATACAAATACTGAGTTTGAGATTAGGGGGAAAAAAAGTACAACGAAGCGGGGATGTTTTGAGACTTCATGAGTTTCCTTCTTTTAAAAAGTAACAGTTGTATTAAAAGAGCATGAAGTCAATCAAAGTATGAGGCTGGTCTCGAAAGATATCAGGGATGCTAAATTTTAATGCGGCTTGTGGACGTTTAATGTCTCTCATCTTGATCCAGTGAGTACCTGAACCCAGTAATTGGTAAGAAAACAAAGGTATTTTTGACGATTGAAGAATACTTGGAAAGAGGAAGAGGTTCAAGTGAATAATAATAAAAAAGCCCCTTCTTGTGAATCTGCCCGGGAACCCTTTTTTTTTAGCGTTATTAGCAGACAGGCCTGTGTCCTTTCCTTTGATGACGGTAACAAGTTCTATGACATTGCCACTTTGAGTTCTTGCTTCATTAGATTGGGTGACTGTTTATTTGAAATTGTAATGAAATATTTACTTTATAGAGCTATAAGGATTAGCGGCGATAATTGAGTGAGGCTGATCCGGAGCTTTCAGTGTAATAGGGCCCCCTTGTTTGAATACAGAGCGCGGGGAGAATGGAGGGGCGAGGGAGCGCGTTTCTGCCTGTCACTTTCCCTCTACATGTTGCTTTTTCTCCCGGAGATAAGTGGGCCTAATGCTGAACAAATACGGGAAATCGGGAGCCACTGAGAATCATTCGCCTCTCGCTTTCCCATGGCAGCGTGATAGACGCCCGCTCAAAAGAGCCCCCCTCCTCTCGGGCCGGCGACGAGGCTGTCACCGCCAGCAAATCCAATCGCGGAGCGGCCGGGCCGGCGGGGCCGGGGCGAGGCGGAGGGCGCGGGCGGAGGCGGGAGCCGGGCCGGGCCGGCCGGGGGGCGGCGGGCACCTGGAGCCGGGATAGGCCGCGCGGTGCCGCCGCATTGTGCCGGGGAGACGCGCCGCCATTTGCAGAGATAATGGCAGAAATTAATGCAAATGAGTGAATGGAACGAACCGCATTTTCATGCAGATCGGAGGGGCTCGCGCGGGCTGCTTGATAACAAGTCGCGGGGAGAAAAGGCCGACATTGTGAGGACTCATTTTTTCCCCATTTCTTCTCACTAGTGCCTCATAAGGGCCCTTTGTTCCCTAAGTAACTCTTTCTAAACTATTGACATTGCTCATTTATGTGAATTTCAGATTTTCCCCCCCCTTTCTTCGCCCCCCTCCCGCCCCCCGAAGTAGCCTTGGGTGATCTGGGAAAGCGTTAATTGCGGGAGGACAATGACCGGGCTGGAACGGGAACTGCGATCATTAAGTGCAATGTTGCAGTTGTCCGTGCCTCATTATAACGTGCAGACAAGGCAATAAAATGCGTGTTTCACAAACAAATCTTTTAACGAGTGGAGTTCAAGAGCCTCCAGCTGTCCAGATTTACACCTTTTTTTCCTTTTTTTCCCCGTACTTCCCCCCCCAACCGTTGCTGCAAATAAACTTTATGCCATTTTAGAAGATGCATTTCTACAGCAACAAAGTTCCTGCGTTCAGAAATAACTTTTCGCTGCTTCTCTCATTAACAATTAAAAAACAAAACAAAAAGAAAGCCTACAGTGTGTGCTCTTTCAAGTTTCATAAAGAAACCTAAGTTCCTCCAAAGAAAAATAAACTCTCTCCAGTCCTATCCACAGACACATCCCGTAGCTTTTCTCTTCCTTTGTGGAATTTTTGAGTTAGGTTAGATTTTAACATTTGGAGCAGTCATATTTGTGTTTTTCTCAAGCAAGTGCAACTTTAAAGATGGAAAACACTGCTGCCGACTTCATGCACTTGTTTATTTTTGAAGTCTTTAAAAGAAAAAAAATCAGGAGGAAGAGTAGCTACATAATCAGATGTAAAGGTCATCCAGTATAAGTACAGCTGGGAACTGGTGAACTATCGGACCCAAGAGTAAAGCAGCCAGAAAGAAAAAAAAATAAATAAAAAATAAAAGGTAACAGATTCAGCATTGTCCAAAAGTTCCAGACCAGTGATTAATGTGTGAGATAATGGACTTGGGAAATGAGTAAACACTCCCGTGCTCCCTGCTTTGTGCTTGAATGACTTGATGACAAGGGCAGAGCAAGGTGAGAATTTAAACAGGACTACAGGAAAAGAGACAAAGCCCTGCGACAGCAGCCGGGGCGGGAGCGGGGGGGTCGCTGGGAGCCGGGCCCCGCCAGGAGCGCACGGAGCCCGCCACAGCCCCGGGACAGTCCCCAGAACGCGGTCATCTTAACTTCTCGGGTCTTTAAAAGGCTCGATAATAAGACAGTCTTTATTTATTTATTAATCTTTTTTTTTTTTTTTTAAAAAGGCCCCTTGCATTTCTTGCTTTTGGGCTAAACCCAGTCTCGCAATCATCAGAGATCATACTTGTTTTAAAACTTAGGGTAGAACTAAGCATGGTTTCTCTGAACAGCCTTTGATAGGTTTCACTTTCCCTAGATTTGTGTATTACTAAAGAGCTCCTAAATGATGTTGTAACTTGACATGTATGAGGATGCATTATGAGATATTTTCATTAAAAATATACTTTACCTGCAGTTACGGGATGTTGCGTTTGATGAACTTCCCTAAACAGTCTCTGTATTCTTCTGCAGAGTTGAAGTGTTATTAGTCCATAGCATACAGATAATGTGCCTCTGTCTCTTTAGGAATCAATGAAGGCACAAAGATGATTTCTGACAAAGCAATACTTTGTAGCAATAGTTAATCTTGAATCTTGGACTTTTGTCTGGAATTGGGTTTACTGCTACTAATGAAGGTGGAGTCTTCTGTTTTTCTCATTTTTCTATGTTCTGATACATCTTAAGTCTTTCTGCTCATTTAGGATTTAGATCTTATAATGCTGATCATCCAATGTTCATATTGCTGATAACCTGTTGATGTTTTAAGCTATAGCTACTTAAGGGAAAAAAGCGAGTGTTTTAAGAAACATATGTCCTTCATATTGTTTTGTTATGTGATTGTATTGCATTTCAGAGATATTGGTTAATTTAAGGAAAAGTTAGTTTTTTGGTTTTTTTTTGTTTTTTTTTTTTTTTTTTAACAATTGTGTAAGAATTTCAACGGTTTAGGCTTCACAGAGGTGTAATTCATATTGATCCAGATTTATTACTGACTTGCCATCAGAGTGCCACAAGGCCATAGTCATAGGTCTCATTGTTCTAAGGGCTATACAAAACCTAAATAGCTTATAGTGTAGGGGAAGAATCCTGATAGACCAAAGATTTTTTTTGCCTTTTTAATAATTGGTCTTTTAGAGGATTTTCTCATGGAGTATTTCTTGGTTAAAAAGATCCATGTTAACTTAGCACACGTGCTGCATTTAATCAATGTATACAGATTGTGGGAAAGTTCTTATAATTTCTTGTAAAATGGGTTTTATGATATTTTGGACAGTATATAGATGTAGTATGGTATATAGAACAAAGGCAAGGGAACTGGAAAGGTTCTGTTACAGTAGCTTAGGGTCCATAAAGCTATAAACCTAACGCAATCCACATTTAAGCAGTTAAGTATTTTCCTAAATGCAGTACAAAATTCTCAGGTTATAGTGGAAGACTTTACTACTGTTTAAATAAATAATACTGCTCCAGGTTGTTCTTCTATCTTTGGCTTCTTCAATCTAGGTTTCTTTGATCATTGAGCTGAATATATGTGAATTCAGTCTCAGAGTAGTTAAATGGGAAAAGTGTGTTCGTCATGAAAAACTTCTCATTCTTCAGGAGCTTCTTCCTCTTTCTTGCATAGTTATTCATTGTCAGTTTAGAAGTTGAACAGACAGTAAATTTTGATGTAATACTGTGCAACACATAACAGAGTCCCTTCCTCACTGTACAGTGTTTTCTGAGTCAGTTTACCTGTGTATGAATGTAACTTTGAGTAGTCTTCAGTGGATGTATATGTGCCTATGTGTATGCATTTATAATGTACCAGCTTCACTGATTGTCTTGCATCTTCTGTCAGCCCCACCATCCTTCCCCTTTGGGACAGGAAATTTGCTGTTTGAGCAGCGCCCAAAACCTGGGCAAGGCTGTACTGCAAAACAGAAGGAGCAAGTGTATAATTAGGGCTTCACTCCCCTCAAAGGTGTCACTGCCTTGAAATATGTCCAGATTTTCTGTTGCAAGTTAGGAAGTTAAAACTTTAAGTAGCCTGGTAAATGGACTTGAAGGTAACCTTTTCTCTCTTTTATGGGCCAGATTTCTTGTATGCTACTAATAAAAGCATGCATGAAAAAAGTCAGTGAGTGACTTGAAACTTGCTAGTCCAGTCAGCTGCAGGTTGGTATGAGATCAGGTGCTTGCTCATATGTCATCAAATAATCAGCCTTTCAATGAGAGTATATTTACTTTTTGATATACGTTCTGATTATGTTCATGTGCAGTTTATTTCTTAATGCGAGTTCAAATCCTGTTACTTTATACTGATTATTTCTTTTGTCTTACATTTCATTCCTATTTAAGGTTTCCACTTAGAATGTTAAATTGGTGCTTCTTCCCTCTTCAAGTAAAGCATGCACAAAGTATATACAGAGTTAGAGAATCTGGGTACCTAATTCACCATCATCCCCTCATTTGTACATCCAGAAAGTTAATGAAAGAGGACCAGCACTCTAAGTAGGTCATTGCTTTCATGGCTGCTACTTATTAGGTAACTTCTGTGCTTGGAGTCATATCAGCTGAGGACAGAATAAAGCTTGGAAAGTAATTTTCTTCTGGTGGGTTTTTTTCGTGTTTGAATTCTGTTACGATTTTGTTGTAGTTTTCCTTCCTTAGTTTTTGAATCCTTTTCCATGAAACTCACTTGCAGGGAGTTCTGTTGTAGTTTGTATCCTCCTGTCCTGTAGAGACAGCTGAAAAATGTGAGCACTAAAACTCAAATTGTTCTTTCATTCTGGAGACATATCAGTTCACCTGGATTTGATCCAATTTCTTACAAGAAGTTACATTTGTGATGCTTTCCTGTAGGGAACTCTGTCACTTTATACTGTTTGTCTCAATTACTGCTCTGGTGATGGTCTGGAGTATGTAGTATCGGTAAGCCAGTTTGACCCTGTTTTTTCTTACTGTAATAAAATATTCTCTTTCAACCTGTCATTCTACAGTTAATTTTCACAAAGTCCTTTTAACTGCACATTAGGAATGATATGATATTAACTATATACATCATTAATTTTAAAAATTAATTTTACATGACATGGTAATTTCCACACACTGTACCTTTAAGCAGAGTTACCTGTGCAAAGACTAAGTCAAATGGAAACGAGAGAGAGAGAAAAAAAAAAAGGATGTAAGGTGTCACATAATTTGCAGGTACTCTTGAATGTTAAAGAAGTTTAAAGTAGTCTAAAGTTTGACTTCTCTAGTTTGTATTGCAAAAGAGAGCAATCAATAGGAAGTAAAGACGGCTGTCAAACAACAGAACTAATTAATTTGATCATTTGAGTTATCTTTCACATTGTCAGAGGTAAAAATAGCTACATTATTTTACCTATCCAACTATACCTATTGGGTTATATTCAAGACAGGTATTTATGGCATTATCAGAGTAGAATAAAGTCCAATATTATTTTTCACATGAGAGAATTTTTTTTCCCCATTAGTTTTCTTCTGAGAATACTGGGGAACATTCAAAGCAAACACATATCTGATAATGTCTATTTTAGAGTTTCTTTCTGCTAGCCTTGGATATATTATTTTTACCAAGGCATGCTATTTGTTTTCTATTTTGAAAGCTACAGTAGTTGCTATAAAAAGGTTAAATTTGCAAGGACTTATCACACAGCAGTAACTGAGAGCTCCCACTCATTTCCTATTTGAAGTACAGGGGAAAAAAAGCCCTGTATGATTGCTGTTGGCAAATGAAGACTTTTAAAATGGTGCCCGCTGTATCTTCAGTAAGAAATATTTCAATTCTTCATAGAAAAAGGGGAGAGAAGGGGCAAACAGACTTACTAAGAAATGTTTGATTGATATGTAAAGTAATCTGTTCCTGAAGAAAGCTATTCTTGAAGGAACCTCACCGTATACATAAATTCTCTTACTTCTCTGTCTCCAGATACGTTTGTCATTGTGCTTGTGGTACACATAGGTAGATTAATAGATACATACATAGAATCCTATGTACTTGCTGCTTTAAGCTATTGCATGTTCAAACAGATGTTGAAGCCAAGATTAGCCTTTTTTTTGCATGTGCTAGTAGTCTGCAAACCTTTAAAATGCATCTATGAATTATTACTTTGGTTCAGCATGAGTGCAGAAAGAAGAAATGTACCTCATCTGTAATACACTGTGTAGACTAATATCAGCTTCTTTTTTTCTTATATTGCAGTGAAATATTGATCTGCTAAAATGGTACCATATTGGAGCTGTCTGTTGTGGTATTCATCATGCTGTCACATCCCTAGTGCCTTGGAGTTATTGAAAAGCGGAATTGAGGGAGTTCTGTCATTGTGTGTTGCAATCCATTCATAAGAAAGTTCACTAAAACATCTGAAGTAGTGTTCTTGCTTATTTATTTATTTATTTACATCCAGTGAGAACCATTTCTCTTCTTTGAGGTACAGAACCCTTTTATTTCAGGCACAGGGACATTGATAGACTTTGTTACCTCTCCTCCGATGTCTTTCTTTTGTATAACATTTGATCTTTAGTCAAAGCTCACACCTGCTGCCTTTACAGATGCTTATGCATTTGGGTTCAGTCCTTTGGGAGTAATAGATCTGAAAGCTGTGGCTTCATTGCCCTTATAATACTTTTGTCTGATAGCTGTGAGAAGGTAAACGATGAACTTTTATATGTAGAAAGCTTTTAGTTTCTTCCCACACTAAAGTATCAGCTAATGTTAAAAGAGCTTTCAAAAATATATAAAGATACTGTCAATCTGCACTGAGTAGATTAAACAGTTTGAATGAATTATTTTTGTTTTGGAGTCTGCCTGGCAACCTGATGATGAATTTAGAAGGATGTCATGTTTTCTGTAAGGCCATGATATAAAGGGGATTTATTTACACATATAAGAAACAATCTAGCTATTTAACCCAGCCAAACTAAGGGTCTGCTCTGCAGCTGCAACTGCCTGACTTCTGTAGTTTATACATACACTGTAAGTAATCACACCCAATTTAAATTTAGTATATAGGCGTTTAGCAAAAGAGCAATTAAATTGTCATTTGCTGATTTTAAAAGATACAAAGAGAAAGCATAGATGAAAAAGCAAAGAAATTACAGTTTGATTTTATGTTGCAAGGTGCCAAGGATGTCTTGTGACTCTGCGGGCCCATAATTCCAGTCAGCTGCATTGTGAATTGGAAATGTTTTCTGAATTGGTCACAAAATTCTTAACTACATGAAGTGTATTCATTCTTTATATTCAGGCATTTTAAGAAAGAAAAAATTGAGTACCTTTGTCAATGTTGCAGTTCCTACAGCTAAAAAAATATGTTAGTGTTACTGGATTTTAAGCAGGGATTGTTGCTTTCATAGTTTAATAAGAATTTGTATTGTGTTTTGACATTGGTGCAAAACTGACTTTTTTATGGGTCTGTAATAGCCAAATGTGCAGTACTTTTTAATATACAACCACAGCATGCTCTACAGTTGCTCAGAAGGAGCCTTCTGTGCTGTTAGGAAGTATGACATGAATGCATATTAAGATTTATCCATGTTCTGTGTAATATTCCTAAGAAGTCCAATGACTTGACAGAAGTTAACGGAAGGCATAGAATTCAAAGCACAGTGCTATTACTTACTAATTTATTTGTTCCTTTTCCCCCATTAAAAAACATGGTTCTTTGGGTTTGCACAGCAAAACAAAAACTTACCTTAAATCCCCCAAAGGAAATGAAATTTAGGGCTGAAGGTGCTCTCTGGAGTCTGATGGCTGGGCAGCACTTGAGATTACGTGTCTTTCATATGTGGCTTTGTTGATTGAACAGTTCCACTGCTTCTACTGTTGTAGAGTTGGGTGAATCACCAGTTGAGCTTCTGTGAACTCTAGTATTACCTTCCCGTTGAATGTGTGTAGGCCTTTTTTATATTCTCTTGAATTGTTTTCTGTGCAGCTGTTGGGGAGAGAAATGTTTTTGTTTTCTGCAATTCTGCATACTTGAAGGAATTTCTGCAGTGTAGAAAAGTGCTCTGTGATGTATTTCAGGCTTTTCAGAAAAAAAAAACAAAAACCCTACCTCCTCCAATTTGTGAAGCTGATGTTTTTTTTTTAATTTCCATCAGGGTCCTAAATACAGGGCCCTTGGCTCTGTATTTCTAGATATCATGGAGTCATAGTATAAAAGAGTGGTTGGGATTATAAGAGACCTTTAGAAATTATCCACTCCAATCCCCCTGCAATGAACAGGGACATCTTCAACTAGATTAGGTCACTCAGAGTCCTGTCCAGCCTGACCTGAAATGTTTCCAGGGGTGGGGCATTAACCACCTCTCTGAACAACCTGTTCCAGTGTTTTATAACCCTCCTCAAAAAAACTTATTAGAACATCTAATTAAAAATCAACCTTCTCTTAAACCCTTACCCATTGTGGGGCCACCACAACAGACCTTGCTAGAAAGTCTGTCCCCATCTTTCTTAAAGGCCCACTTCTCAAGGAAGGGAATGCTGCTCTAAAGTCTCTCCAGAGCTTTTCTTCTCCAGCCTGAACATCCCAAACTCTTTCAGGCTTTCTTTATAGAAGATGTTCCTTTGTCCTCTTCATGGGCCTCCTATGGACCCGCTGCAACAGGTTCACACCCTTCTTACGTTGAGAGCCCCAGATCTGGATGCAGGTGGAGTCTGGAGAGTGGAGTAGAGGACTAAAATTCCCTCTCTTGACCTGCTGGTTGCATTTCTCTTGGTGCAGCCCAGGATACAGCTGGCTTTTTGGTCTGCATGAGTACATTGCTAGGTCATGTCCAGAACTTTTCTTACTTTATAGTCCCATCTTTATAGTTTTCAGGAACTATCTCCCAGAACTGTCTTCAAAACTCTCCATGCATACTAAAGACCTTTGGTAGACCTAAATAACTTTCTGATTGATTGTCAAAGCGCAGTGTTCCTCCTGTGAAGTTTCCTTTGCTTTGGTCCTCTGAGTGCACATTTGTGGCTCCTCAGAACCTCTCTCTTCATTTCAGTGGTCTGTGTGAGAACTGAGCTGTCCTTATGGGAAAGGAAGGATTGTGTGTTGGCTGTGAGGAGAAGAAATAACAGTTCAGCAGCACCTGGAAAAAAAAAGAAAGATTGAATTGTAGGTGGATAAATTGAGGGAAGCTCAGCATTGTAAACCATAAAGATAATGGAAAAGCCTCTGTCCCTCAAAATAAAAATAGTGAGGCTAATAAGACCAATGCTTCTCTATATTACAACCTTTTTGTGGATATCTTATTCTTTTTTCCCCCCTCCCCTGCTTCATCTGTTATTGTCTTTTTATATGTACGCTGTCCGGAAATGTGTCTTCATCTGTGTTTGGAAAACATCTAGCATACTGTGGGGTGTTATCACAGTGTAAAAAATAACTCCCAGGACAAGATTCTATTGCAGTATTTATAACCAATTTCAGGAGAAGGAGGATCAGGTTCATTCTTTATGGCTTTCTCAACTGTGCCTGTATATTGAAGACATTTGATTTACTTAACATATGGCCAAGCGAACTGTTGGGCATATTGGGAAAAATATGTGAAACTACTTTGAAATGTTGCAAATGTGCTTGGAGACCTTTGTGCCACACCAAGTGTTTCTGTTGTTTTTCAATTACTCTGGTTTGTTTTTTTGTTTCTTTGCCTTTTAAACACTGGACAGTTGCTTTATTTCCTTGAATCTTACAAAATATATTGGTATAATTACAAAGTATTTATGTGCTTCCTTGAGTGATACCAATTTATATGTCTCCAGTTAATCTGCCCATCTTCCAAGTTCTCTTGCTCTCTCTTACCCAGTGTAAATGTTGTACTGCCATAATGAAATCATTTCCATGTCCTATAGAGTATTTAGATCAACAAGACCTTCACTTATTAGAAAGGGCAGAGTAGTAATGCTTTTGGCAAAGCCATTATTGTGGTATTGGTATTCACTAGAAAGGACAGAAATAGAACAACACTGGCCTCCATAAACAATTCCAATTTGATCTGTGTACATGATAAAATCTTGGCTTCTCAATGCATTTAGGTGCTGTCATAGCTGTTGTTGCCAAATAAGAATGCAGTGTGATGTTATTATAGTAAACAGCACTTAAGCACAGCTGGCAGAATTGATCAGGGCCACATTAGAGTGAACTTCAGCAGATGACTGATGCAGCAGAAACAATAACTGAATATGCAAACAGTTCTTGCAATGAATGCTCTGGGGATCAGGCACCATTATTTTTGACTTTGAACAGGGAAAAGGGGCAGATTTGTAACCTCCTTCCACACAAAAGGGTTCTGGGTATTCTGTAAACATCTGACTGCCATTTATAATAGTAGCTAGTTACAAAGCAAAACTCTAGACTCCCTTGACTATTTACATTTCATTAATTATTAAAGAAAAAAACCATAAATATCAGATAAGTTTGTTTAATGTTTCACATAGGATTTTTCTTCTTTGCTAGAAAAGCCTTTTCTCAATTAATGTTAATCATCGAGGACTTCCTGTTTAAATTGCACAGAAATGTGTGTTTGCCTCAGTAAGGGATTTTTCCCCTTCTAATTATTATGAGAGCTAATTATGTGACCATGTATTGCTATTCTTTTATTGTAATAATTTGGATTAGTAAAAATAAACATAGGATAAATAGTGTATGAACCTCATTCTTGCACAATGTAAATCAGAACTTCTCTTCATATCTCGGTAATTTGCGCACCGCACATTACTGAAGTATTTGAAGTCTGTGTAAACAGCTATTCATGCTTGTACTTTTGTATTGTACAGTGTCATCTTTTGATTTATTTGACCATTAACACAACACAGAAAGTACAACAATCCAAACCCAAACAATAGAAAACTTATTTTTCTGTCTTTTTAACTGAGTTTGTCTACTCATGTAATGACTTTTTTTTTCTTCAAGCAAGATGTACATTAAAAATTATGTGATTACAATGGAGGGAAACAGAAGGTGGAGGCCAAGGCAGAAATAAAAAAAGGCTATATTAAGTAAATACTTGACTCTTTCTTACATAAGACTCTATGAAATGTTTTTATTTCTCACTGGCTCTTCTTGAAGAATGTGAAAAGAAGCTGTGCTGAGGATTTCATTCAAGTGTTGTGTGATACGGAAGACTGTTGATGGACACTTGACTGAGTCCAGCTTCATTGACTGGTGCCATCAAATTCTCTTCTGAGAGGCTGCCATCGCTTTGTCATTGCCAAAATTAGACTGAGACTCATTCTGGGGCTTCACAGAATGCCTGTGAAGTTCTTGTAGCAGTCATTGAGTTTGCTCATTAGCATCTTACTATAGACAGCTCCCCCTTTCCCCTCCCCCCATTCTGAGGGCAGAAATAAGTGTCTCCCAAAATGTACAAATGTAATGTTTCCTATTAACTTTACTTTGATTTTTTATGTACTCTAATCCTGTGACTTTTACAGCAAAATCACAGACAAAATCATAGCAAAACTTGAGTTTCTCTTCTAATTTCTTGCAGGTGGGATTCTCTATAAATGGCACAGAGTTTGCCCCAGAATAGGTGCTCACAATTTTATGGTCATTTTATGGCTTTTTCCTACCAAAACTAATTTCAGCCTTTCTCCCAAAAGCAGTGTTACACAAATGAAATATTCTTACTAATCACAAGAAAACATTTGAGCTGACCTCCTGGCATCACATTTTATTTCGTAAAACTTACCAAAAGACACGGGGCATAGAGAAGAGCTATAAATTTCTGAAAACAATTGCACAATGCTGTGACATAGCGCTTCAAACCTTCTGTGTATGTGCGCAAATGAAGCCATACTCCATCACTCTTATACATATCACTAAATAATGGGCTTTAGCATAGGTATTTTCCAGTCTTACTACCACCTCACAGCCCAAGGAGTGATGGAACTTCAGACTAGTTTTGTAGTCATCCAGTTTGAAGCCGGAGAGTCTAGGGAAACGGCAATTGTGTTTTAAAGGTTCAGACTTTTTTTGGGTTTTTTGTGTGTGATATGAGTTGGTTAAAATCCTGAATAGATCCAAGAAGTCCCATGGGAATGACTGTAATAGGTCTACAGATTTAGCAAGAGTGTGATTTACTAGGTCCTTTACTTTAGGATCGTATGTCATGCAAGATTATGTGAAAACAGAGTAATGAAGGACAAAAGTTGTAATCCAGATTGAAAGGGAGGAAGAAGAGATGCTCAGAAAATGGCTGATCAGAGAGTGAACATGCCTCCTCTTGGCCTGATACAGATAGTCTTATGCTGACCTATATTCATTATCTGTTTCTATGTCAAGTATCATGAACTGCTTCACCACCTGAAATTTTACATCCTCATGGGCTGAAAATGACCACAATTATGCATTTCCACTAGAACTAAAAGATGTGGGTTCAAATTGGTAGTGCTGTGTGCGCCCCACTGTTAGCAGTGGACTGGTGTGGAACTTCAGAGTTGCTACAAACAGACTGTTGGGCTTAAGACTGCCTTCTCACCAGAAAGGTTTTCAGTTGGTCTGGTGTCTCTGGATATTGCCAAATTTACTCAGCTGACAGATCCGTGATTTTTTGGGGTATGGTCTGTAAGGGAGTGGAGGTAGTTTGGTCTCTTTTCAAAAATGTCAGCTGAGTCTTTTTGCTTTCCACGGACATTTGTCAATACTTTCCACTGACATTTCCTAGAGAGAAAACCAAGTGGAGCTGTCCTGGCAAAAGGTAATTTATTGTGGCTGGGCCAGGACATTGATCTGTCCATAATGTAAAGGCAGAAAGCAATGCATTTTCCTGGTTTAACTTGCGTGTTTTGTTTCTCAGTAAAAGGGTCCAACGCTCATGTTACAAGTTCAACATTGGTATCATTTGCTTTTCCTGACAGGTCCTGTAATGACAGCTGACAGTTGGAAGCTTAACTGGGTAAAAGTACTAATCTCTTCAGTAGTTCAAGTTCCCATAAATATTAAGTTAGTCAATTTTATCTGCCTTTCCTTCATTATTGGATCTATGATCAAATTAAAGTAATAAAATCCATGTCCATTATGCTGTTTTGTGGTCTAATTTTGATTGCCAGTATAGATACAGCTGACATAGACAAGCATTTATGAAAGTGGAAGTGAAATACTTGCATTGCTTTTCTGAAAATATGTTTATTTTTCCCCTGAATTTTGAATGGCTTAGATTTTGGAAAAGGAAACAAAACAAGTATCTATCTGTATGGTTTTTTAAAAACAATTATGCCAGTCCTGCTGTCAATGAAGTGAGCAGTTGCCTTAGGCTGGCACAGAAGAAAAATTAAAGTAATGACTGTAGTATTATGATATTATGTTGTAGATTTATGTAGCATTCTGAAAATTTCTATTACCAGTCTGGTAGAGGATCAGCTGTAGTCTGCATCTGAAGATAACTCCTTAGGGTCTAGGCATAAGTATCTCCTGTTTTCAAAATTCTAGTATGACACATGAGCAGTTACATGTCTCTTTAAAAAAAATTAATTTCTTTATGTACTTGACTTAACAGAAGAAGCTCTCTATTTTAATTTTTCTCTCTCCTGTTGCTTTGGTTTAGACTTTTTTTTTTCTTTTTTTAGAGGTAAGGAACCCTGCAAATCAATTTGATCTAGTTCTACTCTCCTTTACTTCTCTCTTGAATGTTGATGATGATATTATTGCTGTCAGTACAATTCTGGAAATTCAATGAAAGATCTTTTGAGCTCAGTTTTATATTAGCTGTGAAAAGACAGATGTGACTTTGGATTTTTTTATACAAAGTTTCCACGAAAACTGGTTTTGTAAGAAGCTAGTGTATATGAAATACTGAAACACAATGATGCTGAAATTAGATAATGTAGCATTTAATAATTTCAGAAATGCTTATTTCTGTAATAGAATATGACAGCTGGTGTTATTATGGTCTCTTTTGTCAGTCTCAGAAGTACCTGGATATGTTAAAAAATGATTTTATTTTATTGTTGGTGTATTCTTTTAATTTTAACAGATAGAAATAATAACATAATTGAGTTCCCATTAAAAAGTGAGCACGATTATCCATCTTATTTTTTTCTACACTTTATTATTCTGGTTGCATATGTTAGACCTTTTTAATATATAGTGAAGCTAGTGAATAAAAATCACATTTCCATGTGATACAGTAACAAGGACTTTTTTTTTCCTGACTGCTTTTGATGGAGGAAATTTCTTGCTTATATAGGCCAAAGTATCACAGTTTTTAATTTTGTGCCATTGTAAGTACAATGTAGTATCACATGATTTTTGGTATCCTTCTTTAAAGCACAGGTCTTGGATTTGTGAATAGGTTGCAGTATATTTAACTTCTTTGTGGAAAAAATTAATAGGAACTGTTTGTTTGACAGTGTTTTTTCATCTTCATTTGTACATATAACTGGATGGGAGTTTCTGGTTAAAAGTACTAATAAGAAACCCTTAATTCATCATCAAATTAACAGATAATATATAATTAAACTATAGAAGAGATTAACGTTGTGCAGGCTAAATCTAGAAACATGCACGCCTAGTAAATTTAGTATGTCTCCTTCTCTGTGTCCTTATAGTGCCTCATGCATGCACAGAGAAAACTTTTCTGATTTAAAAAGCCAATATTTATGTTGGTGGAAATTAAATGCATTGGCTTGCACAACAAAGTTTTAACCAAAGCACCTCCTTCCTGTCTTCCCTTATCATCTTGTAAAAGGAAGGACAGAGTTTTATTTCATCCATTACCCTTTCTGTGGTATTTGCCAGTAGAGGCTGCTTAGGATGTAGGTCCTTCCATTTTTGCACACACTATATTCAGGCAGTCAACGATTTTCAGATTTCCAGGCCTGAATTACATCTTGAATCTCTTAGCTGGATTTAAATTCTGCTCTTTCTGAGCAGAATTATAGTTTGGCTATCAAAGCATCCTCTGGAATTGACTTTCATGGGCATTACTGAAATAAAATATTGCCTCAATTTATTCCAAACCTGTTGCCTGGTGCTTTCATAGGGTAGTCTCAAGTTCTTGTGAAAAATTATGAAACAATTAGATAGTTCCCTTGTAATCCTTTCCACTTTACTTGTGATTTTATCTTAATCCTGGTTGCTGGTTTTTTGCAACTTTTGTAGTTCCACCAAACTGCTTTAAATGTGGAGTATTCAGAAATGTGTAAGTTCAATACATACCCTTGTTCTCTGCTGTCTGTTCATGTCATAGATACCACAACATGGATTTACAGTCCTGTTTCTCAGTGGCATGATTTATGAAAGAGGTTTTTCATATAAACCCCAGTCTTCCCCCCATCTGTCCTCCCTGCCCATTTGCCTAAATATACTTGCAAATATAAAGTGAATGCCTAGTGAATCATTTAGCACCCAACGGTAGATACAAAAGTCCATATATATATATATATATGTCTTTTCCTGCAGTTTGTTGTACTGAATTGGGATTATGGTCTTTGAAGGCAGAGTTTGTTGATATTGCCAAGATGATATGTCCAGATGAGAGAGGCCTGTTGCTACAGGCTCCCCAAGACCCAAAGGACAGTTCTTGTCTCAGCACAGAGGATCAGTATCACTAGACAAATATATATGCAATTTCAGCTGCACAGGAGGGAGAAGTGAACATGCCCCTTGGGGGGAAAAAAAGCTTTCCTATGCTGTGTTTGGCTCCAGAAATATCAGAGTTCTGTAGGAAAACAAAACTACTTGAAAAGTTGAAGTAGTAAAATTTGGCTGGCTATCACAACAATTTTGGTTCTTTAGTTTTCTTGGGTAATCACTTTCCACTCTTGGAGATTTGCCATTAATTGAAGGAGCTGCCCATCTTGTTTTTAGGTGTTTGGTAATAGGTCTAATTCCATCTACTTCTTAGTTGATTTATGGTTTTATGTTGTTGTTGGTTTTTTTTTATTTTATTTTATTATTCTGAAGCTCTTTTTTCAGGCTTTTTTTTTTTTTTTTTTTTTTTTTAAATTTTATTTTATTATTCTGAAGTTCTTTTTTCAGGCTAAACCTTAGTATTTAGAAATAAACTAACCATGTAGAAGAATTGCATGCCTGTATGTAGTAGTGAGAAGCAATTGTAGCTGAAATCCCCAAGAAACATAAGAAAAATCAAAAGGCTACAGAAGTTTCAGAAATTAAAAGAATTTAAAAATGTATAATGTTAAAGCCCAATTCAGCTAAGCTCTGATGCATGTGCACAACTCTAGGCACATTCTTAAATCCAGTGGGACTTCAGCATATGGCCAAGTGATTTGCTAAATTGGGACCTAATTAAGGACAATTGTAAAAGTAGCTGCTATTTAAGCAATTATGGAATCTTCAGTTAGATTTTGACTGGAACTCTGAAGTTAACAGCAACGTCTCCTAAAATCAGCATTTAATCCATATATCTTTTTGCTAAAAACAAAAGACTAAGTAAACAAAACATGCTATTATTAGATCAACATTACTCACCACAATTCACAATATTACGTACTTCTAAAGGATTTAACAGATGTGTATTTAAAAAGTTATAATCATGAAAATATTTTCTACTAGTAAAAGGCAAAAAAAACCACAGGGAGAAGTTACAGTGATGTATGTTCTTTGGATCACTTGTGAATAGCTCAGTGTGATGTTGTTAGTTCCTATCAAATATACATTTATGAAACTACATTAGAGTTTAATCAAAAATACAATTTTGTAGCATGAAATAAAATGGCTGAAGGAAGTAGTGCTTTGTAAGTTTTAGGCTTGAAACTGTTTAGAATCAAGGAATTTTGATCTTGATATGTCATGTAATAGCTATTAGTAATTATGATTTCTTTTGTGATGCTTTGATATCTAAGTTTTTCTTTTGAATTTAATTTTTAAGCATTTTCAATAGATTTCTCATAATATGTAGTTTTGAGGTGATTGCATATTGTTGAAGGCAGATGAAAGTAAGACTTTTCTCAAGTTTGTCATAGTGATATTAAATTGAGGTGTAATATCTGGACTGCTTGTACAGTAATTTTGCATTATTGGAAGTAAGCCTTGCAGTCATCACATCCTATTGGTAGCTCTTCATACATGCTTTCAAGAGATGTGTTTTGCTCAAACTAATACCACTTCAAAAGTGAGGAATTGTTCACGGACCATTTCGGTGGGGCATAGCATAAAACCTCATCAGATAATAGATAGGTAGATAATAAAGCAAGAAATATTGTGGAAACTGCAGTGTAGCGCTTCCTCAACCAGTTTAATTTTTGGCAAATTTGTAGGTTAAAGTTCCTTTGAAATTTTTTTTTCCCTGCATGGCCAGTAGCACCAATAACTTTGTGTGAGCTGTTAGAGGACTGTTCACTCCAGGGATGGTAATCATTCTGATCACAGCACTGTAACTTGGAGCAGCTTGCAGTTTCCTGCAGTATCTGAATATCCCTTAGAAATCCATCAGAGCTTTCCTGTTGCTGTGAAATTATATCCCACCTCAGCCTTTACTTTTTCAATACTAGAAAAGTCAAACTTTTTCAGCCTTGCCTTGGGAGCCTTCACATTCTAAAATCATGCTTATGCACATCCTTCTCTATTTCTTTTATTTCTCTGGGAAATTTATTTTCCTGAAGAAGGTTGTCTAAGGCTATGTAGGCAAAATATTCCACTGATACCTCCTATGTCATTCATAGTTTCTGATCTACCAGAAGTACATTGCCTGGTATGTTCAAGAAAGAGATTTGTCTGTTTCATCACTGTAGCACATTGATTGTTGATAATCACCCAGGGATCAGCTAATAAACCTAGATATTTCTTCTCCTCCGTTATTCCCTACTTAGGGGTTCTTAGCTTATATCAGCTACTCTTATTTATAGTCCCTGAGTGAGTGACCTTGCACTTTGCTCCATTAAAATTCATCTTTCCTCCAGACCATCCTGTTCTTTCAGTATGATGCTCAATCCTCTTCCAACTTTGTGTCATCACCATGTGTGTTGGACATTAATGTATTATTAAAAAAGACTGTTCCAAAACCTGACTCTCGATTAACTCTGCTACTAGTTTCTCTCCACTGTGACATTCCCTTTGTCCAAGAAGACGATACTTTTCATTCTTTGTTTACTTACCGGTAAAATTAATATCTTCATATTTTACTGCTGAACAGGTATCTTTTTCATACTTATGAGAATGCAAACTGATGTTTTAGAAATCACAGCATAGAAAGGAATAATTTTTAAATAGCTGAGATAATTTTGAAAAAGCCGTAACTGTTTTGTCGTCTTTGTTGCATTTGCACTCAATTTATTTTTTATCAGCTATGGCCATTATTTGAACAATATATGCATTCTTTTATGCAGATCTAATATTTCTGGTTAAATAATACAGTACATTTACTTTTCAGTAATTGCTAAGCGATAATGTAACTGATTCCAGTACTTAGGAGCATTGGTGGAAGTCAGTAGTTAAGATGCTGAGAAAAATGACAAGGTTCTACATGTTTTGTGGGCAGGAAAGGCTGGTGACTCGTAGAAAGAACCTAGCCTGGCATCTTGGCTAATAGAGGATGGATCTACTCAAAAAAAGGTGAGGGGCTGAATGCATACTAGTGGGACTTCAAAGAAGGAATCAAGAGAATTAATGGCACAGCATAATATAGAGATTAGTAGGCAATCTTTAGCTTTGTCTGTCCGCAGACAGCTTTAAGATGTACAGTGGCGCAGATCCAGTTGAAAAAAATATTATCTTTATGTTTTGATATGGGAATTATGCCATGAAAATCATAGTTATGTTTACTGGAAGTTTTTTTTTTTTAATTATATTGTGTCTGTATTGTATATTTTTACAAAGAGTACATATGAAGTACTGAAATGACCTTCTGTGTTTAAAAACGTCTAGTTCCCATTTTTGTTTTCTGTTTTGTAGATCTGTTCTTGTTGCGTCAGAAATGAACCAAGTTTAACCAAATGGAATTTTATTTGTTTACTGGAATCTATAAAAAAACACAAAGAGAATTAGTTTAGAGTAATGTTTGTGAATGAACTCAACCCTAAAACTTCTGCAGTTGTGTTAGCTGGATGTTCTGCGTATGATATGATGCTTTAAGAGATTTCAAAATGTGATATTACTGTCACCCTTTCAAGTGGCCCTTTAAACCCTTTGAATTTTTTTCCTGGTTTTTGTCCTGAGAATTCTTCTTGAGATGATTTGGAGTTTCCTAGGCCTATAAATAAATTCTAAGATGTTCTATTCCACCAGTTGCCCCATGTTACGAGCGTGTTTATGGTTTTTAGTGTATCTACTTGCTGCAGCCATCTGGTTTATCTCTTAGTTGTGTTACTTTGTAAATTATTAATTTTAAAATGCACTGAATTATTATGACTTACAAAAATATAGCAATTATCCAATTATAAAGATATAAAAAAAATCATTACATAACTTTTTTCTGTATCACTTTTCATGACCACAAATCAAAATGTGAAATAAACAAAAGTCACAAGTGAAGAGTGCATGTCTGCATCTGTGTATAACTGATCATGTCTGACAGAAGCATAGATAATGTTAAACTTTGCAGGAGCAGGATCTCCTGACAGAGATGTGTCAAAAATAGCACAGTGTCTGCCTTATTTTCTCTGACTGAGATGCAAAGGTACACCTGTCTTTTGTGAGGAAGGTTACATACTTTCCTAGTGTGCAAGTGATTCAAAGACATGCAAATAATTAAAAAAAAATATTGATGAACTTCCTTGCATTTTATTGTTGCCTTTATGAAAAGCTGTAGGTTAATTAAAAAAAATTAAATTTCCTTTAATTTAACATGTAGCAGGTTTTTCCCCCATCTGCATTTAAGTTGGAAAGGATTCAAAGCCCATTTAAAGGAGTATGTAATGCAATGATACTTACTCCACAGAAGAAGAATTAGTAATTTTAATATTGAGAGGCAACTTGGTAAAAGGTAAAGCAGCTCAGAGTACCGATTCCACCACTTTAGGCTAGTGTACAATCAGTGAATTCCATTTTAAGAGAGCAAGGGTGATACTGAGCTTCCTTATTCTCTGGAGTGTAGTCAGCAGAGAGAAATTCTACAGAGCTATTAATATCATCAGGTGGACATAGAAAATAAGTGAATTGTGACATAAAAGTGCTTATTGCTTAACATGGATTACAAAAAGATCAGAGTGACAAACTCAAATGGCAACATCTGCATTTTAAGCATCTGCAGGTAGGGTAAGATAAATGGTCTTCTTGTTCACCTGACTGAATGAACTGTTAACTATACATTTATTAAAAAACATTCACACTTTTTTCTTTATGTTGAAAATATGAAGCCAGACAAATATTTGAAACATTATCTGTGATAAATATTCTCTGTGTTTTCTAAACAACTATTAAAATATATTGTCTTCACTTTGAAAAACAAGATCTTCTAAAGCATTCGTAACATTTTTATGTCAGTGGTTCGACTGTTAGTTTTCTGGTGTATTTTGATTTAAGCAATTTTTGCTGCTGTATGTGTCCTTCGGGCTCTCAATTCCAAAACTTGTTCAGTCCTCATTTAATTACCTAAAATTGCAGTCATTCTTTCATTCAGAATAATTAACTTAGAAAAACATTATCTGAAGAACAGTTATTTTTGCAGAAGTATTTGTGTTTTAATAGGTTACTGGAAATTTTATTTCATGGTGGATTATCTTAGACCAGGAACAGAAGTCTTACATTAGCTATATTGGTGAAACTTCTATGAGGAGTGAAATATATATATACTTGTTTTTCACCACAGTTCTCACAGCAGCTTTGAAATACTCTCTAGGCTTGGTGCAGTCGGCAGCAACACCAGTTCAGCAGAAACCTCAGGGAGAAAACCCAGTTAGTTTTAAGAAGAACTTAAATAACCAATGAAGGTAGAAACTGTATGTTTAAATATAGAAATAGCTGTATGTTCCCTTTTCTAAGCTCTCCCAGAGGAAAGGAAGACCATGTCATGTGGCTGAAAGGGCTTGAAAACGATTAACACCTTAAGTTGCCTCAGCCAGAGATGATCAAAGTCTTAACATCTCAGACAGTGCCACTACTAACGCTTCCCTTCAAGTAAATCTATTTTGTGGCAGAATAAGTCAAAAGACATAGCCTTCCTTCCTGTTATCTGCAAGTATTCTTCCTTTCTGTACAGCTCGTGGGAAGAATTAGAGTTTGACCCTACTTGCTCCTTCCTAATACTCTTATGAATAAATGAAAAAAACCCATGATGTAAGTACAGCATTGAATGCTTCAAGCTAAAAAAAGAAAAAAAAAATTGAGAAAGATAGCATTAATAGAAACCAAGTAATCAAAGTTCATAGACCAGCGCTGTGCTGTTATTGAATGCTTTTGATAAGTTCTGCTTTGTGGTTTCCTTTGGCTGAAGTAATTCATCTGCTTGTGTCACTGCCTCTCAGAATCTCTGGTTCGATACTGTCTGTCCTACTCTATAGTATGGTATTTTGTCTGTTCCCAAAACCATAAGTATTGGGAACACTACAACTTGCTCTTTAAGTCACATTATTCTTTTAAAGTATGGAAACTAGGATTGAAAATGACCCTTCTAACCATTACCATTAGTGACTTTGAAAGTTAACTGACATAACAGAGACAGGTTTAAAGCTGAGAGAAAAGATATTTGACAGAGTAAAGCTAACAGTGGAGAGTCTGTAGATCTGTGGCTTTGAGGGGGATGTGTAGATGAACAGGAAAATTCCAGGTGGTCAATAGAGAATCTCTGTACTAGTTTTTGCTCACAGCATCTTTTTCAAAATGTTACGTTTGAGATATTACTTTTATGAAATTGCTTTTCTTGTGCACTGTATGTTGTGCTGTGTTTGAAGTCCCTACAGGGACTTCAGTTTAATAACTGTGCTGTAGGTCTTGTTCAATTCCTTATAACTAAATTCATTCAAATATTTGGGACCGTTGCTTTCGGTGGTTGCAGTTGCTGTGCTTAGTTCTGATGTATGCTTAAGGAATTCAAAGGTTTAAATAGTTTGTCTGTTCTTTGTTGGAAACATCTGTAGCCCAAGAGGATACAGTTTAATGCTCTTTGAGACTTCTTGGGCTCCTTCTGTTTCTTACTGTCTTCGCTTGTTAAGATTTCTTTGGAGGTAAGACAGCTTCTGTATAGAGCGTGTGGTAATTGTTGGCATTCCATAGGTAAGTGCGATAAAACCTTTAGTACTATACTATGTGAGATTGTCACCTGAAAAAGAAGTTTTCTCTGCAGATGATGTATATATCATAGCCTCAGTTATCATTTTAAAATTGAAGCAGTTTTCATTATGCCAAAGCAAATTCTTGAGCATTTGAAGTAACGGAAGAGGGAAAGCTGCCCAGTTTCGTAGAAAAATGAATTGGTATCTGCCGTGCTTGGTAATGAGGACTGCAACTATTGCTCTGGGCTTGTGTGCCTCATATGAGTCACTGGCACCAAAGTTTTTCCACTGTTTAACTGCTGTGGTTTTAGGAAAACAGAGGCCATTTGTCTTTTCAAGACTGTTTTGGGTGTTTCCAGGCACTCTACTTAAATCTTGTTATTTTAGCAGTAGTGATAAACACATAACATGCTTCCACGGAGGGTGCTTGTGGTACCACATTGTATAAATGCACAGGTATGGCACCTCCATGTGCCCATGTATTACAGAGGGACATGCCGTAGCTTTAATGTAATTTCCACTTTCATACAGTTTACAATTTCTGCATCTGCAGAAGCAAGGTCTTACATGAGTTTAAGTAATGAAATAGAAAAGAAAGCATCAATATAAAGAAGCTTTTTTGGAAGGAAGCTGATTTTGATAATTGTGGTACGAACTGGTACTCCAGCTAATATATTAGTAACAGATTTAGTGTGATCAGTTAGGACTTACTTAGTGATAGGTGGATTTAGTTGTGATACATTAATATCTGAGTATCTACGTAGTAGTTACAACATAATTTGATGCTAGATTTTACTCTTTGAAGAATCAAATCAAATGTAATTTTCTTGTTCTTTACAAAAATAACATCTTTAAGGACAGTTTTACATAAAAGCAAACTTTCTTTATTCCAGTAGCCCACTTACTTAAAGTTTAAGTTCAAGGCTGCCTGTGTTTCTGTATATAAACTGTAAACGGGATGGTTCGTTTATATACCAAGAAAAGTTTCATTGCCATTTTCTCTTTTCTTGTTTTAAATCTCACTGCCATTTTCATTAAAACTCCATTATTTTATCTTGATGATGTGTGAGTGAATCTTGTTTACTAGGAAAAAACCCCAAAGAAATAATGTCATTATACAGTTTGATTTCTTGTTCCATTTCCTTTTGGTTAAAACTTCAGCTGTGTTAAGGACAGCAAAAATATCTGGGAAAAGAGAAAAAAGAAGGTCCTGAGGGAGAGGTGTTTATGATCTAGCATACTCCAAAGTATATTTGAAAAAAAGAAATTCCTCTCATGTAGGATGCATCTAGTCAGTCTTGGGTTCACTAAGATACAATGAAGTTTAATCCTATATTATATTTTTTATTTTTACCATGAATTTAGGATCATGATCTAGTTTTCCTTCAGAATGTAGTATTTGAAAAAAGATGGGAGTCTTGAGTTATTTTAAATGATGTTATTTTACGTCTAGATATGATGACATGGAAGAATAGTTAACAAATACAGATGAAATGGCTCTTCTTATGAGAAATACAGTTTTAGGTTCATGTGAGTGTATGGATACTTTCAATTTTTATTTTCAATCTTACTTAAGATGTCACTCTGTGACAATTTATTTAAAGCATGCAGAGTTCTTGCAAGGAAATGATAATATTCTGGTGAGGTTACAGGAACTCCCCTAAAATGCACTTTCAATCCCTACTTGTTTTAGTAAAGATTTTATCTGAAAATTTCCTAGGTGTTTGAACCAGCTCCAGCATTTAAGTCTCACTGGCTTTGGGTTGGCATCCACAGGAGAGTTTTTGTGCTTCAGCAGGTATTATCAGACCAGAACTTCTGTCTTGCAGATATTCATGAGCTAATGAAAAGGAAGGAAGAAGGTGTTATATCTACACAGATTTGAAAATAATTAAAAAGGAATGGAGAAGGAAAGGCTTTTAATCTTTGGAGTCAAGGTGCCTACATATCCTAGGTCTAGTGCCTTTTTGTGTAACAAAAGATGATCTGGGATTTTTTTTTTTTTTTTGTTTTGCTCTGTCTGTGTGGTTCAAGAGGAATAATTTCCTCTTTTCCCTGTACTTTAGTGTTCTGTTTACCCTCCCCAGCCTCCTTCCCTCATATTTAAGAAGAGTGGGAGAGAAAGAGAAAAGGGTGGATAAATTTATCAGTTAAAGAGGCCGAAGAGACACAAAGCAACATAGGTATTTATTTTCAAACCTTTCTTGTAATCACATATCACTACAGATTTTATATTGCTCTTTTTCTAGGTCCATACTCTTCATAAGAAGTTGAACCTTCCCTCTCTTATGTCTTTAGAAATACAAGCCTTGTTTCAAATACGTTTTACAAAACTTTGCTTTAGTTATGGAAATACTTAGGCTGATCCCTCTTCACCAAAGTCTTCCCTCAAGGAAGGACTAAATGAGACTTTTCCTCAAGCCTGAACTAATGCAAAGCTTGTATTTGGAGATGTGCATTTAAATGACAAAGTGAAAGTGGTGATGAAGAGGAAAGTTTGAAAAACAAATAGTCCAGAATAATGTTAAATAGCTTTCTTTTTATTCCATTGCTCTTATTCCACTGGATTCAAGCTGCATTCAGTCTGCAATGATATAAACCATAAAAATTCAAAGAGACTTTGGAAGAGGATCTATTTTATAGTGGTAGGCAAAGTCCAGTCTTAAGTTTGGAGTTGTGTTTTCTCCAAAACACTTTTTCTTGCCTTCTGTTATCTTTTTGGAATGTAGTTTTTCAGATGAGCTGTTTGTTAGTATTGAGATGGGTCCTTACAGTATAGACTAGTCACAGAAATGCTGTGATGAGTTGATTTGGACTAGATTTATATCTTCAAATCAGTCAAACTTGATTCAGTAATTTTAACATTTAGAAAGATTTTTAGGTTTTAATCTTAAATAAATTCTATAGTAATTTATTTATTTTTATCTCAAAATCTCTTGCAGAATTAAATTTATAAATATTTTCAGTAAATTATACATAAATAAGAAAATCACATGTGAGATCTGTTGAGAATTTTATGACGTGAACTCCACCTGACCCTGGGGCCAAGAAAGTGCTCTGTAGGTGATGCTTTTTGTTGAACCAGGTCTGAAGAAGTTGCAGCTTCATTGTGACTGCCTTTCATTTCAGCGCAAATGTCCCGAGGTAGTTGATTGCCTTACAAAGCTTTAAATAGAAAATCTGAACAGGTGGTTTGGGTTCAGGAAATAAAATAAGCTATATTAGTGTAGACAGGGAAAATTCTTTTCTCATTACACACTGCTTGGATGGAATTAAGCAGACAGCTCATGCTGAGAAATTTGAAACTCAGAGAATGCAACAGTTAAAAAGACAGACAATAAATGTGGTAGTTATTCAGGGGTGGACCTAAACAGTCTACAGTAGAACAGCAAACTCAAAATAAACAAACCAAAATAACAGACCTCCCCCCCCCTTATGTTATCTTTGACAATGAAAATCTATTTTATAAACCAAGCATAATGATGACTTCATTTCTCTGATTAAAGTTAGTCATCTGTTTATTTTTCCAGGGTTAGTTAACTTTATTCGCATGGGATTATGTTAGCAATTATGTTTAGAATGAAATCTCTCTTCATTTTTAAACAGATTTGGGGGTGGAGGGAAGAGAAAAAATATTTGTTTGCCACTCAGTAATCCAGTCCAAATGTTCAACAGTCCCTCTGTGGCAAGAGGCAGCATATGACTTTTTAGCTAGACTTGGTGCTGAACACATTTGAACAATAAAACCTTAGATCACTAATATTTGAAGTATTTATTTATAATTTGCTCACCATCTGCTCTGAAATTCTTTGGTTTATATTACATATATTTAAAGATCCCAACACTTTTTATACTGAAATTAAAAAAAAAAATTGTTACCTTGATCTAAGAAGTATCGCTCTAAAGTGTTATGTGATCTCTCTAAGCAGTTTACAGATGTTTGATGTTGGATTTGTATTGTTTCATACCTTATCATCCTTATATTTGTTAAACAAAATTATGTTTCAGGAAACTACAGCTTTATTTTGGTGTTTTTATGCTTTTTTTTTTTTTTTTTGCTAGTTCTTTAACAATATAAAATGAGCCAATAGATTTAGAGGAGACTTTCAGAGTTATTTTAGGTGGTGCAGATACATTCCTCTATTTTAATTTAGAAACTCCCAGACAAGAGTGAGCGTTGTGCATTATATTCAGCACCTGATCACATGCATGTTGGAAGGTATCCAGAGTCTGGGCAAGCAAAGACTGCTACTTCCTAGTTGTGCCACTGAAATTAAGATTAACTCCCTAGAGAAGACAATTGAATTAACACAGCATGTTTTGTGTGCCACAAAAAAACCCTAACCTGTATCTCTACTTTGTCTACAACTTTCAGAAGTGCAGTCAGGTACACACTGCAGCATCTGGGAATAAGCTGATTTTTCACATTAAACATTTGTTGTCTTTTTTAAATTATATTTTAACGTTAAATTTTAATGGTTTAATTATGCGCACATTACCATTACACACTAAGAGAAATAATCTGGCTCAATACTGATGGCTGTTTTAAATGGTAGATTTATAATTTGTTGGGGCTTTTTTACTCATTGCTTAGGTTCTTTACTAAGCTCGGCTAAGCAAATTAGTGATGTTAAACAGAAAAATCAAAACCTGAAAATACTAATCATTTTATTTTAACTCTGATGTGTGCTTTATGCATTTATATAAAGAAAACATTCATGCCATATCATTAGCAAACAAATAATAATCAGTCAGACATGAAGTATTAGTAAAAGACAAGAAGATTTTGTGATGAAGACAGGAGAAATAATAGAAATTTGCAGAAGGGCTGTTGTTGTATCTTGTAAGGAATAGCTAGAAAATTAGATTAATCAAGGAGCAGACATTTGGAAGAAAGTTTGTGTGAATGCCTGACAGTCTTGCTCTTTCCCTCATTTCAAATGTTGGCAGGGTAGCATGCAGCTCCAAGGGAAATGTGCTCCTTTCATACTTGAGTAATTGATGAATTGTATGCAATATGCAAATGAGAATCCATAAATCTTATGAATGACAGCTTAATTTATGTGAGCCTTAATGAATGCAGGATTAGATTTTAATTAAATATCCTCAAAGGCACCCTGAGTAGTAGGGTTTTTTAGGCCTTGTTTTTTGAAGACTTGTTTCACATGGAGTGCATTTTATGAAAGAAGAAAATCAGGCAAAGAACTTAGTAGAAATGTTTTTGTGTTTTAATGATAAGCATTGTTCTGTTTTATGAAGCAAACAGTACTTCAACTGATAATAAACACTGAACAAAATATCTACAGATCTTTTTTGTACTTCCTACAGAATTTCCCAAATTTGATTACCTTTAATTGCTGCTGGCTTCTGATATTGTTTGCTATTTTTAATTACAGGAAAAGTTATTAAAACTTTTCCAAAAATAAACAGTGTCTGCAGAAGAGTTCATTAAACTTTGATTGGCTATATGAATGTTTTAAATGCTAAATCTAATTCCACTAAAACAAGGTGTTCCCACCCCATTTTGAAAATTGCATCTCTAGACAATACATAATGAGATAAAATGATAAATAACACAGAAGGTTGTAAATAACATTTAGCAAGCAGAATTCTAAGATAAAAGTGTTCTGCAACAGTGCTTGCTATTCCCAGCTGTCTTTGGAATAAGGGTACTGATCCTGTTCCTCTCACACCTGTTTTAAATTAGCTGTTAAGACTGTGGCAAGAATCTGCTTGAATTGTGAGCAAAAGTTGAGCAAACTTCAGAAATACATGCCGTGAAGTTGCGCAAGATGTGGTTCCTCAGCCTTATTTCACTGACTGAGTTTTTCTGTGTTACTTGGTAGTGTTTCCATGGCCAAACCACCAGTTCCTTCAGGTGATATTCTGCTGGCTTGTACCTCCTGTGACTACCACCAAAAGAAAAGATCAGAAGTAGTAGCAAGAACATGGGGAAGGGTAAAGAAAATTGGTCTCTTATGGTTAATGAGTAGGAAAGAGGAGTCCTGCACATCCTTTAATCTCTTGAGACAAACCTCTTCAAGTCAGCTGTGAGCAGGCATGGAGAACTGCTGGGAGAAGTGGCCTGTGTCACAGTGCAGCAGGGCTTACTTCCTCTGGATGCTCCTGTGTAGCTGGGAGCTTAAATAAAGAGCTTCACAAAAATTTGAGTAGAAGAAAGTGTAAGACAAATTGACAAGATGAGTCCCAAGAGACTTGTGGCATTCTATTTTAAGGGGAAGTCAGGTATGAAACAGCTGAACAGTTAATGCAAAGTTGTCGCCTGCTGCTTAAAATGCTATCGGTGTTGGTTTAATTGTGGCAAATATGATGCTCAGAAAGGGTTTTTGAGGGTGTTAGAGATCAGACCTGGAAGTCTGGATCCATACTTCACAAAAAGTAGAAAGAATTTGGTTAATGTCCATTAGATAAATAGCATTAGATAAATATGAAATACTGGACATGAGTGAATACAGCTTCTTGGTAGATGGCCATTCTAAAAGTTTGGTGAATATGCAGGAAAAAGCTGTGCAGTTGATAAAACTTTCTTGGATTTGCAAAAAAAAAAAAAAAAAAAAAAAAAAAAAAAAAAACCCAACAAAACCAAAAAAACCAAAGGTTTTTCAGCAGGTAAATTATGTTACCATGGGTTATTCAGAAAACAGCAGGTTAAAAAGTAGGAAAGTGACCTCTTTTTATTTGTTTTGTTTGCTAGTTGGGAAATGTCTTATCACAGAGGACCATGAGACTTCAATACTGATCTGTGTTTTTCAGTATCTTCATAAACAGTATGGCAATGAAGGGAAGAGGGAAGTAATATTACATTAAAAAATAAATGTTAGTACTTCTCTGACTAAATAAAAGATCACTGTAGTTGAGGAGAGAGAGAACAAGGGGGGAAGGCTACGACTGAGGTCTGTAAAACTGGGACTGTACTGAGAAGGGAACATTCTTCTAGTAAGAGAACTAGACGTCATCAAATGAAACTAACAGATGGTAAATGTAACAAAAAAATGTCGCTGCTTCACACAATGCATACTTAAGTTGCTAGATATACTGCCCCAGGACATTGTATGTGCCAAAAATTGATAGAGTTTCAGAAAATCACAGTTCAGGTCAGAAAAATCCATCTAAGATGGTAAAAGACCACTGCACAAGGTTCTGATTTCTGGACGCTGGTAATGTCTCCTTCTGGTACTGTATCACTGCATGGTTTTCCTTTTCTAGAGATTTCCCTTTAGGCAGCTAGTGATGGTCATCAGAAGGGACAGGATATCTGTGTAGGTGACTCTTTGGTTTCAGCCAGCGTGGTTAGTGTGGTGTGTGTTGCAGCCCTGTGTATTGCAGGACATGCATGGGGCATAAAGAGAAAGCATAAGGCATTTGTAACTGAGCCTAAAAATCCTAACAAGCAGATGAATTCTCAAATTGTTTACTGGGGAGAGGGAAAGACAAATTGGGACTGGCATGTACAGCAGCATATTTGGAAAAGAATATATTTGTTGACCACTGTCCAAATATAGATGATTGCTGTCTGTAATTATCAGGACACAGTTAACAAGTCTGGCAAATGCTTAAGTAGGAAGTTTGAATGGATATTTGGTACAAAATTGCAGTGTGAATGATGTGTATTATTGGATAGTTGAAGAAAAAGAAAGGGAAGAGCAAAACGTAAAAGTGAGTTTCATTTCTGTGTTCTCGTTCTCCTCTACTAAAAAGGAACCTATATGTGTCCTTTTCAGAACTGTAAGTAATTTGCAGTCCTTTTATGTTTTAAAGACAGGTGTCAGAAGACATCTTTCTTCAATTATTTTATCTGAATGCTGACATTTTCTTTTCACAAACTTCAAATGGTGACTGTGTCAACAAAAGGGTGTATGAGTCCCTTCAAGAACTTAAATAAGCAGCTCCAGTAATGATCCCATGTCTGGTAATGAACTAGCAAAAGGTGGGGAGGGAAGATGATCCAGCCATGTCAGCATTTTGCATCCTGTATGAGCTATTTCAGACATGGCTTTGTATTTATGTTGTAGACTTTTATAATACTTTATAATGAGCTTTGACCATTCTAGCTTGTGCCTTCCATTTGTGTATAAAAGTCAAGAATAAAGAAAGAGAGAAATGAAAAGTCACAACTTTTATATTGAGCTAGTTAACATACCCTTAGATTGGTTTTATTAGTGGATGCATTTAAATAGAAAGACCAGTAACCTCCCTAGAGAAATAAGCTTTTGGCCATTGAAAGCTTTTATTTTTTTGTGTATGAAGATATATATGTACTATATATATAGATTAATACATTCATTTATCCATCTTGTTATATTGCTTCCTAAGGAAATTGTAGAAAATCATAGAAGAATTTTGAAGCTTTTAGCTAAAATTTGTGCATATATAGCACTTGTATTTTATTCTCTGTATACTGTTTTTATTTACTTGCTCTTTCTATGTTCAATATGAAAATGGACTTTGATCTTAAAAGTAGAAAGGCTGGATAAAGGTGAAAGAAAAGGGAGTTCTTCGACTTCACAGTTATGAGATACATATACAGTTCCAGAAGATAAAATGTCTCTGTAATCATATTTAACAAACTGTAATATGCTACAATTTGTATCAGATTCACTGCCTACAATGCATAATTTGTTTCAAAAAGACCTGCATGAAGTTTATAACAAAAAAAAATTATTTAAGTGGAAATACATATGGATTCCCTGCAAAGCATGAATTCCGTCTTGTGAGAGGAATCAGGCCCAATATATCTGCTGTAATTGTGAGAGGTAATTATAAGATCTCCTTGAAAAGGACGTTTTTACAGATCTCGATTTGGCTTTCAGCATTTATGAATTTGAATTGACATCCTCAGCACAGTGCCAATTCCGCATGACTAGATTCATTCCACAAACGGAGTTTAAATGGCTGGGTATGTGCTGCTAAACTCACCAGGACAGGATTTTGTGCAAGTGTCAAATTGTTATCCTGGTGTGGTTTTGGGAAGAAGGTGATTTTAGCTGTATTGTGCTTTTTGGCATCCCAACGAGGTAGTTAAAATGATCTGGTTTATTTACCAGTATAGTTGTCAGGTCATTTGAGACTCAGATTAGCTTTTAGCTGACCAGGGAGTTTCTCAAGGGAGAAGAATCACTGTCCTGGTTTGCATGGAGTGAGAAGCTACCAATTTTTCTGGTCTCAGAGGAGCAGAATCATTCTGCTGTGCCTGTCCTTGGCTGTGGAGGGAGCAGAAAGGTCTTGACCACTGCTTGAGTCCCTCACCCTTTAGATAATGCATCTGGGCTTATTTACCATCTGACTGAATTTCCACTAGAATGAGAACTTTTAGCCTACTCCTTCTGATATATTTTCTTTCAAAATCCATCCTTTTCCCAGTCAAAAGAAACACAAAAATTTTTGTTTTCTCAATCAGTGAGTAAACTTCCTCTTTGTTAGCTGAGAGTTTTACTAATTTCCCAGAGAGGAAGCCTTGGAGCTAACTAGAGACCATCAGTGTCCAGCAAGTTCTTGCAGTGAAGATGGCCACCTTAAGCTTGGTTATCACATGTAGCCAGTGTGTCAAGAAAAGTAATTGTTCTCCTCTCCTTCAACACTGGTAAGACTGGAGCATTTGTCCCATTCTGGGCTTCCCAGTTTGAGAGAAGCAGCGGAGCGAGTGCCAGGAAGGCCACCATGGTGGCTGGGGATTGGGACACACATCCTGTGCGAATGGGCTGGGGAGCTGGGCTGTTCTGTGTTCATATCAGAAGGAAATGGAAGGATTTTGTTGAGGTCTCCAACTACCTCAAGGAGAACTCTAGAGAAGACTTTTTTCAGGGGGGTGCTGCAAAAAGACAAGGGAAGCAAAGTCCTAGGTTGCAATGACTAGAATTCTGTCCATAGATAGCAGGGAAAATAAAGTCACTGTGAGAATCATTAAGCACTGGAACATACTGCTCAGCATGGTAGAGAGTTTTCTAGCCCTGAAGATGTTGAAAGCTCACCTGGATAAGGCCCTGAGTAACCTGTTCTTATTTTTTTTTCCCTCAACAGGGTTTTGACTAGATGATCTCCAGAGGTCCCTTTCAAAAAGTTCAACAGTTCTGAATCAGAATCAAAGAACCATTAAGGTTGGAAAGGAGATCCAAATCATTTCACTTTGACTTGATCCAAGATCAAGTCAAACCTTTGACTGGGTACCACTGTGCCCACTGAACCATACTGTGCCAGACTAGATCTGCCTTGTGCCTCCTATACTTTTTTTCAACCATTATCAGAGTATTTACAGTAAATTTCCACTCAAATGCACTTTTGATTCTACTTTTCTATTTTTACAATAAAAGGTTAGTTTTGGTTAGTTTTAAGTAACATCGTATTTTGTAGGGTGAAGTTACGAGTCTGTAGTTCTTTAGCTGCCTTTTGAGTTCATCTTGTTTCAGCTTTGCTGTAACAAGTTACAGAAAACAAAAGCTGAATCTAGCTTTGTTGAACTTAGCAATTTTGTAACGTGTGCAGTTTTTAGATGGGGAACAGTGAGCAACCATACTCACTGAAACATATTACGCCAGAAGTTTGGAGTATGTGTCTTGATTTGCATGCATTGATTAATTTTTCTCTAGGTCTCAGTATGTTCACATCTAAAGAGGTACGTGCTACTGAGTTTCTTGATTTAGCATCTGGTGTTGCCTTGATGGGATTGAAAACACGGGATGTGTTCTTGCATAATTTTGACAGCCTACGACATATGCATTGCATGTAAAGGATGAATTCCTTTACATGTAAATGAATTCCTTTGCATGTAAAGAATGAATTTGAAAAGTTATTTTAGGTGATAATGGTGATGGTAAAGTGTCAGAAACCGCCTAATAATCTGATCATAACTGACAATAGAGATGCTTTTAAAATATTTACAAAATTTTGATAAGCTGGATTAATATGGCAGTTGCATTTTGAGTATATGAAATAAATCTATCTGAACAATTGTTAGCAGTGGTCGCTGATTAAAGCAAATTCTTAATGGAAATTCTAGGAGAACCCTGAAATTTAAAGAAGTTTGAAGGTATTATAATAGGTATGGGCAGTTTTGGACAATTTTTTGCAATGACTTAAGTGTTTTCATAGATAGGTCATAGTGTCCCTTGTCTTCACGTACATATGAATTTTAATTTAGCAAAAAACAAAGCAGGTGGCTTAAGTCTTACTTCATTTATACTCTCAGTACTAATTTCAGTGGATAACCATGTTTGTATATATCTTCTGTAAAATTACCTTTGTTGGGTGGTTTTCTTTGGCTTTGGAAAAGATACACTGATGTTAGAATTGGTCTTTCATTCTCCTAGCTAGATGTGCGGTGGTGCTTGTAGGTACTTCCGGTGCCACTGGCTACTCATTTTTAAATTTTTTATTTAATGCCAGATTAGCATTTTCTAATGGTGTTTGTGATGTATGACCCACCATTATATGACTATTGTCAAAACTGAGAATCAGAACCAAGCAGTGTGGAAGACCTTGAAGGAACCTGAATAAATCTCATAAGGGTCTGACCATATCCTGAATGCATAGCAAGTTACAGTACTTTTCATGAACCCTCTCTTCTTACTTCACTTCTTTACGAGTTTTGGAAACAGGCATGTGGTGTGTATAACTTCAATAATTAAGAATTTCACTGATTTCAGACACATCATATCTCATACTATTGTTACAGCCTTCCAGCTGTTTAGTCATTGTGAATGCTCATATCGGTAAAAGTAGAATTAGTAGATTTTATTAGTATGTATAATAGTCCACAAACTGGTGTGAAAGGTAATCAGAAGAAATAGCTTCCAAAATATGTTAAAAAAATAAATCAGCTGGCCATCCTGTTTTGGTGATTTTTTTTCCATTTTAAGCAATATAAATTATCTCTAATTCTGTTAAGCGCAGATAAATAAAATTCATACTGCAGAATTGGATCCAAATAACAGAATCAAAGCCCTCAGTCTTGTGAAAATGCTCCAGAAATTCTCCTCTTCAGCCTACAACATTGGTAACACTTTCAGGTGCTGGCTAAAAGGCAGACCAGCACTTTCAGTGTGGGTTGGGTGCTGCAGAGAATGGAAAGGTTTGTGAAGGTCTGATTTGTAGCTTTGTTTTCATTAACACTGACAAATGGCAGACATGCAGAAGTGTTAGGTTAGAAGGTTTGAAGCATTTGTTGAGTAATCAAAATGTAGTAATTATACACACAGTTTGGTGGTTTTAACGACTCTTGACTTGCCTACATCATATAGGACTTGGCTGGCGCCAGGGAGACTTGGCAAAAGCTCTGAAAGGTATGAGTCATGGGAATAGTTGGCAGATGCCAGAGATACTAGTACCTATCTGAGAAGAAAAAAGTTCTTGACCTCTTTCAAGAAAGGCAAAGGGAATACAAAGATCAAAAGTTAGAACCCTCTTTGCTACTCAGTTTTGGTGTATTTTGAATTTCACAACATCATCGACCTGCTTGTTCAGTGGCCATGTAAATTGAAAATAAAGACTATTAAAAATCAAGTTACTAACATTGCTAAGGTAACTGTTGATTTGCAAGATCATGGTGGATTGTGTTACTCATTGTGGACGTCTGGCTGGTACAATATGACAATTTTGTTTTGGGATTCACTTTAACTGAAGTATTTATAACTATTGTAGAGCAGATGATTTACAGAGGCTGTAAGCTGCTATGCAACTGCCGTTGGCAAAAGACAGCTGCTGCTACTGTAGGCAATATAGGAATACCTGCTATGATTCACTTAGAAAGTGTTATGAAACATAACCTTAGAAGATCTGTTCACAGATACCTATAAACAAAGTTTCAAGGACATGAAAAAAAAAAAAATCAGTCTTCTTGTAACTATTGTTTCAAAACAGCCAAAACACTAATTGAGCAAAAGAGATTTTTGAAAAAAAAAATAGATACAGGGCACATGAATACAAAATGAAAATCCATGAATGAAACCTCATCTACTTCTAGTTACAGAGTCACGGAATGGTTTGGTTTGGAAGGGATGTCTGGAGATGATCCAGTCCAACCCCTGTGCCAAGGCAGGGTCACCCAGAGCAGGTTACACAGCATCACGTCCAGGCGGGTTTTGAATGCCTCCAGAGAGCGAGACTCCACAACCTCTCAGCAGCCTGTTCCAGTGCCCTGTCACCCTCAAAGCAAGGAAGTTTTTCCTCATATTCAGAGGGAACTTACTGTCTTTCAATTTGTGCCCATGGCCGCTTGTTCTGTCTCTGGGCACCACTGAAATGAGTCTGACCTCATCCTCTTGAAACCTGTCCCAAGATGTTTGTACGCATTGATAAAATCCCCTGTCAGACTGTCTCTTCTTTAGGCTAAATAGGCCAAATTAATGTTTACTTACATATTTTCTAAATGTCTCTTGCTCTAATATTGAAGCATTCTTCAACCTGCTGTTGTATTAGTTAATTTACTAAGAATTTGATATCAGGTTTATGTACTGTTCTTTCACAGGCATTGCTGCACAACCAGCAATGAAAATGTGATGTATTAGAAAGATTAAATTTTAAATTTTATATTTGTGGGACAGTGTGGTCAAACAGGTTTTGTATAAAATTTTGGATATAAATTGCTATTCCATGAAGAAAAAGCTTGATTTTAGCTTTGGGAAAATGTATTTATTACCAGAATGAGTAAATAAAAAACCCCAAAACTTTTATAGTCCTGAGGTACTGAGGTTTCAATAGACTAAAAATGTATTAGTTTTTTTTATATTCTGTTCTGATCCTCTGATTATATTGTTGAATCGTGGCTGCTTCAATTTACCTCTGTCTAATTTCTTACATTTTCACATGAGCAGAAGAAAATATAGCCCAAATATCCTTTAGGATAGGTGCAGATTTATTGTATTTGAATGGAAATACTAAAAAAAAAAGCCTATGCAAGTCTGTAGGAAGATACTGTGCCCTCAGTTTTTTACAAAAAGAACCCTTGGTTAATGGGGAACTTTATTTTAGAATTATTGGTACAATACAGCTCGCTCAGTTCCTCTTAATCGATTTGACCACGATAACGGAATTTTTTTTTTTCCCATGAATTTTCTTTATTGTTTTGAAAAATGTATGAAGAATGCATTTGGTGCTTTGCATATGTGGTGATTTCTATATATACTACAAAATGCTGACAGGGTAGTGATAAATTTGCTTCTGGCATTGAAGGGCTGTATCTTGAGGGGACTTTTCTTCTTTGGTTCTTTATTCACAGAATGCTGTTAGTATTGTTTGTTACAATGTAGGATATTTATAACAGGAAACATCTGTGGAGCCGTAATAAAGAATAGTTTTCATAAAGCAGTTTTACATTATCCTTCTACCAGTATCTGATAACAGTCACATTTATCTGGGTGTAGGAACGTTCTGACAGGTGTAAGGGATAACTGATTGATATAAACTCACTACTGCATGAAAATGAACCTTTTGATAAAGACATCTTAGTTAGAACTGATAAGTAAAGTACAGAGAACATAACTGTCTGCTATTATGTATCATTTTATTACCTTTATGTTGATCTTGATCTTTTAAATGGATAGTAAAGCATTGACAAAAGATGACTGAATATAGACATTTGTATAATGTACCTTTAGCGGGAGCATAATCTTTAGATCAAGGACAACTTAACAGGCAAAGGGCTCATAATTCATTAAAATAGAGACACTATCTAGTTCATAACATGGAAAACTTAAACAATGCAGTATTCTAAGGATTCAAAATTAATACTTTTTCCATTTCTTTAAAATATAGCTCTACTTACATTTTGATGGATTGAGAGGCAGATGAAAGTGTTGGCTAAAAATTAAAAATAGTTAAGAAATTTATTTCCTGTTTTATCAGTTTTCAGAGCTTTTATGGACATATCCACATTAACATCTCTCTGATATTAAGTTTTGAGCACATTGATGCTGTGAAAATTATTACTTCATTTATAATGATAAGATAGAAATAAAAGTGTTTCTCTACTTATATTTTTTCTGGGAACGTGTACTGGCTCTTAAGTATTATTAATACAGTATTCTGGTATTTTCAAGAACAAAATAAGTGGAAATCTTATAGAATCTAGAAATTGTTGTCTGGATTAAGAAATAGCATCTTAAATCAGCTTATTGCTATCACAGAATAAACATCAGGAACTTTAATATTTTGGTATGTGCTGATTTAATTTAATATAGAAATAGGATCATTAGAATTAGCTGAGAAATTAATAGGAAAATGTCAGAGACCAAAGCACAAAGAAAACAAGCAGATACCTATAGTAGTGTATATTATGTTAGATATTATTTCAAAGTGTTTGTGTAAATGTACATAGTCAGACAACATTAATTTATGCTTATTTAGTAAACAATTACAAGAAATCCAGTCCTGCACACTCTAAGTATTAGAGTTTGTATTTGCAATTTACTAATCATGCAATGAAAAAAATACTTTTTTTTTTGTCTGAGGCTAGAACCTTAACAGCTTAGTACTTGCTACTAAGGTGGAAAAGACAGTGATGAAGTCTAAAAATTAGTGATAATTTGTGCTATTTCTTAACCACTGGTGGTGATAGTTTTTTCTACTTTAATTTCTTTTGAAAAAAAGTAAATTTGAGAGGAAAAAATATATTTCCCATTGTAAATCTTGGTGAACTTTAAAACACTGTTTTAAAATAGTGCAATTTTAATGCTATGTATGCATGGATAAATATTGTATTTATTGCCAGCTCATTAGAACCTGCTAGATTGCATGTAATCTGATTTTTTCATTTACTGTTTAATTATCACTAATTTTTAGACTTCATCACTGTCTTTTCCACCTTAGTAGCAAGTACTAAAATAAAACAGTTTTATTTTAAATGAAACTAAGAGTATGGTTTTATGAAACATACTTAGGGTCTGTGCAATTTAGATTGAAAGTGGCCTCTTCAATCACTGGTAGAACCTTGATATTTTATTTTTAATCAAAGAAATTTTCAATCCTAAACTTAAAGGAATTTATGCACATGATTAAGCAATTTCTTGAATGAGGGCCTTCATTTTTACCAGCAGGGTACTTCATATGAACGGTAGTTTGTGCTGTGTAATTAAAACATGTTATCAGATTTGGCTTAATTAATGTTAAAACAAAACAAATGCTTGATGCCTGCTTCAAGGACATGAAAAAAAAAAAAGCTTTCCTACTATTCTTGATTTGTCATGTTGTGCCAACGTTGAAAATGAATGAATTATGCTTCTTGCCATAGTGACAGATTCTTTTACCTGAAATGTTGTTCTGCATATAGCACTTGTCTGAAATCAGTTGTTCATATGCTAGAAAAGTCCATGTACTTCTTGTATGCAAATTATTATCTTTTAATCTGTTTATGAATACAGCAAGGTTGAGGTAGCAGAGGTCTGAAAAAATTAACATTGCATTATCTTTGTTTTTTGTGGGGTTAAAACTTTCAGAGCATGCTAATATTAATTGTGGTTAATTTTCCATATTTTTATGGCAACTGAATACGAGGGGGGCGTGGAGTTGCCTTTTTGATAATATACCATCTCTGTCCAAGATGCTATATCAGCGTGCCAGTGAAATTTGCACGTGTAAGAAATGGCTGTATGACCCATCTCACGTGACTCTTATCTCTTCTTCTCCAGCGGCCAGTAGTAAAATTTGACTTGCATGAAATGACAGGAGAACTATGTGACTGTTTATAAAGGTTGTTCAAGAATCTTTGAAACTTATCGGTATATACATAATTCACATTACTTGTTCTTCTGGATCTTGATCCTTCTAATACATGTTTAGTATGTACACGTTGCTTTAATATTTATGTTCTGAGCCCAGTAACACAAGTGACATAAGATATTCTTTTTAAAACTAGGGAGAACTACGCTGATAAACTCAGTTTTTCACATCACAGAAAGTATCATGCCTGTTGGTGATACATGTAGATTTGATAAAAAGGCTGAAGTCTAAAGAAACAGAACAGCTGAATTTTTTGTTGTGCTTGAAGTCATTGTCCATTTAGTTAAAGAATGAGGCTTACCAGATGTGGGAATAGAGGACTTTGATATACATGATATTAATCTGACAACCTAGAAGAAAACTACAATTTTCTTCCAACTATGAAGGTTTAAAACATGAAACAGGAAAAAGCTAAACAAACCCAAACTAACTATTTATTGGAGAAAATATTTTTGGATTTTCAAAATGTAATTCAGCTTTTTGAAGTAATTTCTTTCAGAAAGAGATATAAAACCCTGGTTTGCAACAGTACTGATCCACATCTCCGTAACATATCATTAGAGTGTTGGCACATTTTAAAAGTGAAACTTAATGAGAAAAAGAGAAAGAAAGAAAGAAAAAGGAAAATCTTGTCAAAGTATAGGTAAAAAACAAATCTAAACCCAACCACAGGGATGATATTTTAGAATTCTTTAGTGACATTGCATCCTGGCAATGGCTGATTAGAATAAATGAGCCTCTCCTGACCATCAACTCTCACTGGCTTAGAAGCTGAATGCTGGAAGTATAACATGTGTTAGCTTTGGTGCTTTTTTCCCCCCTCTTTTTTTTTTTTTTTAATATATATATTTACAGGTCTTGGCAATATCTGAGAGACCTTGTTTTCATTTCTGGTCACCACCTCAGCAAACTAATCAATGAGGCATGAACTGCTATCTGCAGAGAAAGAAATGAAAAATAAACCAGAGATAATCCTTCAGTTAAAAGGTTATTCTGTGCGATAAAAGCTATTTTGTTAATTTATTTACTTACTGGTACAGTGAGATAAAGTGAGGGAACAATTAGGGAATTCTAGTTGAAAGGATTTAAAAGGGCAATGACGACTTAATATTTTAGGTTATTTGATTGACAGTATAGTTACACAGATATCTTAAACTAAAAAAAATACAGTTTTCAGTGAATCAAAATTCTGTTCTGGTCAATTGTATTTTCTGCTATTAGGATTTTCTTTACTAATCATATCTTCATGCTCAGAAATATTAGTTTAAATCCATATTTTATTTTACATGGTAATTTGTTTAAATAGGATACTAAATTCTTTCTGTAAAATGTCTGCAGTAATAATTGTTTTTCATATTTTATCCTTATTTTTCATCTCTTCATATTTTCTGTTCTTCAAAATGTATTGATATGCATAAAAACTTTGTTGTTTTTGACCTACATGTTATCTAGTAGAGTATATTTGTAGTTTGCAGACTATTTTGTGCTATTTAATTTGGGTTAATGAAGCTAATTAAAAATTATTTTAGTACTCAGGTGGTTATTTCTGTCTATAAACACCAAGTCTAAGAAAATTATTAGTAAAATCTTTACCTAACATGTTGCAGGGATAGTTTATTTTTTCCCAGTGTCGTGTTGAAAATTTGAAAATTTAATTTAATTATCAAATCTTCCTGGTGTGCAAGTTTGCATTTTGGTTTATAATTCTGATTGATTAGAGACAGTCTTATAACAAAACTAATACTTTGCATGCACATCTCCACCGATTCACATTTTGAGAAGCAGAGATACACAGAGGTATCTGTCTCTCTCCAAGTCTTTCAGGAGGGTTTGATCTGTGCTTGGGGAGAAGTAGCACAGTGAGCAGCCCCTTCACCTTTTGGAAGTGGACAGTGCCTTGTAGCATTCTGTACATGCAGAATAATCTGCTTTAAACTGATTCAAACCGTAGTTGTTGATATGTTACAGCTTCTGTCATTTTATAGGACTGAGGATTATCATTGCCAAGAAATTTTCTGTTTCTCTTTTGAATCTTCATCTTTTCATCTGAATGAGGATTGGTCTTTCCTTTTTTATTCTGCTTGGAGAGCTGTTTTTCAGTCTGCTCTTTCTCACTTCCATTTTTATGAAGCCCATTTTTTCCTAAACCTTGAAATTTGCACCTTTTTAATTATTTTTAGCATAGGAAGGGAAAATATTTTATGTTGCTCAGTTCTATTCTTTAATTTCTTACAAATTGTAGAGACATTGACCTAGGTCTTGAAAATTAGAAGCAATTTTTTCGCAGATGGGTTGACCAGACCTTCTGTGAGCTGTCTGGGTTTACTACAGTTACCACAAAAAGGGAGTTACCACAAAAAACCTTTTCTCTCAAAGGGAGAAAAGGGCTCCCGACCATTGCTGCCAACCAACAGTGGCACAATAACCATGCTGGAATGGTAGCAAGCAAGTCCTCTTTCATGTCAAATCCAGGCGATGGAGACTGTAATTAATAAATTTCAGTGCAACCTTTGCACCACCTTTCCAACACAGAGGCTCTGCTCTGTTTGCTCACTGCCTCCACCTCGTGGAACTGGCTCACCTGCCGCAGGTTACAGTTTTCCTAAGAGATAGAGGCAGAAGAGGAGGAGCAGGTAGGTTCAACTTGGCTAGTGGGAATCAGAAATGGATTGTCAAATCTTGGTCAAGCCCATTTAGATATAATGAAAGAAGTGAAAGAAAAACCGGGCAGCTGAATAAAAAAAACCCAGCATGCTTGGAGGAGGATGGTTATTGTAGAGCGAGTCTGGAAAACTGTGGTGAGAAGACACCTTCCAATCCAGTAGTCAGTGGCAGCATTGCACAAAGCATCTCTTCTCACTTGTCCCTCCCCTATAAACATCTTTGTTTCATATTTAAGATCTGTGTTTTTCTGACATAATCATAGTACCATTGGGCGTTGGATGTCTTGCAAATACACTAGATCAGAAGCTGTTCTGAAGGACTAGTGCTTGACATGTGCAGGGAAAGAGGATTCTAATGGAAGGTATTGCTGGTACACGTATATGTTCAGGAGGCTAATATTCAACATTTACGTTGCAGCTATAAACTACCAGATTTGGGTAGTCTGTGTTGCACTTTGTGCAATACAGCATTGCACCTGTTTGACTGTGACTTCGTTATTTGAAAATTCACATGCACATGCAGAGTAGAGGTGCAAAAAAATTTAAGGCTCGTTTGACTTAAGTGTTCTCAGTGGTGGGATTCCAGCATAAGCTTTAACAGGCTCTCATTCGTAAATAAGTTTTAGCAAATATAAGACCCTTTTGAGCTAGAGATTGCATTTTTCTTCTTGTCAGAGTGGTCACACACCTGTTTGCAACCTGAATAAAGTGAAGTTCCTACATGTCGTTATTGTGAAGGATTTGGTACATGATCAGAGTGTGTGCAGTCTAAGTGGAGTGGCCACCAACTTTGAAAACAGGGTTACAGAAAGAGAAGAAATATGAAGATCAGAGAATCTTAAAATCATCCAGGCTAGAAAAGACCCTTAAGATCATCAAGTCCAGCTGTAAACCCAGCACTGCCAAGACCACCACTAAACCTTGTCTCTAGGCATCATATCTGCAGTCTTTTGCACACCTCCAGGGATGGTGATTCAACTACTTCCCTGGGCAACCTGTTCTGATTCTTCACAACTCTTTCAGTGACGAAGTAGAGATGGAGACCCTTTTCTCTCCCATTGCCATGACTTAGTGGCCAAAATGAGACTGGGGGAGCTATTGGGTAGCAGCAAAATTCTCTGTCTGAGAAAATGCAACAAGCTGGTCAGCAAGAAGATTAATACAACAAATAGACTTTCTGTTGAAGCTGTTCAGGTACATGGAGGGGATGAAAGATTTCTTGGACAAGAAAAAAATGAGCATGAATCTGTGTCATGATAAGGAAATTCATCTAGAAGGCAAAAACTTGAGTGCTAATCTGTGCTTAAATAATGTTTTATTGTAAACTAGGCCAAATCTGTAGACTACAGCCAGAAATCCTTCTCTCAGATGAATGGTCTTGCTAATGTTACTTTTTTACCCCCCTCTCTTTGTAGCTTAGTAGATTTCTCAGTCTGTTCTTCAGAGTCAACATTATTATCCTGACCTGTCATGATGATTTTTTTTTTTGCAATAGACTGAAGTTGTATGGCTCTGCAATAGACTGAAGTTGTATGGCTCTGCTTCAACTGAAAAAGTAATTCTGTGTGTTTCACATTCTGCAGAAGTAGTCTATAGTTATCATGATTGCATGCAAGTTAGTGACTGTTCCTCCTTCTGCAGTAGCTGTGTTAAAGGTTAAAGCCACTTAATGGTTAGGTGACTAGGGTCCCTATTCAATAACCACTGCAGCCTCAAACACTTCCTCAAAGTGATTTCTACTTAAAAGAAAAGGGGATGAATAGATACTGGAATGTGTCTCACTCTTCAGGGAAACGTCATAAATGACTGACGTCCATGGAATATATACTTCTGCAAATGTTGGGTTTGTTGAAAAATATTTCCCCTTAAAACTTTTGAAAGAAACAAAAGTCTTTATAAGTGAATATTTTTGTAAAATGACTAGAATATGTTGTAATGCTGTGTTTACTATTTAAAGATTGACATTCACAACTTCAAAATATATTTTGCTTGCTTTTTGCCTGGACACAGAAGCATAGAAGTGAGCTATTCAACCTCTAAAAAATAACATTATATATTTGAAACATCATCACAGTCTTTTCAGAACTGATGGGAAATGGTGTCACATCTAATACATTATTTATCAACCTACAATTTCAGGAATAACAAATATCTTAATTAGTGGAATTAATCAATTATGCTTTCATACATTAGTTGCCTGTAGTCCTCTATAAGGAAAAAAAAAAGTTTCTTCTTTTATTCTACCTTTTAAAAATGTGGTTATCATGCTCTCCTTCTTTCAAGCATTTAGAACAAAGTCCTGATAATTTAATTACATGCCTCATTCAAATGCAGGATCATATGAACCTGTAATGGCTCAAATAATCTGTTTACTAATAATTCATCCAGTAGTGCTTTTTTTTTTTGTTTAAGGGAGAGGGGAAGGGAGAACCTTATCTGCAATTTCACTTTGGTACAGTATTATAAAAGAATAACAATATAGTTGTACAGTCTGCCATTTAGTTCAGTGTTTTTGGGTGCATTTAAGCTATTGAATTAATCTCACTTTTAAACAATAGAATATAATACTTTAATAGCTTGCCTCTGCACTGGCTTTGTGGGATGCTGAAATTAGTATTATAATGCACTGTGTATAGTTTCTGCTGAATCTGATTGCTTTAGCAGCAGTCAGGTTGATAGTATCAGGTTCCAGCTTGCTGGGTCAACATGGACCCAGGCCATTAAAGGAGAAAGGTTCAGGGAAAGTTCATTTCTATTGTTTTACCATGGTTACAAAACAGAAAAAAAAAAGGAGAAATCCTGCATTTGTAACTTATTGCTTCCTTGGGCCCTGAAGGTAGTATGATCTTTTTTTCCTCTTAAATTGAACACAGAAATATAAACCTCCTGATTATCTGTAATGTAAACAAAAGAATATTTTCTGATCACTTTTAAAGTGAAACACAGATGGTCTGCATTGACTGCTGATGTCATTAAACAAAGTGTTTGTATTCATTTAATTTGATCTCCCAAACTGTTAGCATTTAAATTTGTTACTAGGTCAATAGAAAAATTAAAACTGCATAGCAGCCTTACAATTCTGACTTTTGTTTACATAATTTTCACTTTAATTAACTCACAGTAAGCCTGTTGAAATAAGTATGTTTGCTTTTTCTTTAAAATAGAACTCGTCCATTGAAGATTTTCTTTTTTTTTGTGATTATAAAATGAAGAAACATTTTCATGAAAAAGCGTGAGCTTGAATATCATCGTATGTGTGTAACTTTTATGGCACAGTTGTAAACCACTTGTGAGGTACCATTATGAAAGGGTTTAAATTTTAAGATAAATATATTTGTTAACGTATGTGATGGGAAAAGAAAGAATGAAGTACTTAGCACGGTGTTAGTATGTTATACACGAGAACTGGTATAAGAGGTCAATCATGTAATGGCTGTAATATAGAATAAAACTTGGTATTTGTACCAGTATGAAGAAATTCTGCAAAGCCAAAGGTTTCACAAACATTTGTCTTAATTGAAGGATTTGTGTGAAATTTAAATTTGACTGAACTCTCAAGGTTGTTACACAGCATAATATTTAACAATATGTTTTTATTTATAAAGGCTTTTATGTATAATTCTAATAAGACACTTTTTGGGTAAGTGAAGCCATTTTTAGTCGGAGATAATGATATTCAATAGAGTGCTAGTTCTGGAAACCAACTTTCAGTGGTGAGTTTATATTTGTTATTTTCCAGAGTTGCCTGCTTCTATTATTATTAACTGTGATCTCATTAAGAAAAACAAATTTCACATATGCTGAGCTGGTCCAGGATGAATGTGTATTTTAATTTAAGATCTTTGGGGAACATAACAGATAATATTGTTGACTTAGTATGAGTCATTAATCTTCCAAGACAGTGCAAGGCACAGTTTTTAGGGTCTGTCTATCCAAAGAGGTTTACAAGAGAGGTCTGTGGTCATTTGAAAAAATCATCTCACTATAAAATTGCAGTTGACTGAATTGATATTTGAGTCTTAACAATCCTGATGTGGAAACGAAGTAAAAAGGGAAAAGATGTTTGTTTGGCATATGTGGAAGTTAGAAAAAGTTAGAGTGCAAGCAGTGCTAGGTGCACACTCTATTACCCTTTGTTTATCCTTGACTACACTTCTAGGTTTGGTATCCATTAGCAAATGACATCTGGTTTTTCATTTGATTATGGTGCTCGTTTTCTTTCTTAAATGATTCTGTTAATGTTGTGGTGCCCTGCTAATCACCTGCAGGGATTGTAGTCTGTGTGTATGCATACTGCACAAACAGATAGGCACACACATCTGTGAATCTGTGTTTGCATGCAGAATCACAGAATCATTTAGATTGGAGCCATTAACCGAACCATGCCAAGTCCACCACTAAACCATGTCCCTGAGCTGCATCTGGGAATGGTGACTCAGCTTCTCAGGGAAGCCTGTTCTGATGCTTGATAACCCTTCTGGTGAAGAAATTCTTTCAAATATCCAGCCTGAACCTCCTCAGACTGACAGGTCTGTAATTCCTAGTATGAAAATATTATAATGATCAGTCTTGAAGAGTGTGGTTCTGTCATGGTGGTGAAATGCAAAATACTTATCTTCCACCATTTAGCTCTTAGTGAAAGAGTCATGGAAGCTGGAGGTGAACTGTTTGCATACTGTGTGTTTCTCTAGCCCAGTTGGGTAGTGCATAGTCTTGCAGCCTAGTGGGAGAGAGGGTGGCAGTCAGTACTTACTAAAGAGAATAAAATCTACATTGATTCCTCCTTTGATTTAAGGTGCTTTGGGGTGAGAACACCTGTTGCCTTGGTACTGTCAGCCTGGAGACTCGTATGCATGGAGAGTGTGCTGTGCTATATGGCCCATATACACATGTATGTGTGATAGACATTGCACCCGTGCAGGCAAACTTATCTCATGTGAAGGGTTACTGTGTGAGAGAGAACACTTGCAAGGACCGCATCTCCTACTCACAGGAGTCCAAAGCATGCCTTGTCATTTTTTTCCCCCTCTTAAATTGTGAAATAAATGGGAACAAATGACTGCTTTACTGTTCCACATATTGCTTAAAAACTTCAGCATTTTTATCTCTTTTAAAAGATAAAGTAATGAAGATATACTGAGAAATAAAATGAGAAAGCAACATTACAAACATTATACTTTGCTACTTCATACAGTTAAATTAGAACATATCTGTTATCCATTTCAAGAAAATTTAGAGAAGGATAATTGATTGATACAAAATTCTTCTAATTTGCTCTTCAAATATTGATAAATTTTTGGAAAAACTGCATGAACACACTGTTCAGTTAAAGCTTGGGAGTGCTTTTGTGTTGGTGAGCTATAAAGTCATGGAAACATCACTCTGACTGTCAGCCAAGCATGTAACCAAGCACATTTCTGGACAGGATAATGTCTGATTTGATTCTTGTTCTGTAAAAGGGACAGTCTTCTGCTGTTTTTTTTTTTGCTTGATAACCCTTCTGGTGAAGAAATTCTTTCAAATATCCAGCCTGAACCTCCTCAGACTGACAGGTCTGTAATTCCTAGTATGAAAATATTATAATGATCAGTCTTGAAGAGTGTGGTTCTGTCATGGTGGTGAAATGCAAAATACTTATCTTCCACCATTTAGCTCTTAGTGAAAGAGTCATGGAAGCTGGAGGTGAACTGTTTGCATACTGTGTGTTTCTCTAGCCCAGTTGGGTAGTGCATAGTCTTGCAGCCTAGTGGGAGAGAGGGTGGCAGTCAGTACTTACTAAAGAGAATAAAATCTACATTGATTCCTCCTTTGATTTAAGGTGCTTTGGGGTGAGAACACCTGTTGCCTTGGTACTGTCAGCCTGGAGACTCGTATGCATGGAGAGTGTGCTGTGCTATATGGCCCATATACACATGTATGTGTGATAGACATTGCACCCGTGCAGGCAAACTTATCTCATGTGAAGGGTTACTGTGTGAGAGAGAACACTTGCAAGGACCGCATCTCCTACTCACAGGAGTCCAAAGCATGCCTTGTCATTTTTTTCCCCCTCTTAAATTGTGAAATAAATGGGAACAAATGACTGCTTTACTGTTCCACATATTGCTTAAAAACTTCAGCATTTTTATCTCTTTTAAAAGATAAAGTAATGAAGATATACTGAGAAATAAAATGAGAAAGCAACATTACAAACATTATACTTTGCTACTTCATACAGTTAAATTAGAACATATCTGTTATCCATTTCAAGAAAATTTAGAGAAGGATAATTGATTGATACAAAATTCTTCTAATTTGCTCTTCAAATATTGATAAATTTTTGGAAAAACTGCATGAACACACTGTTCAGTTAAAGCTTGGGAGTGCTTTTGTGTTGGTGAGCTATAAAGTCATGGAAACATCACTCTGACTGTCAGCCAAGCATGTAACCAAGCACATTTCTGGACAGGATAATGTCTGATTTTTTTTTTTTTTTTTTTTTCCCTTGAGAACCTGATCCATTACCACCCAAGCCCAGTTCTGCCAGAAGTACTTACAAGGGCATAGGAAAGTGTATGGTTTGGTCAAATAGGTTTTTCTTTAGTATCATCTTTAGTACAAGTACTGAAGCTTGAAAGAACAAAAGCTCAAACAAAGTCTCCAGCAAATATAATGTTTTTGGGGCAAACTCTAGCACTGATGAAAATGTATTTTTTTGATCCATAACAGTTTGATCACCACATCTAATATTCAGAGAACATGAGCCAGAACAAAATCAGAGTAAAAAACCCCTTTGTATTAGTATGTTTGATGATTTGGATGATTTTTTATTCCTGAGCCCTTAACTTGCATGTTATATTTTCTCAGCTTTTCTATGTCTGAGCAAGACAGTGTGATAGAAAAGTAGGGTTTTGTTGGCAAGAAAACAGAACAAAAACTGAGGTAATTCTTTGAGAGAAGTAGGAAATATGGCAAACCAAATATATAATTGTGAATTGGTATGGATTTTAACTCTTCTTTTACTTGTCTCTGGGCATAGGTGGAAAATCAGTTTGTAATTATTGTGATTAATTTGTGTTTCATTATCATCTGAACATTCAGTCAGGATTTGTTCTTGTTGCGCTATGAGCTATATGGCCAGAGCCAAAAGAGAGCTCTGTGTGCATGTTACCTATGGAGATGTGCCAGGCATGGTGTATGTCAGTCAGGTATCGTATGGCTGTGCATACTGGCCAGCTATGGCCCAGGAGAGTGTGCTGCAAGTCTTGGTGCCATTTTGCCCATCCTGCAATTTGTATTCCTGTCTAAAATTCCCTTCCATGAAATTCTGCAGTATGTATCCCATACAGCTGAAGATGTGAGTTCTTGAAGGATGGACTGGAGGTTTCTTATTGAGAGTTCTTTGTTGAGAATGCATTTGTAAGCATTAGAATAACTTGATGAATTTGGTAATCTTATTTTAGGGGTTCTTTTTCTGCCTAAAGTGAGATGCTTTTGAGGAACACATCTTTTCAGACACAATGCAACAGTAATTTGACTGAATTTCGAAGTCTAATGTCTTCACCAGGTATTTTGAAGATGAGAGGTAAAGGGACCATTGGTAACTGGACATGTGTAACTTCCAGTCACAGAGTAAATATAGTATATGCATATTAAAATAAACTTCTCGGTAATTGATTTAGGTTTTATATAGAATAAATTCTTCGTAATTTCCTATGTAATTCTGTTGTATGAAGATTCATAATGGAATTACCAGAATTACAATGAGATATAAATAATCATAATAATTTAAAAAAAAGGAAGCAGAAACATTTGTCAGCTCTGTAATTTAAAAACATACTCCTTGTACTACTTTTTAGAAATGCCTGATTAACCGTCCAGTGTTTCCTTAGGATAACACTTTAATAGCAGACTGTTATTTCTGATAGGACGGACTTTACGTGAGGTAGTTAAGGGACAGCTTGGGGAACTGGCTGCATTTCAGGCTTGCAAATAATTTACCTTCAAACATGGACTAAGGGTTGCAGCGACATGTTTTAAGGTATCACCAAACTGGATCCTCTCTAGCTTGATGGAAATGCACTGAATGACTTTTGAATTGTTGAAAGGATAAGAGCTCAGTGTCTTTTGTTTGAATCACTGTAATATTTCCATTTGGACCTATAGTACTGTGTGGTTTTTTTATGGTTCTTTGTTTTAGAACTGAGGAGTCTTGGAGTGCTATTCTTCATTGTTCAAATTACTATAGTACTACTGCTTTGTAGAGAAAACTGTGCTACTGTTCATATGTTTACAGATGCTGCTTTGCAAGGAAATGGGAGGTTGATTGTTTCTGTTCCTTGCTTTGCACAAGGAAAACAAAATACAAATTTATGTTACAATATTCCATAATAGAGTATGGTGGCCAAGCAGGTCTACATCTAGACTTGTAATGGTGGAACACTATAAAACACCAGGCATCTTGATTTCACAAACAGATTTTGGGGACTGGGTACACAGATCAGGTTTTTGGAATGTACTGTAATTTCATTTTTTTCTTTTGAGTTCATGTTTTCCTCTATTTTGGAAGTAAAGTACCTCTAGAGTACACTCAAGAATTTTCTAATTAAAGGGCATCTACAAGGGTAATCCTTGCCTTTTATCTCTTGATCTGCAGGGGTTTTCAGTGATGAGCATTGTGCTGGGTGTTGCACAAACCCATGGCTGTACTGAGAGCTGGTTACTGTCCCAAACACTATGAAGTTGGAGTGGCAGAGAAGAAACTAATGTACATATTCTTTAGTTTCTAGTTTAGGACTTGCTTATTGATATCAAATAGAAGTGCACTCAAAGAGCAGACCCACTGACCCACCATTCTGACCCCAGACATCATCTGTTCAAAGAAACTTGTAATTTTTAATGCTCAGTACTCATCAGAAGATTAATACTTATTTGCATTTATAAATATATGCAAACACAGATCACCTTATTCAAAGATTTAAATTCTTGATTTTAGTGGATACTTCATGGTTACCGTCAGTATGTGTTACTCCAGCCGAGCAGTTACAGCTGTGCAGACTAGAAGAGATTCTTTTCAATATTTCATACCACTACTGTTACTCTCAAATGTACAATAAAAGTCACTTTCAAGCTTTTATTTAGGCGGTTCCAGCAATTCTTTGGAAGTGTACGGTTAATGAGTGTGGGTTTTCAGAATTAAAAATAAGGTGAATAAAGGGCAGTGAACATTAACCATGGTCTCTGGCAGAAGCGAGTATAAAATTTTTCATAGTGAGTATAAAGAGTTTTTTAAAGGGCAAAGGGTTTAAGATATAGGCAACTTCATTAAAGAGGTGACAGTTCACTTATTTCAGCATTTCATACAAAGAATTGTGGCCAATTAACTGACGAGTGCATTCAGATATTGCAGTGGATACACTGATATGATAGAGCTTCATTATCAACTGTTATGAATAAAAATAATAACCCACTGCCAGGAGAACCAGAATATTTTCACTAAATACCTTGAATAGTACAGTATTTTTCTTTTATTTATATTTTTTTAAGTTAAATCATCATCAACATGTTTATGTGTCTTATTACATTCCATACAGATGGTAATGAACACCAGCTCTGTGACTCCTGGAGCAATGGTGGGCTTGCACCTTATGCAGATGCTTTATCTTCTAGTGTTTCTGCTCTTTTTTTTAAAGTGGTTCTCAAAATGGCAGCTGCTCCCCAGTATGTCCGGGTGGAAAACAAAACAGATAATATTTTTTCTGAAGAAGTTAAACAAAAATTTCTTAAATAAAGATATTTGCTTATGTTATGAATGGTTACATATGTGTTCAAAAAAGGAGTATGCTGTTATATGGCCTATTTTTGCTTTGAGTCTAATTGGTTATTTGTACATGCAATTATCTGATTTATGTTCACAAATTTGTAATTACATGTGGAAGTCATATGCAGAGATGAATACAGATGGTTGGAAAACAAGCCTTGAAGCAGGACTGTTCATTCCAACTAAAGTTCATACATTTAAATCATTGTTTCAGGCCATATGCAGACTCTAACAGACATAACCACAAGAGTTAGGCTTGCTTTACATTAGGAATCATCTCAGCAACTTGAAGCAAAAACTTTTGTAAAAAATGAAAGCTTAAATTTTTTTAGGTTTGTGTCAGTGTGGATCAAGCCTGCCTTTCTGGCCTATTAACTTTATGCTTGACATTTTTATAGTATATATAGTAGATGATGTTTTGAGGGGATGTTTTTAGAATTAAAAGCCTAAGAAAAGATGAAAACAGTTGAGGAAAAAATAGGCTTTGCATCTGTTATAGTTTGGGGTTTCATGTGGGTGAATAACACTGTTAGAAGGAATCATTTAGCTTGCATATTTAAATTTTGGGTGGGGTTTATGCTGTAAGGTTGAGTGAAATGGGAAAGGCATCTGTTATAACTTGACAGAAAGAGCATTTTGTGGGAAGCATGCACTTTATATCACTACTTTTTCCACTTTTTTTTTTTTTAATTTTTTTGGTAGTTGCAGAATTATTCTGAAAAGACAGAAGTGCAAATTGAGGAAATAAATACTATTGTCAAGGTTTTCTTGTTATTGTTTTCTTGTTATTTTCTTATTTTCTTGATATTACATGTGTTCCCAAATAACTTTATTCAGGATAACTAATGCTGTGATTTCTGAGTACTGTTTCTGAAGCAAGGTTCATGTAATGAAAAAAAACCCCATCAATGTGGTTTGAATCTATGCATGAGTTCTCTTTAATAATTGCATTTCATTGCTCATTCAGACTTATTTTCAACTCTAGGTTGTATGGCTGTCATTATCAGAAGCTTGTGTTTCACAGTTATTATATAATCATGAGAGCCAACATACTTACGTGTTTTAAGAACTTTCAGGAAAATCTAGTGTTTCAGCTAATTAGATGAGCTTTTTGACTTAATTTACTTCTGACATCATAATTCTGCCACCCAACAGAATTAGCTTCATTTCTTATCTATTTTTCTCTATTTCCAATAGATTATTTACAGATCTCAATTTCATTAAGAGAACAGGCATATGCCAGTAATATTTTGAGCTTGTACAGTCACAGCTGTATTTAAACCTGGTACTGTAACTTACTCCACTAACACTCAGATTTCTAACTGGTTTTATTTCATTTCTTACCTTTAGATCATTCATATATTCAAGTAATATGGTCAGTCACAGAGAATATTTTTCTTATATTCTTTCATTGTGTTTGTAGTAGGACTTCAGCCATCAAGGGAGAACTGGCAGGTGTTGCTGTAATATATATTTTATATGTTCTTGCTCTCTTGTACCTTGTATCATAGACTCTTGTATCAAGAATATTACTAATCTTGCTGAAAAGCAGAGTGATTTGGGCTGCAGTGTTGAGGAGGATGGAAATGACATGCTGTTTACATGACAATTCTGTTAGGAAAAGAAATAATTCAACAAGGTCTTCTCTACCCCAGCAGAAGAGTAGAATCCTAGGACTAACCTGTGCTCCTGTATTACTGCACTAAATGACTTTGGAATGGGATATGAAGTGAAATATATTTTCTTCCATTTATTTTTCTTCCACTGATAAGCTGATATTGCATGTCTGACCCAATATCCACTTTTAGCCCATTTTGGTTCAAAAATAGCACTAAAATGTTCTGTTACTGAAATGCAATAATATTTCATCAGCATAATTTCTCCACTGCTCACTCCTGTAACACAACCTAATTCTTTTGGAGACCATTCATGCACTTCTTTATGAAGATTTTGAAACAGATCTTTGTTTTTATTTTTATCAGCATTGTTTGCTGTCTCAGTAACTCCTAATATATCATGAGTTCAGCACTAATTATTGCGTGAGAACATTTTCTGTTTAATTGTGAGAAGAAAAATACATTTGAGGTAATTGCACTGAGAGTTTTATTGTTTTACAAGACTACTGCAAGTAAAAAGGACATGGTGTGACTTCTGATGGTTGTTTTACTAACTGCCAAAATAAATGTATGCTCTGTCTTAGAATTGCATTTTTTACTTTGTTCTTGAGTGGGAGCAGAAGGGGAAAACCTAAAATAGTAGAGTATAAGGTTTGGATCGATGTACTTTGTCATTTTTTTGCCTTTAAAATGCTAGTTCAGTGCATCAGAAATATTTATGAAGGTTACCTTGGCAAGCAAGTGTTTTCCAAGCAAAGGAATTAAATTACACAAAAGGTTTAGTCAGTCTTCCTAGACCTTATTTTTCCGTACTGACACGCCCTTGGCTCAAGTCTTGCGAGTGTGAAGGCTGCACGTATGATCAGAGCAGCACAGAAGCTACCCCAAAACCCAGAAATGCCATGTGGGAAGAGTCCACTGCCTGAGCTTACAGGTTGTCACAGGGCATCCCTGTCTTTGCATTAAGTCACCAAGTGACATCTTCGGCCTTTTGCAGTGTCCATTTTATGGCAAGCACCTAACCACTTCCAGTGGCTGATCACCTAAATTTCATTCAGCCAGCTTCTTTGAGGTCAAAAGTTCTGTGTCAGGCTTTGAAGCACTAAGGGGAGATGGAACAGATGAGAAATAAAGCATAGATTTTCAAAATGTACTTAAATGAGATGCATAAATGCTGATGTAGCTAAAATTGGCATTGATATTCTAAACTGTTTTAGACAGTTCTAGCTGTCTAACCAAACCTTTGTTACAGATTTGCTACCTATCACTTCTGGCATGTAACTTTTCCTGCCACTCCCCAGTATTACTGATTATGAAACTGCCTGGCCAGTGGTAACTTCACTGCATCATGTATGCCCAGCTACAGATGAGGACAATATTTCTGTGCACTAAACTTGCTCACAGACAAGATTAAAAATAAACCTCTACACGTAGAAAACAAACGCTGAAATTAATTAATTTTGGCAGGAAAGGCAGTTTGCCTTCTTACTACTGGTTAAGACTTGCAGTTTTCTTTATGGGTGCTTCATGTATATAATAAAAGTAATTTTAAGGAGTAAAACTTGATTAATCAAGTGTTAATATTGCACAGTTGTTCCTCAAAGTCAGGACATGAGAAAGATAAATCACAGAATTATCGCAACATTTTTGAACACTTTTAGTTTCCTAGCACATGGTTTTGCCATGCAATTAGTCATCTGTAAAATGCTAGTGACGTGCTCTGAGAATTATATACTACTCATGAAGAGTTTCGGCTGTTTTGGAGCCAAACCTTCCTTGGTGCTCAAAAGTCTTAACAGAAATCAGTAGGGGGGTCTACTTATCTAAGGCTTTCAAGGATGAGACCCTTAGATTTTAACATCAATTCTGTCTTCTGGCAGATAGTAATAAGAGCTGAATGCAGCCTGGTTACGTTTAAAGCCAAGCAGATAAGCCCATACTATTGTCCTGTTGTCTCTTTCCATGTGATTGAACAGGGCCAGGTTTTCTCTTGATTACGTCTGCTTTTAATTGTTTACCACTATCAAAACATTTCTAGGAGCAAGCTCATACTTGATAATATAACTGAAATGATGTAAAACTTTAAAAATATTATCAAAGCACAACATTTTAACTGATAAGGAACACAGATTCTTCAATTTCTTATTATTTAATTCAGCCATCTGTTGTTTTCTAGATTTGGTAAGACAGGAAGAAGACTAATATATGTTGATCAAAAGACCAAGAAATAACCATATTCTCAGTCTTAAATGTAGTCTCAATTGCTTCTCATGCTAATCACAGTGCAGTAGACAAATACACCCTTTTTCTTCAAAGACGAAAATGCTACAGCCATAGTATTCCTTGATGTATTTATGAAACTGAAGAGATGAAACACAAATCTGGCCAAAAATTGATGGATTTATTTCCAGTCATTCTGGAAAGTGTTCTGGTTATCTAATTAGCTGATGTTAGTGAAGAAAATATTTGAGACTTTCACTAATCTGCACCTTGAGTTCCTCTTTCACATAATGGCGTATTGTAACTGTAAACCATGATAATTTCTACAAAAGTAAAGATCAGTTGTCTGTGGGACTGTCTTTTAAGACTTGAGAAAAGTCGGATAATTTTGTCACAAACTGACACGAGCTTATAGAAGGCTGATGGATTTTCATTTAGGTGCTTTGCTTCAGAAACTTGACTACTAAGTTAGTAATACATAGTCCTGTAGAAAGCTTTCATTTTCTTTTTCAACATATGTTATCTCACATATGAAAATTTAAGTTTTAGAGCAGAAAATATCAAACTCATTCATATTTCTAAAAGCAGAGTGGCAGTCTATTGGATATCTTTTCTAATGCAGTTCACAAGGAACTGCTAACTTCCCTATAGCCTTCTCCCCTGCTCCTTAGAACTGTTAATCTTGTGGCTTGCTTGATATTGTCCAATTTCTGCTTTCTCTAATTTACTCTTTAAAGAATGAAACAGCAGACAGGAAGATCAGCTATGACTTCCAGATGTAGTGTTCTTTCTTCCAGCATCTTCTTGTGGAGTCCCAAAACAGTCCTTGACTTACCTGTACTATAACCCTAGGTATTCACAAGGTATTACTTTGGCTTTTGGGGTTTTAGCATTTCAGACTGTTTATCTTAGCTCTAAAAAATCCAGACTTTAGGCATCTTTAAAATCAAAATGGGTCATCATTGAGTAGTTTACCCATTGAGATAATTAGCATTTCCATAAGAAGTCAAGTGGTCTTTCAGAAAAAACAGTGTAGTTCTTCCAATAATTGTATTCAGATAAAAGACAAACTTTTACAATGTCTTTTATGTCTATAAAAGCTTGTATACAAAATCTAAATTTGAGTAAAAATAGTATTATCATCAGCTTTTAAATGATGATTTTTGTATCATAGTGTCATCAACCAGAAGAAAAGGTTACTGATTGTTCTGGCATTTAAAAGTAACTTTTGCATAATAAATCAACCGATACCTATTTAAATTATATTTAATTTTTTGTACTGAAGACAAATCTACTGATTTTGATACAGAAATAGGAGTATGATGAGTACTTTGAAGGTTTCTTATCTTGGAATGAAAATGAATGTTCCCTAATCTAAAAATAAGTAGTCTTTACTATGCTCGAGTTTATGAAAAATACCAACAAAATGATTTATTAAGCTATTTTTATCATCCTGTTTATGATAGTTAAACTAATTTGCTATGCTTTTGATGTTTTTTTAAAGAGTTTATCATATAGCTATAAAAATGATAATGAACTACAAAACAACATGAGAGTTTTCAATTCTAGTCAAAGTGATTATTTTTAAAGGATTTTTTTCATGCCATTTTCCCCACAACTTTGGTAATGATTCATATAAAATTCTTGTAATTCTTACAGTTTGAAAACAAATCTTACAAAGTAGTATTTCAAGTTAGTAGTATGGTTAATGAAACAAATGCTTAACAAATGACAATTAACAAATTAAGTGTTGCTACTCAATCGGTTATTAAGGACAATTAGATATATTCATTTTAATTCTGTATTGCATAGTCTGCCATACCTCTAAATCAGATCTTCCAGGCCTTAAGAAATAATTCTTAATTTGTCTTACAGTGTTTTTCTGCCTTGTTACTAGGAAAGAAACCCTGGGTTTCTTAGATAGGTAAACGCCTTCTAATAGTAGAGTGGAACTAGTGTCACTTAAACATTTGATCAGGATTAAATAGGTTTCCTTCTCAGCAATTCCATTTAAATAGAATCACAGAATAAGCAGAGTTGGAATGGCTCCGTAAGGATCAAGTCTAGCTCCTGGCCCATGCACAGGACTATCTCCAAGTCACACCATGTGCCTGAGAGCGTTGTCCGAACACTCCTTGAACTGCCAGGCTTGGTACTGTGACCACTTCCCTGGGGAGCCTCTTCCAGTGCCCAACTGTTGACTGGGTGAGATGCTATTAGTAAGATTGGAATTGGAAGTTTAGAACTTTGTGAAAACATTTACTTGGTAAACTTCAGGATAAATCACGGAATGGAGTTGGGTCGCTGGGCTCATTTATGGCTTTGAGTGTGACCCCTCTGTTGTATACAATAGCACAAGCAATTTGATTCTAGAAGGTGACAAAGGAAGAATTCTGCCTTGGATGTTTCAGTATCACTCACCTATAATTTGCTGCTGACCTTTGTTTAGAGATTTGGTCCATGACTGTCTTCCCTTAGGCTTTGAAGAGGAGTGGTTTTATTCCTCAAAATCAAAGACGAAAGCATCCAGGCTTCACCATGGCTACACTTGGTAGTTAACATCAAAGAGAGTCTTTGCGGGTGTGAACTTGCTTTTTATAAAGATCTGGAAGTTACTGGTACATTGTGCATTGTGCCACATTGCTTGTGTTCTGTTGTGTTGCTGTCAGACCCTTCAATAGTCATATCACAATAGGGATTTGAGTACTTCATCTTAGATACTTAAATGAAACCATTAAAGTTTTCCTACACACTGGCATTTTTTGGTGGGTGAATATATTAGAAACACTCCATTAAAATCAGATCATTTTTGCCTATAATGTTTTGTTCAGTTTTATGTGTATTCATGGTATATTTATTTTTATTGTAAATCACAAAGGAAAATCAAAGAAAATCCGAAGACATTTAATTTGGTTTTCTGAGCTGGAATAAGACAATGTTCTTTTTCTACAACTGTTTTTCTTGTTGTTTTGAACATATGACAATTTTGTTTACATGGAAGAAAATCAAAAATGCCAAACCAATCAAAGAAATTACCAAGCTTATAATTTTAATAATGACCTGAGCTCAGGACATTAAGTTGGGAATTAATGATCAGTTGAGGTTAATGACTCAATGCCTTGAGTCATTAAATTTCAAGAAAATGCTCTGTACTTTGTTTTTGGTTTATTAAAGTTAGGTTGTAGAAGGTGCCAAAAAAGGAAAAAAAAAAAGTATTTCCAAACACAATGGAAACTAATATGAATAAAGAACAGAGGTATTTTATTATCTGCCTCATTCTGCAGTCCCAGCATAGCTGGAAATGCCATTATTCCTGATTAGAATTTTGTTAGTATGAGGACCTAAGGAGCAAAACTTTTCATACCCACCTTTCTTTTCTTTCTTCCACTGTTTGGCAGATCATAGGTTAACACTGCAGTTTTAGAGCAGCACATCACCTTATTCTGTGAAGTTATTCCACCATGTCCCCTAAATGAGCAGTTACAGGATGTTGCAGTGGTACCATGCTATGATCTGTACGTAGAAATACAAGCCTTTGGATATATATTGTATGAGCAGGTATTTGTATGTAAGATAAGCAATAAGTATTTTCATTGTCATCCGTCTCTAATTTGTGTGCTACTTAGGCAGTCCAGGAGTTGGAAAGTTGTGTATGTGAGCATTCAACAGACAGGGAATGCTTAAACCTGAAGCCCTTTATTTTTCCATATGGGACACATGTAAGCTGCTGTGATGGCTTTTGCTCAACAATATCTTACAAATAATTCCGAGTCCTTTCTGACATAAAGTAGTACATTTAAAGTAAGGTGTCTTAGTGAGATTTTCACTTTAAATAGAATAAGGGTTAAATGATAACTTGACTTATCTTTTAAATGACAAAAAATAAAGAAATTGCAAGACCTTTTCACACATTAGATATGTATTGTCATTTATCATCTAGATATCAGGCTAGCAGTGCGAAGTAATAAAACATATCATCGAAAAATGTGCTATAGGTCTGAATCACTCTTTCATTCCACCTCCCAGCTAACTGTAGTATTAAATCAAACAAGCAGAACATTTCCTTAGGCAGCCATTGCCTTTTAATTTCCTGAAGAACCTTAAAATATCATTCATTACAAGTACTACACATATTTGGTTTTTAAAAGTCTCATAAATCAATAGCAGGCTGACTGTAATAATTATTACAAGTTAGTGCATAATTTTCGTGCTGAAGGCTGCATGCAGAACTTTAGCATATGCAAACGAGGCAATTCAAACTGTGTATAGATATTAATATGAAGAAGCAGGTAACGAGGTGCAGGCTATGAATTATGCATCAAGAGCGGCTGATCTTCAATGAGGAAAATGAATTCAGCATGTAATCTAATTAGTGATGGAAGTCTATTACATCTAACTGCAAAAGCAACCGTCCTTGAAACAAATTTATTTACAGTCCATGTTACCACTTGAAACAACTTTGAAATGATGTGTAAGACAACAGCTTAATTGTAAAAATTTTTTTGTTTGTTTGTTTCAGTTCTAGACCTGGAAGGCCTCCTAAGAGGACTCAAAGTGTCACCTCCCCAGAGAATTCTCATATCATGCCACATTCTGTCCCAGGCCTAATGTCTCCTGGAATCATCCCGCCAACAGGTAGGATCACTAGAAACACCTTCACACGGGCAATTGTTTGAATTCATGGCTTATATCCACTTGTTACTAGATTAACAGTCTAGAAAGCAGCAGACAAATATCACAATAGTTCCCCTAATGCCACATTGTTGGTACACAAACATGTTCTACGTAATGGAAATTGTGGCAGCTTAGTACTTCAAAATAACTGAACAAATAATAATCCTTTATGATTTTTCCCCCTGTTCTTTTTCTTTACAAACAAAAACCTTTCAAAGCATGAATTACCTATCATTAGACAATAATCTCCCAATTCATTTTTAACAGATCAGATATCTTCTGCTTTTTTTTTGCTGCTTTGCTTCATTAGATAATGTCATCATGAATATAGTTGCCTGAAGAAACTGAGTTAGTTAAAATAACTCCATGCTGCACACATGTCTTTCTTAATTTTTCATCCTGAAATTCTATTTTTGATATGTCTCCTGAGGCTTTACACTAATATAAAGTCCTGTAACAATCTGTTTCTCATACTACTGTTTTCTTTTTAAAGTTACTGTACCATCTCCTAGCAGTGACTTGCTCTTAGACACAGTTAAATTAAGAAAGGCTGTGTTGCAGGGAGGAGATGACCAGTCACCCAAAGATGGAGGCACCCAATAGTCAAGCTAATGGTGGTGCCACATTCGCTCTTCATGTTACAGACCAGTTAAACTCTGGGACTTGTTTCAGTAAAGTCCACCTGAACTTCTACTTCTTGCCCAGTTATTTCCTGCTTATTTGCATGGCCCAGTCTCTAACACTGATTATCTCTAAGGAAAGGGAAAAAAAATAATTAACTAGACAGATCAAGCAGAGAGGAAGATTATTTGATCTTGTGGACCAGATGATGGGTGGATGTTTGAGTTCATGCCCATGACCACTCTAAATACAGGCATGATTCTTGGCATGGTTTTCATCACAGATGACTAACATTCTCAAAAGAAATGCTCAGTTCAGGAAACAACAAATAACAGAAACTGTTTGAGTGTAAATATCTTGTCTGGAGGAAGGAGGAAAGTGAAGAAGGCTTAGCTCAGTGGACAAAATGAGACTTGTACTTTGGCCTTAGGCTCAGGAGCTGCTTTACATGGTGAGATAGACACATAGCTAGAAATTTTTTATTTGCAATTTAAAGTTTTTTAAAGATGAAGAGAAGTGACAAAATGAAGGGAGGTCAGACAAAGATTGATAGGTGAGAGGTATAAAATAAGGAAAGAGGGACAAGACTGAGAGTGTAGGGGGGTATGGGAAAGTTTCAGGCAAGTAGAACTCACAGTGGTAGTCTGGGCAGGTGTGACCAGCAAAAAAAAAACCAAAACAAAACAAAAAAAAGATTGCAATACTTTATAAAATAGAATTTACAGGATAAAATCTTGTATAGAAAATAGAGATTGTGCAGAGTGAATGCAACATGAGAATAGTAGATGGGATCTATGTGGGGAGGGAATGAAAGTTTTTATTGGGCGAAAACATTCATGTTCATGAGGGAGAGATCAAAAATTGCAGAAGCAAAGGGAAATTATTTGGGGGAAGTAAGGCAGGAAAATATCAAAGAAAAAAATGCATGTGAAAAGTAGAAAGGAGATGAAAGAAGTCAGAGACAAATAAGCAGGCCAGAAAGTGGGAGACAGGAAAAGAAACCTTGTCAACAGTATCATTCAGGGTTTTGTGTTACAGTTTATATCTAAGAGCAGATCACCTCTTGATTTTTTATTTTAAGAAAGCAGTTTAAAACCACAACTAATGCCTTAAAGTATCCAGTTCCTCTCTAGTCCTTTAAAGCTGGTCATAACAAGTTAACAATAAAAATATATGGTACTAAAGCCAGAGATCCAATTTCTTAGAGTATCAGCCCACAAAAACAGATGCAAATCTTTTAAAAAAGATGATTGAAAAAAAAGAAGAAAATAATTCAAAATTAAAGAAAATAGGCATATGTAAGGTTATCATTCATCAAATCCTTTTCGGGTGGTAATGCTTTGTGAGACTCTTGCAAAAGAAGAAAGGTTTAAATGCAATTGCTATTTCATTTGAACTGGTTTCACATTACATGGCTTACCACAACAGAAGGAGTGGTATGATATTTTTCCCATTGTGGTGGTGTTGGGTCTCAAACAGCACAAAAAATGCAAACAATAACTCTGATAGAAGAGAGCTCTGGGGTCTAATGTTCCATGAGGTATGCAGAGGTTTAGCAAAGATAAAGAGCATCATGACAGCAGTGCTACATGACAGTCATTCCAGAATTTTATAGACAAATAAGTATAAATATAGACTTACAGTCTGATCTTGTGAGTTCAAAACAACGAAAATTTGTGGGTCTACATTGCAATAAGTACCAAAACTACTGTAAGAGCCCTACAAAGAAAAGACAGTGATAACTGCGGTAGATGATGGAGGTGCCATTGTTATGTGCTCCCACATAAGCTGATACAAGAAAAATCTTGCCAATTGTAAAATTTTACTCTATAAATTGACTGTATATGATGAAAACCACTGACTGGTTGAGGTTGTCAGGCACCACTGGAGGTCACCTAGTCCAGCCTCCGCTGGTCAAAGATCACTGAGAGACGGTTGTTCAGGGCTGGGTACGCTTGAGATTCCATGAGTATCTTTGAGGATAGAGACACCACAATGTCTCTTTGCAACTTGTTCCAATGTTTCTCTACTCTCATATTAATACTGGAGTTTTTGTTTTTTTTTTTTTTGTTTTTACTTTTTGATGGAATTTACTGTATTTCAGTTTGTGTTTGTTGGGCCACATTTGAGAAGTCTGGTTCTGTCTCTGTCCTTACCAGGTTTTCATACACATTAGTAAGATACCCCCATGTCTTTTCCAGGCTGAACAGTCCCAGCTCTCTCAGCCTTTCTTGATATGGCAGGAATTCCAAAAGATGGTTTGTAGTTTGAGAAGTTTGTGAAGTGTGAATTTCCTGTTAGTATCCAGCTCTAAGGAGAAAAAAGAAAATTGCCAGATTATTAAGTGCTTCCTACCCCTTCTCTCCCTGTTATTTTTTCTTTGTAATAACTTCTTCTTTTTAAACTTTCTGATTGATTTAATAATCTGAGTGTAATAACTAAGTTTCCTTCCTGCCTACAAAAAAGTATGAGTGATCACACAAACAATTATGTGCTATTTAATGCTCTTTAAGTATGGAGGTCTGCAATTACTAGGTACATCTAGGATACACGATGCTACAATTTAATACATGATTTTTACTTGAAAATTTTCTTTTTTTTCAAATGTGCTGCATAATACAGAAATAGAGATTTAAAGGAGGAAATCTTGATTTCTGAAGTGACTGGTTCTGCATACATCATTTATGTGTGCAAATAATGCTGGTATTAAACTGTATGCTGAGATTTCTTGTGATATTCTAGGACTGTATATTTTTGTAGGAGGCCAAATTAAGGGACCTTTGAAAATATTTTATATCACTGATATAAACTCTGAAAATGCATGCAGAGAACATTACATCATCACTTAGAATGAACTTGCTTTATGGAAGTATTTAGGGACTAAGATGAGATGTAGGGTTAGGGTTAGGAAAGGAAAGGGAAATAAGGAAAAGAGAAAAAAGGTATAATATTCCACATGTTTTTAATGGACTATAAATTGAAGGAGTGAGGATCACCCCTCAGTTGATATTCTGTGCATTTTATTACAATTAAATGTTACCTCAATTGCTGATCTATCCACTGTCTTTCATTACGGTCAGTTTACAGAATGCTCCCAATTTTATAGAAGACTGGTCACTTCATAAAAGATAATCTTATATTTATGAAAATAAATATGTACAACCTTTGATAGTGTGACAAAATGAGAAATGTGTAATAACAGGAAATGAAGACCTTCATAAATTGTCCAGAGAATTAAAATCTGCCTATCTTACAAATCGTGTAGTCAGAAGAAAGAATTTGATGTAGGCTCAAACAGTTGCACTGACATTTCCAGCTTATCTAGGTAACACCTTGAAATCCTTCCAAAAACATATGGCTCATCATAGTTAACTTTGATCTGCTGTCTCTGTGTACTGCAGATCTTTTCTTGGCTAATATGCTTCAAAAGTTGTCTAAAGTTGAAGCATGGGATGATTATAATTGTGATCAGTTGGAAAAGAAGTGCTGTATGTCCTGAATGTATGATATATGTTGTAGTCTGTACTTTTATTTCTGGAGTAGCTATATAACATCTAAAATGATATTTCCATTGGTTTTCACACAAACATTAAAAAGCAATTTTTTTTCACTTTTCTAGTTATTTTGGTAATTATTCTTCAGTATTTTAGGTTTTGAAGCTGCTTTTAAAACTCCTTGCTTAATTCTTCTGCAGCTTGGCCTACTGAAAACTACAGGTGACAAAATGAGTAACTGCAATCTCTTGTGCTTATTTCAGGAACTGCATCTTTCAAAGATAAAATGAAAATATAAAGTGCTTTTGGAAATTGCTGACATAGGGCAGGATAAGAATGCTCCTTCATATATTGATATATATCTATTGATATATCTTTGTCAATTAAAAAAAGTAATTTCAAAGCATGTTTAATTTATTACATTACTTTTACATTAATTTAATCTGAGTAATTATTGCTGCTATTATTATTATTTTGAAATGGTTTGCTTTATGATGCTGTATAACTATTCCAATCTTAATCCAGACTGTTCCAGTGTAAGGATATTAAGCTTCCTCTAAAATGTTTCATGTGTACGAATTATAACAGCTCTCCTCTATTAAACCATTCTTTTTCTTTTCTTAAGTGGTAATCTGAAGATGTAATTTCTAATCTCATCCTTATTTTCTCTCTTGCTGTGGGCCTGAATCAATATAAGTGTATTCCAGCTTCCATCTTGTACAAAATTCTTTGCACCACAAAGCATTTTTATGGGGAGGTAGAATAAGGAGAGAGTTGAAAGGTTTTTTATGGATTATTTCGACTTGGAGGGCAAGTGTCATTCACAGATACAGCGATTGATAAAGTGTGGTAATGTTTTTGCTAAAGTAGATGATGAAATTATTTGGTGTTTAAAGAAAGATTAATCACATAATTAAATAATTTCATTTTCTCTGGCTCATAGTTATTGATGTTGTATTAGGCAGACTGAAAGAATGGTTAAAATATAATTATTATTGTTACTCTATCCACATTATATTCCCAAGAAATAAAATCTGTAGCTAGAAGTATTTCCTCCTGACAGTCTCAATCCTGTAAGGTCTTAAAAATATATTTAACTTACTGAAATGAATGGAGTTGATTTCTGTGAGTATTTTAGGGGCTAGAATCTATAAATTGGAATTACTTAGTAATTTTTTTGAGAAGCAAATCTATTATTCAGTTATTTATTTTATGCCCAGGGATTAAATATTCTGAGATTCTTTGTTGGTTAAAAATATACACATTGATAAAACTGAGTGCTGCTGCTTACTTATTTTAAAATACATTCCATGTTAACACAGTATTTTGCTTATTAGTGTTAAATCATTTTTATCGTTAACCTTGGTTTTGATTGGTGTTATAGGATGAGAAGCTGTTTATCTGTTGGGGCTGAACTGACTTACTGTAGGAATAAGCAACAAAGTCCTGCTTTGAGAGTGACAAACTGTAACCTAATTCAAGGGACTGAACAAATTACACAAAACATTTTTGCACTTCATTAAGGAAGTAGTCATTATAATTAATGTGAAAGCTTCTGTCATGCTCACTAGTTGATGTATCAGTGGGAAAATAAACTGACTCAATTTTGTAAATGTATTTTTTCATAGTTTAAAAAATAATAATTAAGATGTAATTCAGGCCACCTGTCATCTCCTGAAAACAGTCATAATTTTGTCATACTATCATCCCACTGAACAGCCATCTATATTCTGCTTTATCACAAGAGGATTTATCACTGAAAACTGCTTCTGGAAGCTCACTAATTTTAAGTTCCAGTGAGTCCCTTACATTTTTCAGTCATAAAATCTTTTTAAAACCAAGAATTACTTGCAGAAATGGAACCCTTTTTATTAAGAACTTCTAATCAGGAACAACTTGTGCATTTTGCAACATTGTATCATACAACACTACATACATTTAAAGCTCAAAAGCTACTGTTGGAAAACTGTGTAAGTCAGAGTCACACCTCATGCAGGTTCACCCACTGCCTGTTGAGAGCCTTCCCTAGATTGAACTGTTTCCAGAAATGCTCCCAGCCTTTTTGATGTAAAGGCAACAAGTTGGTTCACTTCAAAAGAGACTCCGGGATTAATTATTTAAGCAGCAAAGGTAGTCATGTACCTCGACATGCTCAAGGTACTCAAAAAGAAACGGAGTGAAGTTATTTAAGTTTCAAGCTTTAGTAATAAGCTAGTGAATCCTCTCTTCTACTTGTCTCTTGTGAGTACTCAGTATTAGGTTGTGATATGCACAGATTTATTACCTTTTAGTGGAAAATCTAAGATAAAAGTTTTTTGTTTCTTCCTTGGTCACAGAATAATTTTGCCTTCTGAAAGCTAAGTTTGTAATCATACTGATTTCTGAATTTCACCATGAGAATGCTATTCCTGTGGCAGTTATGTAGGATCCCAGTTGAATGGCCATATTCTGTGAAGATGAACTACTAGAAAATATTAGAAAAGCCTTTAATGATATGTGATAATTTTCATATATAGGTAACTTTTCAGGCCGGATTTAACATGATCATAAAAAAAGAAAAAGTTTCCAACTTTGAAAGCGACCCTCTCCCCAGTTCCAGTTTCTTGTTTCCAGTAGTAGAAGTATATTAAACATCTTGGAAGAAAAAGCTCCCCACTTTTCAGAATAATATTTAATTAACAGTCTGTTATCATAACAGTTTTCTGTAAAACAAGTAACATGTAAACTGAAATAAAATTAAAAACAAACAAAACACCAAACTCTTGATACAAAAGAAAGCAATTAAAACCTTGTTCTTAAAGGCAGATATGTGGTGAAGTTATCAGTGATTACATTAGGACCTAGTAATGGAAGTGTTTCTATAGTTTTCTGAATCCCAACATTCTATTAATTGTAATTGAAAAAAAATTTGAATATATATATATATATTGCAGAATATGCTGTTTGTTTCTTAGAATTAAATTATTCAAATTGTAAGCTTCTGAATTGTGGGTTATACCGTGATTTTCTTGTTGCTCAGCTTTCAGGCAGAGTCTCTCAATAGAAAAGCATCAAGATAATAATAATCCCGTGTTTACAGTTTTTTTGCATAATAAACCTGTTGGTTTTCCACCCACTCCTGCTTTTTACTCTGAATGTTCAGCCAAAATAATTTTATTCCAAATAATGTAATCTCTTAATTTGTTCAAAATGAACCTTTTGTAGAGCAAACAACACATTGTCATTTTAAACATGAAATACGGAGAATTATTTTGTTAAACACTGCCACTAGAAATGAACCTGAGCTGTTGAATTTGAAATAACATCTCAGACTTGCAGAGGCTTCGGGCCCTTAGCTGTAGCGAAATAGGATTGTTGTAGCGAAATAGGATTGTTGTAGCAAAATAGGAAGATGGTAGTTCTTAGGGTGAACATAGCAAAGTCTGGTACCCAGCTCGGTTCCGTCGTGTTGCTAACTTAGTTCTGCATCATCACGACCATGTGAAGTTCCTGATTGTTATGGGGGTGCCCAGCTCCTTTCCTGTGGAGTTAGACTACTTACATGTCCTTGCATGACATGCTCAATGAAGGGTGAATGATTTTCTACTCTTGATTTTAAATTTGGTTTGCATTCAATAAAAATACCCCTTCAAATTTATATATTCCAAAGTTACAGTCCATGATTTCATTATCGTATATTTGGGGATTCTCTAAAGTCCAGGAAAAAACTGCAGCTTAATGTTTTTTGCTAAGTTTGCGTATTTTGGGGGAAGGCAGTGTCAAATTTCATTATTTAATATGATTGTCTCCTGGTTAAGAACAATCTGTCTGCTGTGGAGTTTTGCAGATTTCATGCAAGGACTTAAATATGAAGGGAATTTGCAGAAAATATGTCAAAAAATATGTCACTTGGGCTACAACCAAGTGTTTTTGTTGTATGATATATGATGTATCATATGATATATGATACCAATTACTTAAGTAATTGGTATTTTCAGGGCAAGTATTCAAGGAAGCATTATTTTATCTGGCAAGCTTTAGAAGACTACAATTCAAGGAAAAACTTAACTAGCTTAGTACTATAATAATTTATTCTCAGGCTCTTGTTGTGTCCTGTGCAGGGCCAAGAGTTGGATTTGATGATCCTGATGAGTTCCTTCCAGCTCAGCAGATTCTATGGTTCTATGGATGTAGTTTTCCAAGGAGAACTGGCCACTGTGAGTCATCCTTACGACTTACAGCTCTAGGAACATTGACTGCATGAATTGCACAAGGCACAATATCATACTATCAGAATCGTAATGAATCCAGTCTCAGTTGTTCACAGCGCACTGTACTGTTGCTACTAACATTGTCCTGTGCAACATATTACAGTTATCATAAAGTAGCCTTAACTGGGAGAAGGTTTTTGAAAAGGAAGGTTGTTCTGGTTCAAGTTTGGGATTACAAGGCCAAATATTCAAACTTGATTCCATATCATCTGAGAATTGCCTGACATTTTCCTTCCTGTTTAGCGATCAATGTCAGAACTGTTTAGTGATGTGAAGTTGAGGGCATTTTGTAACAGTTCATGTGCTGATGAACTGTGTTGCAAACAGAAACCAATCTATCAGCTGTTGTTCCTGGAGCTGCTTCCAAGAGCTTGTGGTTTATGAAAAGCTGAGCTGATGGTCTCAGTTTCCATGCATTCACGATGCTCAGTTTGAAAACCTCATTTCATGTGAGAAGACTTGTCTTATTCTTTCAAAATGCAGACATAGGTAGATATGTTGGTTGTTTGCTGTGTGCCTGAGACAACAGTTACAAAGGGAGAGAGGGATGGAAATTGGGGAAGGTAGCTGTGTTGATGGAAAGAAGGAAAGAGAGAAAAGGGGAGGGAAGAGAGAGAGAAGTCCTTTACGAATTGGTATAACCAACTTATTTACAAGCTAGTTTGTTTGCTGTTGTGTATTAATTCATTACTATTGAGAAGTTACAAGACTATGTTGGTATAGTATTTATATAATAGCTTTCAGGAGTTATTATCTTTCCACAGTGTGTATGTGCACGGGAGCCTGCATTTTTAATTTTCGGAAATATTTTTAGTTATATAGTGTAGAACACATGTGACTCTTAAATAATCTAATTTCAGTCCAGTCTTAATTGCAATGAGATACTGTGTTCAAGCTGTTGGCAAAGAATAAACTGGTACTGCTACTAGTATTAGAGATATGACCTGACATTTAGGAAGAAAAGTCTTAGTTTGAGGAGAATGTTACTGTTACTACATAATGATGCTGGTCATCAATTAATGATGGATTAGTTTCTAGATAAGAAAACAGTAGCCTGCTAGGACTAAGTAAGCTGGGGAAAGGAAAACTGTGCCTAGTTTTCCTAAGAAAACTAAGACAAAATTAATAATGTTACTGGGTCATTTTAACTCATCAAAATCCATACAAATGGCAGATAGTCTGACAGTGTACTGACAAGTTTTGTTGAGAATTAAGGTTTTGTCAACACTACCCTTGTGTTAGGGGGAATTGAAATTAGATTGACCTAGGGGAAGTAGTAGGATAAATTGTCAGGAGTGTTTCAAATGGGTAGATGCTTCTATGAAATTTCCTTTTCTCTGTATTCATTGTGCTGTCTCCTGTCACAAACACTAAGACCACACATACAGCTTGAACAATCCAGCTGCCCTTACTAAGAGGAAAGTTGATGGAGTAGCATTTTCTTCTGCATATGCATTTTTAAAAAGACTGTTTCCAGGCTTTATAGTGGAAATACAGAATTTGAGACTTGAGTTGGTGTCAACTGCATCTTCCAATAATTTCCATTTGTGGTTGCCTCAGATTGCTAGATACCTACCTTGCTAGGAACCATAAAATCAAGGATATGATCTTAGATAAGCAATCTCTCTACTAAAAAGGATGAAGTCACTTTTATGATTTCTATGACAGTAAATTGAATCCTTTATACATATTCTGTGATGCATCAATCCAATATGCAGAGAGGTAAATGTAATTATTTCATTAGACTAGAATACTGCCTTTGTAATGTCACTTAAACTGGGACATCAGATTGTGAGAAAAGCTGCTTAACACAGTGGAAAAAATGATAGAATTTCCCTGTACCCTTCCTTAATAAATGTATATAACATGGAAATAAAAGAATGGTGTAACTTGGGTGATTTGATAACCAAGTAACTTACTATATCACAATAGTGCATTATTTTTGTAAGTACCAGACTACAAAAAAAAAGAAAAAAAACCACTCAAACCCTAAATGATTTTCAGGATCCAAACAATATTCAGTGCAAGTATTTGACAAGAGAAAGATGATTTTTTGTCAATCAGTCCATTTGTTTTGAAAAGTGTCTCAAAAGATTCTATTAGATTAATATTTCATTCAAGTGGAAGAAAACAGTGGTTCCTGTGAACTCAGGGACTGTGTGACAAAACAATTTTTGAAGTATTTATTTTCCTCTGTTGAAGGCTCAGGTTATGTCCAGGTTTTGATGTTTCAGATATACAGATGCTGAACACACTGAGGACATCATACTCCTAGAGGTGAATGACAAAAAGTACAGCACTTTAGCTTCTGTGGGCATCCTTTTTGTAATCCTTATGAAATAGGATACAGATATTTTAAAAAACTACAACTGTAAGAACATCCTTATATAAAATGTAAATTTCTTGTATTTCTCTTAAAATTTATTTCTATTATCACCCAAGCTAAAATTCTATAGGGAAAGACTGTTAGGAGCTGACTTGTATCTAGAATCAAAATCAGTTAGTATTACCATTGTAGATCATTCTTAAGTTAAATGAAAGAAACTCCCAAATGCTTGCTCACCAGGAAAAGTCTGGGCAAGGGATTGTGCTATTTAGGCTGTGATTCCTGCGAAGAATACGACTTTCATAGCTACATCGGTGCCAATAAATTAATGATAAATAAAAACAGTTCAGAGCTGTTCCTTACCGTGGATGACAGGCATGCATCCTGCAGCTTTCAACTGCAGATCCAAAATCTTTTTCTTATTACAGTCTTTCCCAGCCTAAGGAAAAAAAATGATCCAAATGTTCTCCCAAGGAAGAGGTGCTGGCCAGTTTTGTTTCTTGTGCTGTCCACGGCCAATTACAGAATGTTTTCTGTAGCTATACTTAAAAATCACTACTAGGTTGAATGTCTGTGTTGTTGAGTTTCTACTGTGGTTGTTTTTTGTTTTTCGTTTAAAGAAACTAGTGGCAAAGTTTTATCTGTATCTTTTATTAGACCAAGTGCCTCTCTGTCTTTTAGAACACAAGCACTTAGGTCTGCTCAGTGAAGTTAATCACTACTGAGGTCTAAAAGGAGCTGAAAGCAATTAAAAATTCTGATTTGGAAGTTCTGGTTTAAGTGAAAGCAACTTGATTTCTCCACCTTCTGTTCCATAGCTGGATAACATTTGTCCATTGTGTGTTAAAGATGACAACATTTTTCCATTCAAATTTCTTCTGGAATAATTTTTTTGATTCTTTAATTGCTTTCTTCTCTACTCCAGGAGAAAACTCTTGATATTATTATTGTTATTTTTACTGCTATTACTACTACTACAGTGTTTTATGATGAGTTTTGTTTTCCATTTCTTTAACAGAATCTCAGCTCATATTACCAGTTGTGAATTTGTTTATATTAGTCAAAATAATAAACTTGGTATTGAGACATTATATTTTCTCAAAATTGAGTTCCCAGTCATATGATTTGAGAAAATATTTACTTTTATTGTATGTGAAAAAGAATTTTAGAATTTTCTACAAATTGTCAGAAATCTCACCTTTGTGACTTATTTTGAACTCTCCCCTGAATTCTTAATTCATCCTAATTTGAGACATTTTCCTTAATGAGTGCTGGAAATTTCACTGATTCCATGTTACACAGATTTAGCCATGGCATGAATTTTGCACTATGCAAATGGTGCTTTATAAACTCACAAAATTCTGGTAAGAATGAGTATTTTAATATATCATCCTTCTTCTGTCTCTTTTCTCAAACCTGCTTCATTTAATACTCAGATTTATTTAATTAAATCTTTAATAACAAAAATAAATTTTTCTGGAAGGGGTAACAATAAATGAAGAATAACGGTAAATATTGACAAGATTTTCCCTAAGATTTTTTCTTTTGCCATTAATTCCAAACATTTTATTCCCTCATCCTCTCTAGTTGACCAGACAAGAATTTCACAAAACTTTCTTTGGGCAATGGACTGGCACTTTAAAAGTTAAAAAGAATACCAGGATTTTATGTTAGAAGTAATGATGTATCTTTTCAGAACTTTTATTTATTTTTCAGACTTTATTTTTTATGAAGTAATCAAGTAAGTTAATAGATTCAGTAGGTAGCCCAGATTAAAGTAGGACATAGGCAAAACAGAAGGATATTTAGTGTAGCCCTTATATAACTTGTAATCAAGTTGGGTGAAGGTTACTGCCAATGGATTTAACTTAATTTCTGTCTCACATCTTGGACTGTTTTAATTCAGTGGAACCACAGAAACTGTATTTAGTCTGCATGTGGAAAATCCTATTTTTCTTTGTGTAAAAAATTTGTGCTAAGTGGGGATTTTTTGTTTTACTGTGTAATTCAGAACTGTTTATATAACCTCTGAGATAAAGCTCTTTCGGAGTTGTGTTTGAATCTGCTTCATTGCTCCTTTTAGAATTATTCATGATCTAATTGTATTTGTTCACTTTACATGGATCCATCTGTGGCCTGCTCCCAGTAAAAGCCTCCTCATTTCATCCTCAGTCATTACATGTGAACATCTCATGCATTGCTTAGCTCCAGCTCACTTTTTGTATAGCATTGTTCCTATGGTTACTTGCAGAGATTATTTCTACCAGAGTTTATTATCTGATTCTTTCACCTTTTATTTGTTGCTTTGGTATAGTTTCTGCTGGCCTGACTCTGTATACAAAAATCACATTATCTTCCATGATGTCCTGGCACCTAGATCTCAACAATTTTTTCGAAGATGTGAAAGATTTGGGAGCTGATTATCATAATCAATTTACTTTTGGGAAGAAGGTATTGCTATCAGAGTGTGTGTTTTGAGACTTCCTCATTTTTTTTAATAGTTTTGGTTAAATGGCTAAGTTTTGGCCACAATGCTGTCTTCTAAAGAGAAGCTTTCCTCTCATTTTTCAAAAGTTCATGCTGTTGAGATACATCTGAATTCTGTCCCCTTTAAGTTCCTTTCTACTTTACAATGTTATTTTTTCACCATATCAAAAATCAGAATAAAGGTGCTCACTTAAGTTTCACTTTTTGGTTTTGCTTTTATGCCTATAATATGCATAAAACATAGACTAGAATAAAATAGAATAGAATATTTCAGTTGGAAGGGACCTACAACAATCATGTAATCCAACTGTCTGACCACTTCAGTGCTGACCAAAAATTAAATCAAGTTATGTAACTGTATTTTGGCAAGATTATTAGATTAATTTTAGACACCTTAATACTGTTGCTTCAAGCTTGACAGATTTATTACTTCCATTATTCTAGTAAATCTGGGAGGAATGCCATTAAGTAACGTTCTTTTAAAGGAAAGATGAAAAACACTAAACACTGATAGATAAATACATAGCAAATGAAAAGGGATTTCCAGTGCTAACACAGCTCATAATTTCTCCTAAAGGCCTCTTAAGTCTCTTGCCAAATGTCTGAAGAAAATACAAACCTGAATTCTTACCCCTTCTTTTTCTTCAGTTCCTCCTGCTTCCTAGCAGCTTCTAGGAAAATTTTCTGATGATGTAATTGCTTTGAATTGCATTGGTTTTATTTCATATTTACTGCATTCATCTTCAAGAAGAAACCTCACTCCCTGAGGCTGCTTAATGACAAATCTCTAGCTTTGTATATCTGACACAAAAAAAGGAACATTTCAACACACATGTTTTGACAAATATACCTTCTTGTGCTGTCTCTGCATTTGTTTACAACAACATATCCTTAGAAAAATGGTTGCTAAATGTGGAGTTAGATCTCTATCATAGCATGAAAATACTATTTGTGGTGCACAGGATCAAAATGGGCTGTTCACAAACCCTATCCTGTTTAAAGATCTATAAAGATACTCTTTGTAGTTCTTTTAAAATTTTAATTCTTATGAACACTTTGCCAGTTTCTTTTTAAAATAACTTTTTTTCTTCTTATATAAGCTTACCATTTCTTTCTTAATATAAGCTTACCATTTGATATACTGGAGCTGGAATTGCATAATTCTTACCAGCATGGACAGTGGACATCTTATTGGTGCTGGGGCTTTCAGAATTCCACACTATTCCATGCTGTTGCCATCTACTTTTTTTTTGTGTAAGAGCACTTTATTTAGAGTGTGTGCTAGTGAGAACAGAGCTCTCTGGGCACGGAATTAAAACAGTTTCAGCCTGACCTGACAGCCAGAAGGAGAGAAAAAGCTGGCAGATTTTCATAAGTTCTTTTCAAAGTAGGAAATAGTTTCAGATACTTCTGCCTCTTTGGTCTGCTGCTGCCTTTATGAAGAGGGAATTAAAGGAATACTTACAAGCTAAAAGAGACTTTCTTGTCATCCTGGGCGCATCACTATTACAACATGACAAAAGTTTCCATTCCAGAGTTAATACCTCTGTGTAGTGTATGAGTGCATGCGTGTGAACGTGCTAATTCAGGTATCTCACTACCGTGCTCCACTAAATGAAATAAATAGGCCCATAATCAGCACTGAGTATCATCCCTGTAGGCTTACTCGAGTGAATGGAACTACATCATTCTGAGCATGTTTTAGATTTTCTCCATGCTCTGATGAATTCATATTTTCAAGTTTTTCTTGCAGCAATGAACAGCACAGTGATGTGATGGATTCTGTATTACATGGAAGTGCCTGGGACGTTTGCTGCTGTCCTGTTCTGCAGCTGATTTCTACCCCTAATTCAAGAGATGATGATAACTTTTGGGACCACTCACTAAATGTCTTGTTCAGTAGAGTTCCTACTGATAACCCAGTTACTGCTGATGTGGGCCTGTAATCCAGCTGGAGAGTACTCAGTTCTGTAGATGCTTTGCATTCATTAACAATATGTACTCTATCATTAAATCTAGATTTTGATTATTAGAAGGTGAATATTTATATTGTGAAATCAGTTTGCCTCCCTAATTTGATTTTAATAGGAAGTAGAATTGGGGGAAAAAAATAACTGGCAAAATGTTTGACAGAAACAGATAGAAGGTATGAGAACTAGTAGCATTCAAAGTAGATTTTATTCTGTTTTGTCTATCAAGGAATATTTTTAAAATATTCCTGTAAAAATAGAGTCCTTGAAAGAAAGAAGGAAAGAATGTTTAATAGGAATTGTTTTCTTCTTACAGAACAATACAAAGCATGTATCATTTTGAGACATACTTTATTTTTTTGAGTTTTTTATGACTAAGGTTTTTTAAACTTTTATAAAGCAGAGGTTTTAATCAAGTATAAAGTTGAAATAGTTTTGTAGTAGTTTTTTTCTGAGCAGAAAACTAATTTTAAAGGAAATATTTACTTAGAAATGAAATTCCAAAACAGCATATTGATTACATTTCCATAGAAATGACAGGCATACAAGTAAATATCTTCACTATATTTTTACTATCTGGGAAAAGAATTAAATTTTCCCTAGTTTTAGCTGTTAAGAAGTTAGCTATCAAGGAGGAGATTCATCTGGTAATATGTCTGAAATGTAGCTGTTGAAATCTTAACAAGTCATCTCCTTTCATAGCCAGTGGAAAGTAGCAGACATCTCTAGAGAGTGATACATCTCAGTATAAAATAGGCCAGCTTGAATCACCCTCTGGAAATGCCTGTGTCTCTTCATTGACTATAGGCAACCTAGATGAAGAGTTTGGTCTGAATGATTAAATTTTAGAAAGTTAATTTAAAATTAGCTGGGTGAAGCTGTCGATGTAGGTAAATTATTTTAAATATGTGGGTGCAAAATTGTGTCTGTTCATTGTCTGTTAAATGTCTTTGGAAATTTTTGGTATGTTTTAAAGTAATTGACGAAGCTTAGTGTATTCTGGGTATAGTAATAAAAAGAAATAGGGAAATATTTATTCTTTTCATTCACACAAGAAGTTGTGTATCACACACACACAATTTAGCAGGCAAATAAATCACGTTTTAGCCAAGGACTGAAACTTCTGATATAGCTCTGAATTCACTGTGAATTGTGTCTGTTACTGGCTTCTGGTAGTTGTGTTCATGGCATAACATGTACGTACTTTAGTGCACTTAAAAGACTGATAAATCTTTCCAAACTGGTAAGTGCTGAATTCCATCTGCACTTCCTAACTGTAATAGTTCCTCCTTAAAAGTACATCTTTAAATACCTTATTTGGTGCCATGTCTATTTTTTTTCAGTTATATATGGGAGAATTTTAATCTCAAAATTCATAATGTCCTGCAATACTTTCAGCATGTTGAAACACTGAGAGAAAGGTCAGATTTGTCTAAGCTCTCTAGTCAGTAGTAGTTTTCCCTGTCTTATTTTATTTATTAAATATGCATGTAATTTCTCATATCATTATTGCAAAGAAAATGCTGATAATTCTAATATCCAGTTATATGTTTAAAAGCATGAACATCTAACCTGAACAGTGAACCAGGACGCCTCAGTTATATTAAAAGTTTATGGTCCTTTTGTCTTTAAAGTCTTTATTTTTCTGAGACACCAGAATAAATTTGATTGCTTATCTATTAAAGGGAGAACTTATATTCATTTTTGTATAAGTAAGGATGTACCTTATAAGCCGTAAAAACCCCTCACAAACACATGATAATTTAGACTGTAGATGGCTTTTATTTTATTTTGTCTGTGCTTTGAGTCCCTTAATCCATATTTGCCTACTGCATTTCAAAAGGGAATCAAATTGGTTTTGTGGTGCATTAATGTTTTATGCAATATTCCATAGAGAACATTAAATCAAAATAAAAGAAAAAGGTTGACCTCTAACACTTACACCCATTTCTTATGTCAAACTGGAAGATGTTGAAAGCCTTATATGGTCGTAACCCTTCTATCTAACTGTGACCCTCCTTAACATTAAGCAGGTGACTCGATTAAACATAAATCAGGCATAAAATGCCCTGCATGAGGCAGCACAGTGAATCAAGCAAATTATCAAATGGCAAAACTCGTTCTGTGCTCTGGGCAATGTAAGCTGCCAGCACTTATACATCAAAACTTCACTCAGTGTAAGATTGATTTTATTTTATTTTGTTTATTTTAATTCCCTACAGCAAGCTGTGTTAGTTGTGTAAAATGCTGTCTGCATCATTACATTCCTAAGAAATGCTTTTCTTGTTTAGCAAAGGCCAGTTGCAATCTTAAGCAACATAATCTATCTAAGACTAGATATGCTGTGCTCTGTAGTGGATTCTAGTGCGCTTGATATTTTGTGGAGTACTAGCAAAATTTAAGCTTCTGTGACTGTATAGATTTTTTTTTCTGTTTGTTTGTTTGTATACATACACTATCAACTTTATAAAATATATGAGCATCGAAGGGATAATGTTATAAAATTGAATCACCAGTAGCCATTGAAGATATTTCCCAGTTTCAGTAAAGATGCTGGGATTAAAGCATGTAAGTCCAATCTTAAGGCGAGAATGAATTTTTATGTAAGATGATACATGTCTTCCTTTCACAGTTGCTTTTTATGCTGCCTTAAAACATGTCAAAATAATCCCCAGCAGAGGAGCCTAAAAGGAATGTCAGCTCTGTGGTTATGTAAATCGAATTGAGTGCTTTACAGCAGGTTAAGATTTTTATAACTCAGGAGTTGTTAACAGCCAGCTGGTTTGTATCTGTTTTTTATGGTTATTCTTGTCATAGGCAGCCTCCACAATTTTTAATTATATTTTATGGTATGTGTTTTCCCTCCTCTTGAATCCCACAGCCACTCTTTGCTTCAAAAGATATTTTCCACTGGGAAGAGGAGAAGCATTGCTTTGGGACTCCATCATTAGAAATACTGTTGTATAATTACCTCCTGGTAACAACAGAGGAGTGTGACTCTCCATCGCAGATCTTTAACTTGCTATGCCAGGATGGAAATCTGTAGTATTCTGCACACCCCGTTAGGCTGTGATGCCTGCAGCCCTTAAATCAGACTGTTCTGCTTTTAAGGAACTGATTTACAGTTTTTATTGCATTCACAATGCAAATTCCTGTTTGCTTCACACTTCAGGTTTGAATGCATGCTTTGCGCTTTGCAGATTTATCATATTCCGTGTGCTGGATCACCACTCATGTTCGTAACATACATTCTCAAAAACGCCTTAGTCTTAATTTTTGTTTAGTTACCATAATAGTGATATTGGACAAACATAATCTTTTCAATGCTTTTATAGAAGGGTAATTTCAAGAGTACAGTTTGATTCCCATCTGGAGTAGAAATAATTCAGCATATACTGAGCACTTTGTTGGAAAACAAAACATCATTCCTGACAGCCTGAAAAGCCAATGCCTTTTTTTTTGTTAGACTTTGAGAAGTTATGAAATATTTAGTTCTGCATAACTGTGAAGACATCACCAGAAACTCCATTCTTGAATGTTTTACAGCATTTCGTGAGTGTCTTCCCTCTGCTAAAGGAAACGGAGTGCCTGTTAATTGTCTTTAATGGTAGATCCTCCTATTGAAACACCTCCTCTCCTTGCAGAAGTAATGATGTAAGAGTGAGAGGTTTAAATAATTGATCACAAGGAGAAAGCTGTTTGTTAGATGGTTAAAAGACTGTTAAGCTTGTCAACCGTAAGATAACAAAAAGACTACTATGAGCCTGTTTTTTAGGTGATGTTGGGGAAATTAACACTTGTTTTTAGTTAAAGTCTAAAATAGTTACAGTCAATCTTTCTTGAAAAGCCTACTTTGAATGTGCACAGCAAATAATATATGCTTTTTTGTTGTATTCCAAGAATTGATTTGTGTAATCCAGTTTCATTATTTTAACAGACTGAAATCAATAGAAGCATTATCATCATACCTAATATATTCAGACATTATGGCTCTATAGATCTTCTTGTATTACACAATATTATATTTAAATTTGAATGTTAAGTGTTTATTCTGACCTACTTATGGTCTAATGCCCAATGTCAGCAGCTTCTGAACTTCAAATATCTCTCTCTACTGTGTTGGCTTCATATTAATTTCTAAAGCTACTCAGGGGCATACCATGTAACTTAACATAAAGATGCAGGGTAAATATTTATTATTAGAATTAGCCTATCTGGTAGGCTAATTTTTTAAAAAATATAATCCAGTAGGAAATAAAAAAAAAAAAAAACAACCTTTTAGACAGTGTGCTTTAAAATAGCAAGTTTGCTGAAAATGAAGTTTGAATATTAGTAAAAATATACTGATATTTGCAAAATACATTTCCCATTTTTCTTTTGATTTCTTTTCCCCATATTCATCTATTTAATAGTTAAGAATGGAGGTGAAAATAATAATGACAAAAAAATAAAGGAGATACTCCTTAAAATGCCTAAGATAGGGTACAATTAGTACAGAACAGGAACAGCATGTACTAAAACTTCAAGATATATATTACATTGGTTTTAAAAAACACATTGTTCATAGGTATATAGTATATTATTTTTATAAAGATCACAAAAAACTCCGGGAAATCTCACAGACTTTATATTTGGCAGATTAGGTGCATACAAAATGTTTCATATTTTAGGAATTAGAGGACTGCAGCCACAGTTCATGGCTTCATCTTGCCACTTACCCCAGGCAAAACTGCTGGTATTTGCCAACCGTGACCTGCAAAAGTAATCGTCATTTCTTTCTTCTCTAAGGCTGTTGAGGATAGTGTGTGCTGTTAAATGATATTTATTTGTTCAGGGTTCCAAAACATATCTACGGATGATACCCTGGAAACTAGAACTAATATATTGAATTTTAATTGCTTCTTGTAGCCATACCATAACAATTTGAAATAGAAATTGTTCTATATTGAATAAACTCTGCTTTAAAGCAGTAGTTGAACCTGCCCTAAAGTCTGTGTTTGGCTTTGAATGAAGTTCTGAGACAATGAGAATATACCTGCGTATTTCAATTGGGCAGTAGTGTGTCAAAGAAGATACTCTTTGGGTAGCGTGCAGTGTGTGACCTTGTTGGAACAATTCATTTGAACAAATAAAATAACACAGTTTCGGCTTAGACTTAATTGCAAAGTTTTTATAGTTGTCAGATATTATAGGTGAAGCTGTTTTAGAGCAGCAAAGTCTATGCCAGGTTTCACTGATCCAATGTAGCTAGAAAAATGCATCATCAGCTGAAGAGGCTGTTGACCACACCAGGCTTTAATTCATTAATTTATGCTAGATGGACCTTTGCATGAGAATTTCCCCCAGTGTTATTACTTCCCTGTTGAAAACAACCATTGATTTTCTCCTTTGTGTATGTACACTTTTGGATTAGAAACAAAGTTGAGAATGTGCTTTTATGAAGTTCTCAATTCAAAATTAATGTCATGATAAAGAATTAAGCATTATTCCGCTGTATCCTTGAACAGGTAACCTGATGTAATAGTTCTTAAATATACACCTATTTTTTCTTGTCTGTAAAGGATAGAAAGATTATTAGATAATCATATTGTTACTTTTTCTTTTCAGACCATTAAAAAAAATCTGACAGCTTTATGGCACAATTAGATTAGAAGTGTATTTTTTAATCCTCAATATCCTGTTTTTCAGAATACAACTTCCTTTGCAGTCAACAAAAAATAACTAGTCACATTTTACAAACATAAGGTAAAATCATTATATTCCCTCTCGTGATTGTCAGTGATTTAGGAAGAGCACATTTAACACTTAACTAGTTCAGGTAACAAGAGAAGGATGAAGATTTTTTTTAAACTTCATTTTAATAAAGCCTTAGGTAGCTTTCATGGAATTAAGAATTTTTGACAGATCATCAGAAATTGAAAAGTGTTTTGATTTGTTTTTAAGTGCTAAGCTATTGATCTTATTCCCTCCCTGCTTCAGAGTTTGAATTGACCACGTGCTAACTTGAAATTCAAGTTGGTAAAAAACTTGTATCTGTTAATTTGATGGTTTCAAGAAAAACACCACAGCTAAATTAATAAAAATTTTTATTTCCTATTCTTTCTTAGTGTCTCCCAGGCTCAAAAGTTTGGGACCTTTTAAGGTGTGTGGTAAAATTGAAAACAATGTTTCATCTTCATAGTTCCTTTGTGGATTTTTATCCATGTACACTTTGCACTGAACTGCTGCCCTCACTTCTTAGGAAAACCTAGCTTGAATTTATGGACTTTGTTTGACTTTATAGATTTGGAACAAGGGCTGAAAACAAAATTAATGCATGCTTGGAACTTTGTTTTTAAAGCTTTGTACAACTCTTGACTGATTTGTGTTGATAATCCTTGTGTAAAATAAGGGTTATCTCCGTTTAACGGGTAAAGGAATAAAATTAAAATGTAGATGACATCTGATACTTTCTGGTCATCTCAGAATTAAAACTCAAGGGCCTCTAATTTCTTCTTCTGGTGGTATTTTTAACTAAAAGGGTGAACAAAGACATTCGGATATTATTCAGATAGTTTCTTTCAGTGTCTCTTCAGATTCTTCTTGCTACTACCTAAGGATTTCTTTAGAAGGTATGCTTGGCACTTGTGGTTAAGCATAGGTTTTGTAGGTGTGGGGTTATGATCTTTTTGGATCTAATTTGCTACTAACTGAAGATAAATTATAAGAAAATGACAAACAGGAGACTCAGGCCATCAGCAGTCTAACCAAGCAACTGACCTAGGGGCATTTCTAAAGCTGCCAAAATAACTGTCCGTATAATCTGTCAAAAAGCACAATCTTACTCTTTCATAAAATATCTTCCGTAATTTGCATCTGGGCATTTTATATTAACATATAGGATGAGAAAAAGAAAGTTAATACAAGACGAAGTGCACTGTGTTAATGGCATTCTGTAGATATAATTGTTTCTGTAAATACTTGTGTGAAACACTCTGTTAGTGGAAGACTGATTAGTGGAGACACAGCACAAAGGTAGGAGCTTTGAAATGGACTAAAGTTGTTTTTTTTCTTTTTTGTTTATATGGTAGCTTGAAGTAAAAATGTTCATTAAAATATCTCTTCTATTAAAAACTCTAGGATTAAGGCAAACTAATGATGCAATTGGATGCAAAAAATATTTGATCATCTTGAAAAAATTGATATTTCATAGAATCAGAAAACAGCTTGTGTTGAAGCAGACCTTAGAGATCCTTGCTTCAACCCCTCTGCCATGGGCAGGGACACTTCCCACTAGACCAGGTTGTTCAGAGCCCCATGCATCCTGGCCCTGAGCACTTCCAGGGATGGGACATCCACAGCTTCTCTGGACAACCTGTTCATCACTCTCACAGTTTAGAATTTCTTCCTAATACCTAATTTAAGCCTACCCTCTTTAGCTTAATGCCATTAGCCCCTGTCCTATCACTACATGCCCTTGCAAAAAGTCCCTCTCCAGCTTTCTTGTAACCCCTTTAGTTACTGGAAGGTGCTGTGAGGTCTCCCTGGAATCTTCTCCAGGCTGCACAACTCCAACTCTCTCAGCCTGTCTTCATAGGAGAGGTGCTCCAGCTCTCGGATTGTCTTCATGGCCTCTCTCTAGACTCGGTCCAGCAGGTCCATGTCCTGCTTCTGTTGTGGGCCCAGCTGAACACAGTGCTCCAGCTGGGCTCCCACAAGAACCCAGTAGGAGGGGGGAGTCACTTCCCTCAGCCTTCTGGCCGTGCTTCATTTGATGCAGCCCAGGATACTGAAATTGGATTTCTGGCAATCTGTTAGTTTGGTGAGAAATGTCAACTATTCATTTAGGAGATTGGAAATATGAATCCATCCAAAATTCCTGTATATCATCAACATTGTAGGAGGCAATCTTTTTTCCATGCACTGAAGCCATTTTATAACTAATTTTATATTTCATGCTCTTTGATGTGAGGAATATCAATCACTTATGCTTGAATAGTAGTAGTTTCCAGTGAAAGTGGGACATTTACTAATATTCATGGAAGTTTTCCTGCAATGTAAGCTTTCTTAGAAAAAACCACGAGAATGGAAAAACCTACTTGTAAATATTTTTCTTCAAAAACATGATCAATTGCGACAACACCATACTGCCTCTTTTGAAATGTGTTAGCTGTAGTTGAGAAGGGCAGAATGTCAACAGCAAAGAAAGAAAAATGTAAATACAACTGCATTTACACACAGAGATTTGATCATGGTACCACCTGGTGCATATATGAAGGTCTCTGTAGACGATGTGCCATCCTTATTAAATATTGTTACTGGAAGGACAGGATTGTGTTGATTCATCTGCCTTTATTACATGAAACCTCAGTGTACACACACACACACATAAATACACACACACACCTATAAATATGGTTAGTATGCAGCTTAGATGAAATACAATCCTCCTGTGGCCTGTTATCGCCATAGAAATCTGTTTCAATAGATGGAGGAATTACTCTTTTTCAAGTCTAGCAAAGAAATACAGCATGTGACTAATACAACCAATTAGAGAACGGAGCAAACAGAGACTTCTAGAAATGTCTCATAAACTTCTTAAGGCACTGGCAGAAAAAAAAACTCCTTCATGTTATGAGCTGTTAGTACATCACAGAATTAAATCTAACAATAGGTCTGCCTCCTTTCAAAAGCAATTCCTGTGTTTTAGCATGTCTTAAGTAGTGATTAAGAATTCAATTTTAAAGAAAATAAGCAATTTAATACATGAAATTGCACCAAATCCAGTCATCTTCATTCCTGTAAATGTTATGCATACCATAGACATGTTTTCAGAGCTAATTTATTCTTCACTTTGGGAAATGTCCACCGGTTCTTTGGGCTGTACAGTGGCAAATATTGATTATAAGCAATGTTTTATACTTGCAGTCTTATTAGTTTTTTGTATGTCTTCCAAAGTGACTGCAAGTCAACATTAGTGTCAAATTGCTAGAGTGATGTTCTAAGATAGAGTAACAGCAGTGATCCTGTTCCACGTTTTTTTAAAATTATTCCTACTATAAATTTTAGTCTAGAAGTCATTATGTTGAAGACCAGTAATATCTAGAAAATACAAAAGAAATACATGTGCACTCTACAGGCTATGTATTTTTTTTGGTTGAAAAATAAATTCATTTGGAATGTTGATACTTTCATTGTTATGTATTGAGGTTGCATCTTGTACTTGATTAAAGTTAGATTACTTGTAGCTGGGAAAAAATAGTTGAGTTATTATACAGATACTAATTAAATTTTTGCCAGTTATTTCTATTACTCACTCTCTGCTAAATGTGCAGTCCATCTTGACAATCTGAATGTCAGATAAGTCAAAACCTTGGAATTTAGCAATGGTCAGAAAGAAGGTCATAACTAGAGGGGGAGAAATTGGAAAGCACACGTCCCATTTTGCACTTGTGCGAGTGTTGAGAAGGTGGAGAAAAGTGATTTCCAGTAATAGATAGATTTGTGAAAATCCAAATCTGTTGATATACTGTTAGTTAATGGATGAAGAAAAGATAATTAAATTATCTGCTGCAAATTATAAGGTAGTTGTCCCCACAAAATGTGGAATCTGTAAAATAACTTGTCATCATATTTTGTCTTTTTGTGGACACTACCAAGTTGAGAGGATCATGGTAACATAAAGCTTTTTATTTAATAAAGTATTTCTAGCAATGAACATATCCTGAGGATTTCTCAGATTTCTGCCAAAGAGAGTGTTTGGGCTCTCTTATGCTTGCTTATTTAATGATATTTTAATATTTATTCATAATGTGTTAGACAGTGGTACCAGTCAGTTGTTGGCTTCATAGAATATGCCTTTTGGAAGCAATACATATGATCATGTATGTAAATCTGAATTTACAAATGTCTGCAAGTCTTCATAATACAGAACTGCAATTACAACAATGTGGTAGGAACTGCAGAAAAGCTACTTCATGTTTGTTTTTGTATTACAATGAAGTACAGTAATAATGTATCATTTATATCACACTTTCCTTTTAATATCAGTAACATCTTCAGGTGTTTACTTTTTGTGTAGCAGACAATTCTGAGGTACAAAAAAAAAAGTATTTTGTTGAATGATGTTCAGTATTCACTGAACACTCTGGGTGTGAGAGAAGTCCCTTGGTTTGGGGTGATAATTTGGCCTTAGGATAAAAAAAAAATAAAAAAATTGAACTGTTACATTTGGTGAAAACCTCCAAGATCATCAAGTCCAAATTTTGACAAACACCACTGTGCCCACTAAACTGTATCAAAAATTGCCACATCTGCTCACTTTTTGAACACTTCCAGGGATGATGACTCCACCATTTGCCTGGAGAGCCTGTCCCAATGCTCAACCACTCTTTCAGTGAATAAATTTGACCTAATATCCATGCTTTGATGAAGGTCCATGCTTTTGCTGGGACGCAGCACAAGTGCACATCGTGCCCCTATTGTGCCATAGTTTGTATTGGAAAGAGATACTTTGTCTTCAAATGTGGCATGCCACCCAAAGACATTCATGTAGTGCCGTGGTCAGCGCCCAGGGTGCTCCTGTGGGATTTAGTGTTCTGTTACCTTGTGCAACAGGTAGAGCATAAAGGTGAGAGAGGACTGTCTGTGACAATTGACTGCCTTTTCATCTGAAAAAAGGACTACGCAGTGTTACCTGTGAGTCATTATCACAGCTGCTTTGTACAGTATCACAGTTCTGCATGGCAGTACAAACTCTGCTGTCACTGTGCTGTAACAGTACATTTAGCCCCATGCCTTGCCTCTGGCACAGAGTAATGCATAATGGATCTGACGAAACTTAAAAAAGAAAAGAAAAAGAAAAAGAAAAAGAGAAAAAAAAAAAAAAAGAGCCCCAAAGCCACAGTGCAGCTCTTGAAGTTACAACACTTCTAGTGAATAAAAGAGTGAAGAAGGAGAGAGGACTCTCCTGACCCTTACAGGTGAATTCTTTACATTGAGAAATGTGAAAATTCTCTTACTCAACTTGCTGTGTTAAAACAAGGGTACATATGTCTTGAAATAGCCAGTGGATTTCTGGGACTTTTTCCCACTGTTATATTGACTTCTGTCTTTGTAATGCTTGGCACCACCTGCTTTGCACACTGCAAATAGGGAGAGACAATCAGAAAACAGTTATAGAATTTGTTAACATATATTTTATTATAAAAGTTTCTTTTTAGGGGCAAGAGGATTCAAAACAATCTCTACTTTAAACAACAGAACCAAAATTGTTCTTTAAAGACATTTTAGTTTTTTTTAATATGTGTAATATATTTTAACTCTATTAAAGAATAAACCAATGGAAACTTTATTTAAAGTATCTTGAGATAGTAGTTTATATTTTAGACATTTACTGAAGGTCCACTGCTCTAATCATCAGCTGTGATATTTCATCTTAGCTAAAGCCCTGAATTCCTTGCCTTCTCTTTCCATAACTAGGAATAATGCTGTTTTCACTTCCTGAGGTTGGCAGGAGCCTGAAATCAGTCTGTAGCTGACTATTCTTGTGCACCGGAAGTGAGAATGAAATCTTTCTTTCTTTGGGCAGAGTGTTGCTTGAGGACCAAAGCCATAAAGCCCACAAAGGCTTTGATAACACGTCACCTAAATATTAGTGGGCTATTTCTTCAGTGTGTGGACTCTGCAGAGAACAGGTCCCTCTGGGAGCGCATCCATTCCACCAGAAGGCTGTCAAAGCTAAACTTGCACCATTGTGGTCCACAGCTAAAATCTCATTTTGTTCTAGTGCCACAAATACTTATACACATGGGTAAGTTAAATTTCACTCACATGGTTAGGCACGTGGACTACAGTGGGTCTGTGGGAAAGAATTTGGCAGTTCTGTTTGCAGGGCTGAGTTCGGAGGTTGTAGGGCAACACTTCCACGGGGCCATCAGACTGCCTCAGCAGTGTTTAGATATTAGTTTAATCAAAGAACTGTGTGCCATTACCCCAGGATCTGTGTCAAGCTGTGGATTAGGTTTATAAAAAAACTACAAAAGCTCCTGCTGGTTGAAAGATTATGAGTCTTTAGCTACATTAGTGCTGTTACAGGCATGAACACGTCTTTTCAGTATTTTTGAATTATAGCACTGTTACAATTAGTTGTGTCCATCTAGTTATAATTTAGACTTAAGTTTAAGGCTAAGGTTTTTTAAATACTATTGGTCTTCTTATTGTTTTTGACTGTATAACATCAACTGTAATACACTTCCTAAACTGGTCCCAAAGAGTATGTCAATAAAAGACATTGTAGTTAGTAAAATCTAAGAACATTAAATGAAGAAAATTCACAGAGCACCAATAACCACCAGTAACTGCCATTATGTTAAACCTTTTAATTTCTCCTAACAGCAAGAATAGTATTGTGAGAACATAAGATAATGCATATGAAAAGAAGAAAAGAACTTCTATTTGTAAAAAGTGCAGGGAAGTTATTCCCATAATAAGTCATTCTATTAAAGAAGAGCAATTATTGCACTCTAGTAATGCAAATGTAAAACAGAAAGTCTTTCAGGAACCAACCATCATTGTTAGCATAATATATTGCCAGTATATATATGTTTTGCTTTCCCACATATCTTTTCTTTTTTATTTTTTTTTGGTGGAACTGCATGGTATTCGGTTAAAGAGATTGTGGATCAGGATTTGGCACTTAAGGAAAAGTATTTTTTTATATTGTTCAAAGCTGACCTCTGCTTTTAAAAGGCTTGATCTGCACTTTTTCATCTGTTTAGAAGCATACATTTTTGGTTAAGAAATTGAAGACAATCTCTTTGTCTTTTTCCTAAGCTGGGAAGGTTGAGATAAAAAAGAATGCCTGCTTTAAAAGTCACACATGGCTGTAATTTAAGATTTTTTTTACCTCATTGTCCATAACAGTTGAAAGAAACCTTCAATGAAAGTTTATTAACTAGGCCAGTGCCTGAGGCAATAAAGGTTCATTTATTACCAGTTTCTTGGCTGTTTTTCTTCTTCTATTTTTCCGTTAAACTCATAGCGTAAGATAATACTTCACAAAATTAAACCTTTGACCTTCTGTGGAGTTAAGTCGCCTTTGATTAGATAAAGTAACAATTTATGGTCCAGCATGAGGTTGCACATGAAATGAATAATGCAACAGAGTGAATGAGAACTGAGAATCTATTGCTTTTGAAAAGATGACTGTTGTTTAAGAAAGAATGTTCTCTCTTAATTGTATTGTATTGTGGCTGTGTGCATTCCAGTAGGATTTTAAATTGTTGCTGAAAACTGCAGTATAGCCAGGCAGTTATGTAACATACATTGTTTAATTCTGTCACAATTGCACCAAGCCAGTAATAAATTCACAGATTACAAAGCCCCATGAAGCTGTAACAGTTAGCAATTTGTTGTGGTATTTGAAATGCACTTTGTGATTTCACTTTACTCTTCAGTACAAAGGAATATATATATCCACTAGAAAGAATAACATCACAAAATGTAAGTCAATCAATTCCATAAATGGCAAATATTAGTGATAAAATAATTCTATTTACATGTTTTTTGAAGCATTGTTCAACCTGCTAGTAGATCTATTTAAAAAATGCAGTTTTAATAAAACAAAAGGCCACTGCTGCTTTCCACGTCAATGTTTTATTTCTGCAACTGTGTTATTAATTGTGGAGGCACATCTTAATGAAAAAGATTTTTAGGTTCAAACAATTGCTGTGGAAGTTTAGCTCTTTTGCTTGTTCATCTTAAATGCTATACTCAGGCCTCAAAATTCATATTACAAGTTAGGAGTAGTTACAGGAAAAAGGTCTGATCAGACTGATGAACAACAGATGGTTTGAGCTTCACATATACTGGTTTTCTCCCAGTTCAAGACTGTCAGTTTCAGTTTAATTGCACCAGTCTAAACCATGGATGATTTTTTTCTAAGTACTCCTGCTTTAGCAATATTTAAAGTACAGGGTTTTGGTTGGTTTTTTTTTTTTTTTTTTTTTTTTTTTTTTCATTAATATGATACCTTTAATAATAGACCTCTAGGAGATACTAAAAAATTATCTAGATTAGCAGTTTATGCTGAACCACTCTAGTTGATCATGAAAATATAGCTGTGGGGACCAGACAAGAATTTTTTTGTTTATTCCAAAATAACATGTAATGGAATTTTTAGGGTATACCAAGCTTGTTATGTTGGAACAATCCAGACAGCTTAGCAGAGATAAGGTTTCTGGATAACTGTGAGATTCCGGGGATACATTATACATAAAGAATTCTTTTAGTGAAAGTCAGTATATTTTAGCAGAACATTATGGTGAAGTTCTCCTTTCTGCAATCCAGTCTATGTAATCAGACCTCTGTCCTCCTGCAGATTGCTTTCCCCTTCTTGTTTTATGTATCACACTATATAAAACACCCATTAGATCAGAGAGTAAGGTTAGGATACTATTTAATTTGAAATAACTAGGCAGCAATGTAGTAAGCTACCAAAAACTTGTACCTGAACTGCTGAAACTCATGAAACCAGTGCAGTAACCTACAGTGATCGGGGTCAGGTCCTAGGAGGTAACCCTGCCTTTCTTTCTGAGGCAGATTTTTTTCAGATTTTAGTAGGAATTTTGTGAAAATAAGAACCACAATATGAAATCTGGTATTAAATCAAGAAAGGGCTTGATTTTTTTTCAAGTCAGTACCATTGAAACAACCTAGAAGTAAAAGGATTAAGCATTAATTTGAAATAATGAAAGGAGTTCTTGCTGAATTGAGATGAGATTTGGAACTTCTCCCATGCAGTGAGTGAAGCGTTTCTGCAGAATGAACTTTCCAGCAAATAAATGAAATTAAATGTAACACACTGCTGACAGTTGTATTTTGGTTTTCTGCCTGTTCTGTGATGGCAAAGGTAAAGTTTCTTGAAAATGTTGTAAAAGTCCTAAAGAAGGAGCTTGTGTAAATATGCATGTTACTGAATTTTGTAAGTAGCCATAAATATATATATATATATATATAGACATATATATATATATATATATAGACATATATATAGACATATATAAAATAAAATAGAAGGGAAGCTAATTGTTGCATTATGGAAATTATCAGAATGACTATTAGGGACTGTTATTATTCTTAATCATAATTATGTGAAAGAAGTTAAAAGTGAATTAAGATCAATTATTTGAATAGTTCTGTAATTTGTCCCAGGATGAAGTTTAGGCATGCAATTAAAAAATGTATGTTCCACTTACAGGTCCTTTTCTAATTTGCTTCACAAATAGGGTGTGTTGTAAGCTGCTCACCCCATCAAAACTGAAAGTTTTAAGAGCTTTCTCTTAAGGCAGGCAGGCAATATTATTTGTTGGAAAGCAGAAACCCTGGATGTGATTTAGTGCCCACCAGTAATTCGTATACATTTCGAAAACCTGTCATGATATATGACAGCTCTCTTGGGGACTTTGCTTTTAAAACAGGACTGTTTTCTGAAGATGCTGTTTTTTTTTTTTTTTTTTGTCATTGTTTTCTGTTTCATTCACTCATTTTTCAGCATTAGAGACCACACATACTGGGCATACTTCTGGTCTCATTCTCACCCATGAAATTCTGACTTCAGTAGAGTTGCACGGGTGTAAATTAGACTAGGACTTGGCAGGAGGAAGCTTATGATTATATTTGGCAGAGACAGCAGGCTGCAACTTTATTAACATAATTAACAGCTACAAACACACCCAACAGGCCAAAGTAATCTAGTGACAGAAGAGAGAAGGTCTTAGCAGGAAAGGATCCTTCGCGCTCTCTTTTGGTGTTCTGCTTCTTGTTCCTGAGTTCCTACAAAGGCTTGGCGAGCATTCAATTGAGCTGTAATTCAAATTCATACAGCTCCTGCAAGACACCTTGAACAGACTTTTGCTGATGAGTCTATAGGAACTGTCAGCAATACGGAGATTACTTCAGAAGCGTGATGGTTGAATCGAACTTTACTTTCTGATGTTTTGCTTTTTGAATTAAATTGTTGGACAAGATTAATTGCACGCAGTAAGAGATTTAAATGAATGGCTTTATAAAGCATTAAAGTTCTAAGTATGTCACATGGGAAAAAAGCTGTAAGGTTTAAATGAATAAATGTATTTAATGCATAAAATGTCTAGGCTAATTTTTTAATTCCTTTACAAACATATTGAAAAACCATACTTTATTCATCCATCTTAGTTATACTGCTGTGGTTGTGGTAATTTAATATTCCTGCTCTTTGCTAATCTTCTGGTTCAACAGAAGTAAACAATAGGTTTCATAAATTAAAAATACGCTCCTCAGAACATGCTTCTAAAGATAAAAAACAAGGCTGTAAACATTTATGACTGAAACAAACTAGATTGTTCAAATACTGCCATGATGTATCATGTATATCAATATGGCACTGATATCAGTTAGAATGCAAACAAGGTTTTAAATGATGTGCCCCTTCATTTCAGCTGGAGAATCCGCTTTACACCATCTGCCTATCAGATGGTTAGGAACCAGGACTGCGTATTAATGCCACATGTTCGATTTTCATTCCTCTTGTAATGGTTAGATTCATATTGCTAATAGCTGTGCATGAGCACTGTCGATGAAATTTGTGTGACGATGGAGTGATGAGATATTTATAAAGCTGCCTGTCTCACTGCATAATCAGCAGGAAGAATGCCAGACATAAACAACTTATCAATTTCAGAATATTAATGACAACTACCATTGCCTTTAATCCACTGACTATTTTGGCCTGAATACTTTTTAACTGTTCAAATAAATATTTGTAAAGAACAAAAAAAACCCCTATGTGGCTGTTTGGTGTGATCCTTATTTCTTTCATTTCAGTTGACTCTGTAGGTTACATTCGGTTATCTCATTTTTGAACATAACATTTCTGTAGTGTAGAGAAGTGTGTACCTTGGAAATTCCTTGGCTACTTATTGTAAGAGTAAATTGATATTAAATAATGTTTACATCAAAAGGCTTTTTCAAAGAATAAATTTTTTAAAAATCCCAAGTGTCTCCCTGGGTATATACCCATACTGGGACTTTAAAACTTAGTATTTTAAAATATAAATAGAGATACATAGTGGTGTATTAAATTCTGCTTATAATATATTTGCCTGCCTATACTAGTGAGATAAGAAAGGTAAGTTGGGCCCTATGCTGAAGTTGTGGGTTGTACCACACCCCAGTACACCACAGTGCACCAGTGATTATAAAGCAAGTGGCTCTGATAACTGGCTTTGGGCCTCCCTTGCCACTTGCTTTGCTATATCATCACAGTCAAGTGATAGGAACAAGCAGCAGTAAAGGAGAAACTGTGCTATAGACAGGAATTGCTGTAAGGACCACCATTAATCTAGAATTCTGAGCCTTATTCCTTCCATTTCCCTCACTTGCACCAGTTTTTACACGAGACATGCACTTCAGATTTGTATGGTTTCCATTAATTGCTGTATAGCAAACTAATAATTGCAGTAATTTCTGTGATTGTGTAAGAGAAGGAATGAAATTATTAGTGTAATTTCTACTGTTTAAAATTGCCATTTTTTGCCACAAGCATTCTCTTGCAAAAATCTTACTACAGAACTAAGCAATTTGTATTTTAGTTTCTCAGTCCCCATCCAAAGAGCATACTCTTTTTTTTTGCAAATTTTGTAGCAAAAGAGAATTTTTATTCCAGGAGTTCTGCATCCAGGTCATTATTCCAGTGAAAGAAAATAATTGCAGGTGGTGTCACAAGTCCTATGTCCAGCATCTCCTTTGTATGTAATTTACCCCAGTACTTGGAAGCACTTTAAAACTGCTGGTCTAAAAGTGTAGTCACAACCGAAAATTTGGGGCCTGCTGTTGAAATCATTGAATACAATGTACCAGGATATTCCTCCAAATAATTGTTCTTTAAAAAAGCTAGGTTTAACTTTTCAGGGATGTATACATACATTAAAGAAGGAAGTATAGGTTATTGTGTTGTTTAATGAGCACCGGATGCAAACCAAAGTTCAGAGGTGCACCATCCCTTTTTCTGTGGCCAAATTTAGGGACTGTAACCAAATTTGTATAATGTATGGCTTCATATCCTTCCTCTAAGGTAAAAATATAATTGGAAGCAATCCATGTTATTGTCAATACCTTATTAAGATCAGAACATGCACATTTTGTGATAGTAGCAGAAGCTAAAATAAAAGTAACCCCTCATATTTATTCATCTTCTCATTTATTTTTGGTTTTTGGTACATCTTCTACCTGAAACAGCACTTTTGTAAAGAATATTGATCTGTAATTATCACTTGGACAGTAATTCTCATTACACTTGGAGGTGTTAGAAGTCAGCCTGTGAGGAGGGTCAGGAGGCTGGAACTGTTTGCTAATCTTTATGTGGTCATGCAAAGCAATAAGGGAAAACAACCTTCAGTCAAGCAACAATATATTCAAAGGCACCTCTTATGCCACCTCACAGATTTCCTGATGTCTGCTCACGTTCTGCTTTTTCCCTGCTGGAATTTGCCTTCTGTCCCTCCCCATCACTAGCCAAAAACATGGCAAAAGTGAACTTGTTTTCCATGTAAGGAGTCAAAGGAGACAACAAGAGACCCTGGGAAGCAGTGGTGCTAGCAATATTTACCTCAGCGGCCTGGGATTATTTGCTTATTTGGTCTTTCCTAAATTGCACTCTTCCTATGCTAGACAGCAGCCTTAGAATAGTAAATTGTGGAGTTAGTTTCTCTTGAGATCCGTAGGACACTTCACACCTCTCAGAGTAGCTGAAAATCAGACAAGCAGGCACCTTTAAACTAATTACATGGAGGTTTTCAAGCCTTCTCCACATTCAGGGCAAGAATCTTCATTCAAAATGACTGAGGGTCTGTTCTCTTCATGTGGCATCACAGGCTGAGGGCTGAGAGTGCATCAATGCATTAAACTTGCCCGCTTTATTGCCTTCTCTTTTATTTGTTAGATTCAGTTCTCTATCATTGCCATCTCTGTCCCCTTCATCAGTTGTGTGGGGGAGGCAGCTCTTGTGAAGTTTTGACGCTGGTTTCTCTCTGCTGCCGCCCAGGCTGGGGCAGAGGGATCTGGGTGGGCAGCAGCAGGGCTTGGGGAGCACGGGGGGATTACCCTGCCTCAGGGAAGAGGGCAAAAACTGACGCTTGTGACTTTGATTAAAGGCTGCATCTGATTTTGAGTTTTGAAGGCAACTGGAGAACTGGACTAGTTCTCCAGTTGCTCTTGACAAAGGGAAATTTTCCTGGGTTTGTAGAACATTCTTGTAAATGGCTAGATGGCAAAAACTTGGTTTGGTAGGAAGAGCACTTGAGTTGCCTGTAGGTGACTTTGGGATTGGTATTAAATGGGTTAATACTTCCTCTTCTCATTGATAAATACTTTAATGCCTTCAAGACTGGAGAGAGCAGAATAATGTTCTGCACTATTTTTTTCTAGAAATGCTTCCTAGAAAAACTACATCTCCTTGCTGTTATGTATGTAATGAGAAATGTCTGAGTTGTGTAATCTGTTACTCATAAATAGAAATTCTAGACCTGTTATTTCTGTTTTCTTTAGCATGTCTAAAATTAATGATCTAATGGGAATTTTTTTCCTAAGTATGGTTATTTGCCTATTCATAGTCAGACACTCAGGACACCATTTTGAAGCTAAATTAGATTTTTGACTGCATGTATTTGTAGCTGTATCTAGTTGTGATTTTATTATGAATGAACTTACTAGACACCAAGTTAAAGTTTAGATGAGTGTATAGGAGTAATTATCTAAATATGATGTGAAACATTTTACTTGAAAAAGTTGATAGTTTTCAAAACCAACAGGAGGAATAATACTCTGCAGCACTCTCAGTTCTTATGTAACAAGCGTGGAGGAATAATAACAGTCCCTACAATAATGGAGACTCATAGAATAATGAATATTAAATTTTTTTCATACTTCTTTGCAGGTCTGACAGCAGCAGCTGCAGCAGCAGCAGCTGCCACCAATGCTGCCATAGCAGAAGCAATGAAAGTGAAAAAAATCAAATTGGAAGCTATGTCCAACTATCATGCAAATAATAACCAGCATGGAGCAGACTCTGAAAATGGAGATCTGAATTCAAGCGTTGGTAAGTTTCAGACATAGCATTATTATATGTCCATAATACTGAGATATTTTATTAAAATGGTAATCTTTCTGAACTTCCTTCTGAAGTCCTTGATTTGGTGTAAAAAGTTGCATATTTGTTTTCCTTTTCTTAATGTTTTTAGTTTTATTTTGTACCTGACCTTTACACCAGCATTCAGTGTTGTTGTTACTATTACAAAAACATTCTTTTCTTTGCAGGCTACTTTTGCAGACTGCAGTTAATATTTTCCATGAAAGAAAGTGGTTTGATTGCTTAGAGTTCATTTTTCAAAGTACAGGTGGAGTGACAGATGATGGTGTCAAAGTGAAATTTAACAATGTCTCCTGCTCAGTGTGCTGGGTATTGACTTTAGGTAATTCAGAACACAAGCTTGAAAGCAAAATATTTCATACTTTCATGTGCCCTGTGACAAAAGGAAAACATACATACACAATAAATTCTGCCATGCTCTGCAGTTCCTATCATATTTTATTTTAATAAACACGTTCTTAAAATGTAGTTAACATTTTTTTCCATTTCTTAAGCAGCCATCAGCAACTCTTGTTCTTTTTCACAAAAGAATTGTTTCAGTATACTTTATTCATTTGTTTGGACAATTTGTTTTGCTAAAGCATACTTCAAAGCTAGGATAACTTTTGTTGTTGTTGATTAAATCTTTAATCATCTGTGTGTGTCTGCTGTAAAATGTTTTGTTATGCCATTTCATTGTATTGGATCCTTTTATCATGTTGAGACAGTATTAACTCAGCAACAGAAATTCAATGACAAGAGGTACGTTCAGAAGACTGCAGGGAAGCTTGGTGTATACTGGAATCAAATGGCCTCAGATAGACTTTTTGTTTTTATTTTGGCCCTTTGTCTAGGGTTTTTTTTTCAGTTTTTCATCTTCTAAATATGTTTGGAATTAATCTTAGAGGGTATGTACTAGCCTTAACACAAATAAATACATGTTTGTGAGCAGTCTTTCTGTACAGTTCAGTAGGCATCAGTAGGGTATTATTTAGAAATAATATGAATTGCAGTTCAAAGTACAGGTTCACTTGGGTGCATACTACTGTAAATAGCAACAATATGTATGCATTACTGAATAAGGAGATTATGTGATTGGTTTTGTTTTCCTTTTAAATAAAGGCTTTAAAATACCTCTATGATGATGAAGAAAATAGTTTTACATTACTGAGATACCAACATATGCAGTTACTCTTAATACAAGTGTAAAGATTGTTCTCTTGGAGAGAAAGCAAGAGAGGGTGGAGAGCAGGTGTCTTTGAAATCTGGGAGGAGGAGATAGGTACAAATGAAGTGGAAGGACCAGTTGGCCTCTAGCACACTGGGAGAACAGTGAAGTAATGAGAAAGGGTGAACAGGGTAAATACAAGCCGAGAAGATAAAGAGTGTGTACTAGAACTAGAAGCTAATTTAGATTTTCAGGCTTAGATGAATCCATTATGTGAAATAGAAAGTTCAAATACTGATTTGTGGAGCTGCTATTCTGCTTGGCAGTTCTAGTTATAAACCACATGTGCATCCATAGGGATGGAAAAGTTAACAGGTAATCAGCATCTGAACCACACAGAGTATTTGTAGAAGAGTGGATCTGAAGTGGAAGTGAAGGATCTGAACTTCCTCTGAATAAAAAAGAAAAATATCTATTTTGAAATCCTTATTTTAGGCAAAATTTAGATAACTAATATGCTCTTAGACAGCCTAATCATTTTCCCTATTTGAGAAAATACATTCTAGCTATTTTAGTAGGGCAAACTTAGTGAAGCAAGATTATTTATTGTCATTGTCAAAATTTCCTCTCAGCCCCTTAACTTACTTGTTAGCTTCAGTTAATTTCCCAATTTAACTGAATGAAGAATTGCATTAATTTTGTTCAGAAAAAAATGGCTCTTCTGAGTAGAGTGAATAGCCTTCCAGTTGTCTCCATTCCATGAGGAATGGCTCTGAAAATACAGCTTTCTTGTCTGTACATCTTGTCTTGAGCTGCACCCTTCATACAGAGGATTTCTCAAGAGCAACTTTTTTTTTTTTTTTTTTTTTTTTAATATAGTGAATCCTGTCTAGTGTCCAGTGTTGGTCATGCATATGGAATCAGAGAAGTGACTCCTGCTGCTATTAATGTCAGGGTATTATTAGGTTCATGAAGAGTTAAGTTCTTTGTTTATTAGTTGCATTTTTGAAAATTAGCACACTGTATTATCTTGACAAGAACTCATATTTCAAAGGTGTTGCTTGTAGTAGGCACGTACATTTTCTTCTCCTGCATTTTTTCAGGAGTGTGTTTATTTATGCATTTTGAAATAAATGTTATCAAGTCCATATACCATTAATGTTTTAAATTATAGCTTGCTAGGGAAGAATATGAAATATTACATTACTGGATGTTGACAGGAGGAAAGAATAAAACAAAAGAAAACAACCTGGTTTTAGTTTACATTTTAAATTAGCTTATGTGCCTGACCAATCTGAAAAGGAACAAATGATCCAACCAGGCTAAAAGCTTAACTGATTCATCCTAGCCCATATGTAGCAGGAATTATGGTGGACGTGGATTTACCGTCCTGTGCTCCAATGCCTGCATAAAGGTGGATAAATGAAATAAGGGCCCTTAGTTTATTTATCTTATTGTATTGACATGTCAGGTTTACTTCCAAATTGTTTTGCTTTTTGGTTTTAATCAAATGCTTAATGTGAATTACAGAAGTAATTCTTGTAGTCAGACGTTGTATAATTATATAGAGCACTACACAAGTTTATTAACTTGGTCCTTTGAAGCAATGGCCAAGAGGTTAGTGAATGAAGGGAGTTAAAGGAAGCCAATGATACTAATAAGTAATTATTTTATATCTCTCTTGTTTTGCTGGTAACCTTGAGCTTGCATCCTCCCACCAGAATTATCATTTTAGAAGGGGAAAAAAAAAAAAGAAATTACAGAGGAATCAGAGTGAGGTATTAGCACACTGAGTAAAATATATGGCTGCAACGCCTTTCTCCCCCATCCACAATCAATTGGATTCTTTTAGTTTAATATTTACTTGCTAAGATGAGATGCTAGTCTGCATGGTGATAAACAGTCTGCTACTGGCATCTGAAGGTGACCTGTCAGTTCATATGGACAAATCTCCTGCTTACTGAAATGTACAAAATAAATCATTAAAGCAGGCAGGTGCTCATTCCCAGATTTAAATCACCATAGATTTATGATTTGAATTAATGCTTCATTTGGTCATAGAAATAGATGCTGAGACAAATGATATGCAGTGGTTGGGGCTTCCATACTGTAGCCATCCTAATATTGATTACTGAGATGTCTTTGCAATCTCTTGTTTATATCAAGTACTGTCTTGTGACAGCTTGGCTGATATGAGCTACATTGCAGATAAGAAGGAAAAATGTCCCAGGTTCTTTTTAGTGGCAATCCTACATACAACATGCAGGGTAGATAAATTATTGGAGTTTTGTTTAAAAAATGAATTCTGTAGGGCAGCAAAGGAAAAAGAAAGATTATGCTGTATGTTGGGGATTTGGTTTTTTGTCGGATTTGGTGGGGGTTTTTTTTAGTGGTTTTTTTTTTTTTTTTTTTTTTTTTTTTTTTTTTTTTTTTTTTTTTTTTTTTTTTTTTTTGTGGGGTTTTTTTGTTTTTTTTTTTTTTTTTTTTTTTTGGTTGGTTTTGTTTGTTTGTTTTTTTTTTTTTTTGTTTGGTGTGGTTTTTTTAATTAATTGCAGAATGAAAGAAAGAGAGTGGCAAGGTCAAATTTTAAATTTCACTGATGAAGTTCTACTCTTTGTCATATTAACATCTTAGTGTGATATTAGGACCAGTTGTATGTTTACCATCTGACGCTCTGGAGCAATGGATAGGTAAAGCAGCTCAATCTTTTCCTCACTGCTTAAGTACTCACTGCCCTGCTGTCCTACTTCATTAACCTGCAGCAGCAAAAGATAAAAGCCTTTGAAAATAAATACCTTTTAAAAGCTATTTTTGTGGGCTAGAGTTTGCTATCTATAACTTGGTAGGAAGTGAAGGACAGTCCGTATACTTTAGCTTCCCGAACATTTTATATAATGAAAACACTATGCGTACACTTTAGGGAATACTCAAAGGATTTGTTAAGACCTTTGCCACTTGCTAAAATATGACTCATAAAACTTGTAAACAACTATCAACAATAGTAAATTACTTGCTTAGTAGGAAATGAGTTCATATCTATTCAAAATGTGATCTCAAAACAGATGTCCCAAGAAAATGTCATTGTTTAAACGACATTCATACAAAAAAAATGCTATTATTTCTTTAAGGAAGTGAAGCAATCATGAAGACTTTGGTGTTCTTAATTTCTAAACACAGTTAGGAAATACGAGGCAACATTTTACATTTGGCTAGCATGTTAATCCATAAACAACCACAAAATGTGTTGAAAATTAAGAGATTTTCTTGGCATGTTAGGTTTCCTCTTCATCTGCATTACCTTGCAATATTTAAAATTATGACACAAATACAAGGCTTCCTGTGATGTGTTGTTCAAAAGTAATGCTTGCTTGTATACTATTCTTTTTTTTCATCCAGAATCAGAGATAAAATGATTTAGGTGAAATTATTTTTCTCCGGTGACCTTGCCCAATAATAGAACAGTACAAAATGCAGTAATTTCCTTTTTCTAAACACATGTGTTTATTTTAAGGGAAAGAAATACTTTTATGGTTTCAGGAAAAAGTCTTGGAGACCTTGAAAAAGCAAATAAAAGGAAACAGAGAATGCAGGCCACTGAGCACAGCTCTGCAGTTGCACATCTGATTCTCTGCCTTGGCAATGTTAATGAACCTCAAATCCTCCCTATAATTAGATGAGGGAATTGCTTATATTTTCAAACAGATGATGCTGCTGTAATGAAACGATTGGAAACGATTGACAGGGAACTTAAAAGTGTCTACAGTAGTCATTTAGTTTCCGGGTTTTGGGTTTGGGGTTTTTTTTTTTTTTAATGTAAAAGAAGATTGGCTGTAGATGCAGGTCCTGGGGGAGGTAGTAATTTACACAGAATGCTATGACAGGTGTCTTTGTATAGCATGGAAATAAAATGGAAGATAGAGGAATGATGGGCAGGCATGGCAATTTTTTGGGAGGGGGTGTCCTGTGCTTTTTCTGCCTGGGTTCTTTAAAAGGGGCCGAGACTCAAGAGATGGATCCGGATTGAGTGCACAGCTGTAACTGCTGATGAGCTAATTGCTCCTTATCTCTCAGCCCCATTCATCTTCATTTTTTACCAATTACTGAGAATTATCTGTGTTCTCAGTTGGATATGAGAGTTAATCCTTTTTGGTTAAGCTGGCAGTACTGTGAGCAGATTCCAAATCATAGGGTGAAAAAGCCAGAGCAAGCTTGTTCTCAAACTCTCTCCAGTTCAATGACAGTATCACTAGTTCATAAGAATTTTTCTATTGTTTAACAGATTAAACATTGGGTTGGTTTTTATTTTTTCTTTTATACTATTATTAATGTGTTTTTCTCTTAGTGTAAACTGAATGTGTATATTCCTAGGTGAATATGTTCCCTTTCTAAAAGTATTGCAAAAATGAAAATAAGATAAACATTAACTTCAGACCAGAAGGATTCTTTGCAGAATGTCAGTGTTTATTGTATGAGACACAGCACTTCTTTTAATGACAAGACTGTGCGTGCAACTTTTACATCGTGGGACATAAGACAAATGCTTGTCAGTGACAGATATCTACTTTTGTAAATTTGTTTGAGATCTGTAGGTGAAAAGTGCTGTCTAGGTGCTTGCAAAAGCATAATCATACAGCCTTAAGGACAAATGTGCTATGTGGAGCACATCGTATTTC